>NC_045488.1:19596748-19928063 GCF_009650955.1 Corvus moneduloides
CTCAGGGCACACACAAGCCCCAAGGCACAACACGAGGAGGTGCCAGGACACTTGGGGGAAGCAGAACAGGTGGAAATCCCATGTGGGAGTTGGCGCAGGCAGAGGCAGCCAAGCTCTGAGCAGTGCTGGATCAGCCAGCCCCATCCCTGCGGCTCTGCCCACATTCCTGGCAGGAACTGCTCTGCCTGCCCTGCTGTGCATGGCAGGGATAACGCAGTGACAGGGACCTGGAGCAGCACGTGCAGCCAGCCAGGCTGCAAAGCAGGGACACAACATCTCCAGGCAACCATCCTTACATGGAGAGGAGCCGGGATGATTCCGTGGAAACATGACTCCGACTGCTCCAAGCTCCCAGCAGGGAGTTCAGCTCACAGGTAAATGGAAACTGGATCCAAAAATTAAGTGACATTTTTCCCTTGCACTCCCATGTTTGAAGGCACCTGCTGTGAAGTGGCAGAGCTCAGAAATGCATCCTCCTGCTCAGTGGCAGCCCGGTATCAGACAAAGCAGAACATTTAAGCAGCAGAACGTTGTCTGTGGATGCAAATCCCTGGGATGCAGGAGTGTGCTGGGTGTGTTTCAAAGCCTGGGAAGCAGTGGTGGGTTTGCTGTCAGCCACACATCAGATAACCATTTAAAAGGGGAATAAACTGAATGAAGAACAGATTAATTCAAATCCTTCTTTCAAACACATCTCGGGCAAAACAATCAATTATGGGGCCGCTCAAGACTAAGGGAGCTTTCCCTTCAACAGCTTAATCCCACTTTTTAAAAAAAGCCTGCTGGGAGGGATTTTACCAAACTTCACTATCAATACTTTGGGATTCATGACCGAGCAAAGAAACAGCATCTTTTGAATTCCCTAACACAGCTCTATTTCATCACCTTCTGCAAAGCATTACAAAAGCAAGGAAACTGCAGCTGGTGCCAAAAGAATTCAAAAGATCAGTGTAATATAGAAGTTTATCAAGAAATCTTCAGTTTCCAAAAACATCAGCAATATCCTCATCATTTGAAGGGCTGCAGAAAGATGAAGGCAATCCCAACTACAGGAATTCAATCAAGCATCTTTTCCAAAAGTGCTTTCCTTCAAACCCTGTATCCTTAGTTGGAGAAGAGACAAGGCTTTGGAGAGGCTAAAGAACTGAACAGAACAAAGGCCTACTTTACGCATGATTCATTTCCAACACCCCAATTCCAAAAGAGAGCTGCCATTGTAAAAATTGGGGTAGTTTGCAGAATAATTTAGTATTTTAAGTAGAGAAGGGCTGTAGTTACAAGAAACAGAACTACTCCTTGAAAGGGACCCCTGAAGGTGCCCCCACCTGCCTCAAGTCCACCAGCTGCCCACACCAGGTCAGGCCAACCATGACATTGTCCAGCCTAACCCTGAGCAACTCCCTCCTGCAGCTCTCCAAGAGCAACAACTGAATGAGAATTCCGACATGGAGACTAATCCAGAAGAGACAGCTCTGGTAACAATTAAGGAACCTCGTATGAAACACAGCCTGTATTTCCCTAGTTTGGGAAAGTATGACCCACATTCCTGTCCTATTTTTGATCACTTTTCAAACTTTTGTGTTAGAACAGCTGGTGACACAACAGTGTCACTGGGAACAGAACACACTGAATGTGCCAACAGTTTACATCAGCACTGGACTTCTGTTCTAACAAAAATACCTCAACATTTCAGCACAACAGGCAAAGCTGAACGTTCCAAAATAAAATGTCACCCCCCTCTGGGGGTTGGAGACTTCTCAAAAGGTCCCACTGCTTAGAACCAGAATTTCCTGAATATTGGGACAATTAAAAGCACCTCAGCTTAGGCATACCAGGAGCGAGGGACTAAGCACCAATTTCTTTGCGAAGCTTCCATAGGGTTTGAGACATGGGATTCAATCTGAGAAACTCAGAAATCCCCAAACTTTTATACTCCCAGAAATAGTCAATTCCCTCTTTGTATCATGTCACAATGGAAGTATTACTGGGGGTTTTTTTAAAGAAGTCTTTCCCCAAAATGCCTTAAAAGCTGAACCATTAAATATGGGAAGGAAGCCTGTGAGTGTCCCCAGCCTGTCTCCAGCCACTGTGAAGAGCTCAGGTGCTCAGACAAAGACCCTGCATTGGAGACTTCCCCAAAGGTCCCAATGTTTAGACAGTCAGAACTTCCTGAATACGGGAAGAATTAAAAGCACCTCAGCTTAAGCATCCCAAGAGCCAGGAGGTAAGCACCAGTTTTTTTGGGAAACTTCCACATGGCTTGAAACATGGGATTCAACCTGAAAAAATGTAGACATCCCCAAACATTTACACCCAAAGAAACACTCGGTTCCCCTTTTGTATCACATCACAACGGAAGTGTATTACTGGTGGCTTTTAAACATTTTTTCCCCAAAATGCCTTAAAAGCTGAACCATTAAATACGGGAAGGCAGCCCCTGAGTGTCTCCAGCCTGTCTCCACCCCTGAAGAGCTCAGGGCCCGGAGCCCCAGAATCAGCTGAGCGCAGAGAGCAGCAGTGGGTACCTGGCAGGACTTTGAGCTCGGCCTCGTCGCTGTACTTGGGGGTGCCCCCGCCGTCGAGGGCGCAGCGGTAGAGCCCCGCGTCCGTGTCCGAGGCGTTGGTGATGAGCAGGGCCCCGCTGGGCAGCTGCAGCACGCGCCGGTCCGGGGCCAGCGCCTGGCGGTCGCGCTCCCAGCGCAGCAGCGGCGCCAGCTCCGCCGTCACCTCGCAGCCCAGCACCGCGCTGCCGCCCCTGTGCACAGAGCTGGGCTCCGGCTGGCTCGTGAACCTGGGCAGACCTGCAAGAAAACCGAAACAACAACAACTCTCAGATGTTCTGATGATGATGCCAAAGCTTGGAGATGCAAGTCAAGATTCGTGAATGTAGTTTTTTAAACATTAAGCTGCTCTCCAACTCTTTAAAAACCTTAACCTTTAAGTAATCATAGAATCCTAGACTGGTTTGGGTTGGAAGGGCCCTTAAAGCTCATCCAGTTCCACTCCTTGCACAGGCAGGGACACCTTCCACTAGCCCAGGTTGCTCCGAGCCCCGTCCAACCTAGCCTGGAACACTTCCAGGGATGGGGCAGCCACAGCTTCTACAACGCAGCCTACACAACAGCTTCATTTACCACCTCCAGCTACAAAAGCCTCTGTACAGTGCACAAGGTAAATACTGAGATAAATATTATTGAGAGAAATATTTGCATATGACCATTCTCAGTGTGGCCGAGACCTGAGTTTCTCCAGGGCACACCACAGAGCTGAGCTGGCAGCACTGCACAACTCCAGTGTCACCTTTTCCATAGAAATGTTCTCCAGAAACACCCAGAGCCCACTTAATGGCGTAACAGTTGGGCTGGGCAGTTGTGGGAAGAGGCTGGGGACACAGCTGGAGCTGGTTCCATGGAGCCACAGCTGAGGCAGCCGGTGAAGCTGGGGGCACATCCATGAAGCACATCCAAGGCAGGGAAAACCAAGGGACAGCAGTGAGGAAAGTGTGAGGCACCGCCCTGGAGTGGGCAGGTCAGAGGAGGAGGAGCGAGAGCAGGAAGGACAGCTTTGGGTGTTGCCCTGGGGAGACCAGGGTAGAGCATGAGGCTGAAGAATTGGGAATGAAGGCAGGGAGTTGAGCCTGGAGAATGGGGAGAGGGCAGGGAGAGGTGCTTTAGTTTGGTTTTGTTTTCTTACCACTCAAATTACTTTAGTTGTCAAGAAATTAAATTAATTTTCCCCAGGTCAAGGCTGTTCTGCCATTACAGTAACTGGGAGTGATCCCATCTTGACTCAGTAACTTTAATCTTATTTCCTCTCCATCCTTCTGAGGAGCAGAGTGAAGGCACAGCTGGATGGGCAGCCAGCCACAGCCACCCTATCCCAAGTATTTTGCACAGGGAAATGATCAAATCTGCCACAGTTCAACCCACTGTTTTTACAAGTCTCATTTCATACCTATCACGGATGCACCCGGAATGTACCAGTAGGAGGACCGATCCTTCAGGAAAGCCAGATTGAATCCTAACAGAGGAGATTCCTAACAGATGAATCACTTCTGCCCTGTCAAGTTCCTTCCACAACCCTGTACAGTTCATCTCCAGCTGTTACATATTTTCTCCTCTGTCAGGATCCTACCTGGGGACTCCTTCCATAACTTCATTCCTCCAAGAAACCTTCTGTTTCTAGTTTCCCCTCCCAGTGCACTTCCAACCAACTTGTAATCCTTTGATCTTGACCTTGTTTTGGTATTATTTTGCATCTTTGATATTTATCCACCAGTCCCTCCAAGGTATTCATAGGAACAAAAAAAATCCAGTTTCTTTCTTTCAACTTTCCTTCTGCTTAATGAAGCTACAACCTTTAGTTTCTCTCCCTCATTCTCCTAACATCCTATTCACCTTTAAAGATACAGAACGACAGGAGAATTTGGGAAGGAAGGGACCCGGCCAGAGCAGAGTCAGCTGCAAGATCAGAGCTGGTTACTTAGGGATTTGTCCAGTCAGACCTCAAAAATCCCCAAGGGTGGAGACTGCACAACTCTTGGGCAACCTGTTCTACCTCATGGAGCAGAACTCCCTCCTTAAACCCAGTCAGAACCTCCTCTGCTCCAGCTGATCCCCAATGCCTCCTGCTCTCCCACCAAGCACCCCTGGCAGAACAACAAACCCAAGTGCCTAGAGTAACTTCAGATCACAAACATCCACGGAATTATTACAAAACTGCTTCTCTTTCTATCGAAAAAACTTTCCCAAAAGATGGAACCATCTCAGTGGCTCTGCACAATCAATCCTAGAACCCAAGTAACCTTTTCCTCTCCTGAATCACCCACCCCTCTGTCTCAGCACAATCCCAAGGTATCTCTGCACCTGCCTGACTTTGCACACTGTGCTCAGAAGTTCCATCATTAGCCAGTCTGGAGCATTATTTAATTCTTCCTGTGAGACCATGGAGGCCACAGCAAGGGTAACAAGGTCTCCTCGTTTGCCACACTCTCTAATTCCGTGGGCAAATAGGTTGTTCTTACAGCTGATGAGGCTGTTAACCTTGAGCCTCTGAACTCCAGTCTCTGAGGCACCTGTCCTTTCTGAAAATCTCCTTGACAGAACCCATTAAATGTTCATAATTACCTCTGATTCTTATCTCTCTCAATATCCTCATTTATTAAGAGCCCTACATATTAAGCCAGTTCTTTCTACAGCCTGGGAGGGAATCCTGGGTCTCCTCCTTCAGCCAGGTGACCCCATAACTTCTGTTTCCACCTCACCTGTTGCCATCTCTTTGCTCCCAGCAACTACCACTGGTACAGCCCCACTCTGGCAACTTGACTGAAGCCCTGCAATTTCTGACATACAGCTCAAATATGCTTTCATTTAAATCCCTTACAAGTACTGTTCATTTCCTGGACAAGACAGACCTTGTGCCTTCTGTTGTGTGCAGGTGCTCCATTGAGGTTAAATAAGCCTTATTCAAGATGGTTTCATTACTCACTAGAAATGAAATTACAGTTCATTTTCCAAGTCACCTCAAATGCCACTAAAACCTGTATTTCGTCATAGTCCTGTGTGGTTTTAAAATATACATTTTAACCTAGCCTGTAATTTTGTCCTAAAGAGTAATTTTCTCTTATTCTACAATTATTGGCAATTTGCACTGCTTAAAAGCCTCCATTGTGGAGGAGGACCCTTTGCTTTAGCCAACGAACAACCACAAACCAATCATGATGCATTATAAAAAAGCACTCCAAATCCAGGCCTTAATTACCATTAATTCAGAGACCTGTTTATAAATCCAGGAGCAGGTCCCGGAGTGCTGGCACACCTCCTGCAGCAGTGACCCACTAGAAAATACCCTTTCATCTCCCAGCCCAGAACCCTTCCATTACAGAGCTGCTCTTTCTCTCTCCAAAATATCAATTATCAACTTCTAAGCCAGCATTTCCTGAACTTTCTAGAATCATTTTTAAATGCATTACCATGTAAGCCAATTCAGTCTAGTTAAACTACAAACACTTTTAAAACCATTTTTAAAGTTAACTTTTTTAGAAGTTGATACTTTTTTCTTAGTGGTTTGTATTTCCCAAACACTTCAATCAAGCAGGCTGAGCAAGAAGTTCTAATGATGAGTAGAATCCCAGGATGGTTTGGGTTGGAAGGGACCTTAAAGTCCATCCAGTGCCACCTCTGCCAAGGGCAGGGACACCTCCCACTGTCCCAGGGTGCTCCAAGCCCTGTCCAGCCTGGCCCTGGACACTGCCAGGGATGGAAGATACATTCCTAATGAGGAAGCAGCCCCCACCCCTCACCCATGTGTTGCAGGGCAATCAGTTGAAGACATCAGCCCATCTTTTGGTAAAGGAATGTCGTGATAAATGACACTTTGGGCTTCTGACATTAAAGACAATTTTTTCATGTTTGTACACACATTAATCATTCTGTGGCAGCACAAATACATTAGGTATCGATTTTAGGACACCAAAGGAAAATACTACTGACCTAGCAAGAATGCAGGTTAATAAACTCAATTTAGGAAGGATGATTTTCCATTTGGAATGTTCTCTAAACACAGGCAGGAGAACACATAAGTAACAGTGCACTCACATGCATATAACAAGGATTAGATGCATCCCAAACTCCTCATTTCTGCTAGGACAATGCAAATGGCAGAGAAAGGGGGAAAGACAATTCTGTCCCTCTTTTCTCCTTCCCTTTTGTCTCTCCCTTCCCCTCATCCAAGCCCAGAGCAATGGTAGGAATGTGAATGAACAATCTATTAATGCAAATGTGGTGCATTCAATCAGCATTCCCCGTCTCAGCGTTACTGAGATTTGTGGCCCATTGTCTCCATTTCTGAAAAAGATGTGCCTAGAAGAGCAATAATTCCCATGCTCCTGGAAAACACAGATGGTTAAAATTCTGGCTGTAGTCTCCTACCCTCAATGGAGCCAGTATTTCATCTCCTGGAGTCTGCAGAATCAGGGAATTCACTGCCCTGAGCCAGATGCCAATCTAGCTCAGCAGCCTCCCTGTGACTGCAGTCAGTGCCAATCACTTCCAAGGAGACTGAAAGGAAAAAAACCTTCATTATCAACCATTACTAAATAACTGGCTCATCTGAGTGTAGTAACTCCAGAGTCACACCTGCCTCTGCTCTGCAGCCTGCCAGCACCGCTGCCAACGCTGTCCCGTTGAAGGTGGATGCTATTGCCACAGACACGTTTAATCCCCACAGAGTCCAACCAACCTTTTGGGGCCCATCTCACCAAACTAACACTGCAAAAGGAAAGTGAGCAAAGAGAACCATCTCCTCGTCTCTAGGGAAGAGAAAGCTGTGGAGGAATCCCCTTTTCCTGCTGTGCCAGGGCTGTACCTTTACGAGTGGTCACAAGCCTTTGTGAGTGTTTTCCTCACGTCTCTACTCTGTTGCCTCTGCTCTGACTGGAATTTAAGATAACACTTAGTACAAGCAATAAACTGCTCTAAACATACACACATCACATGTTTGTGCAATTAACATTTTCCCAAAGCTGCTTTCAGGCTTTCTGGTGACATCTCGATGTGCTCAGCAAATGTTTTCCGTTTTTTCCCCCGTTTCTATTGCAATATGGAAAACGTAAAGCACAGGAGCAGCTGGCAGGTTTTCCATCCTCCTCCCTCCTGGATACCATCTGTGAAAAGCCTTTGCTGCCCAGAGTTAACTTTTACTCAAGTTTCTCCTAACTTACCCAACTCTAAACTAACTTCAGCAGCACCAGCTCCAAACGTTCCACCCTACAGCTTCCACTCTCAATCTGAAATTCATCCAGCTGGTCTGTGAATGATCCCACAAACTGCTCACAATTTTCAGGCACTTGAATTTTCCCTCATTCCTGTCTGCCTGGTCAAATTTGAACTCGTGACAGATCCATAACTACGACTCCTTTCCCCAAACAGCCTCTTGGGAAGTGTGGAGATTTCAGCACCACGAGGAGGTACTGGAGAATGGGAACATGATCCCCTATTGTCAGGACAGCTCCAACATCTGCTACCCTTCAGCAACGAAGCAGATCACAAAGATGCCACCTATTTTGTTAGTGCATCAGCTCCTCACCCCAACTCTGCTAAAAAATTAGTAAGTCCAGCCATCTGTGGACACTTCATTAAATTATCACAGCTCCTTCTCTCCAACATTATTCAGCATCATTTGTTGGAGTGGCAGAGGTGTGAAACAGCTTAAAATACACTCCTGTTAATGAGACATATTTCATGGATCTCACTGGCAAATGGAGCAGACTTTGTAATTACAAACACTCCTGGAGAACACAAGTCCAGCACCACCTGAATTAGGATAAGGCCAGATGCTCCCAGTCCTTGCTACAAACACCAAGCAGCACATCATTCTCCCCCCTTGCTTTAGGCAAACCAGACAGGGGAGAATGCAACCAAAAATCCAGGCAGGAGACAGCTCCTCTGGGAAGAGGATTTTTACAAGGATTGTAACACGGAGAGAAGAAAACCTACCAAATGTCCTTGGCTGACTAAACTGAAATGGGAAGTATGAGGGATACAGAACACAAATGAGAAATGTCAGAGCATAACCAGAATCCTGACTTAGTTAAACACAGCCGTGCCAGCATGGACAGCATGGCACGTGCTGATTAAAACCAGTGTCCCTTGGCCAGAAGGAAGGGAGAGGATGTCACTGGACACATCAGTAACACACACACACACACAGGTACTGTACACACACAGCAACACACAGAGTGACCTGGTGGCACCTCAGAGCTGTTCTGAACAAACAACTGAACTCCAGATCTCCCAAGGCCCCTTCCAAGCTCAATTATCCGATGACATGGGGAAGGTACACAAAAAACCTTAGTGAGAAATAGCAAAATATTGCACAAAATATTGTCCAACCTGGCCTTGGACACTGCCAGGGATCCAGGGGCAGCCACAGCTTCTCTGGGCAGCCTGTACCAGGGCCTCTCCACCCTCATAGCCAGGAATAATTTCTCCCTTATATCTACTACACATCCGAAAATTTTAAAGGGTGTTTGGACAAGGAAAACATATCAGTGGAATATGATGTTCTACCTGGCAAAACAAGCAAATCCAAATTCTAGTCAGGTGATATGAAGAAGAGATCAATGAATTATTCCAGGAATGATATGGGAACAACAAAAATGATTGAAGGAAGATCTTCAGAAATACAGAGGTCACTGCTGACAACCACAACTACAAGAAAAGCAGTGGGGATGTCAGTCCATGGCACATGGTCAGGCTGAGGAAGTGTTGCAAGGAATAGCACAGAAATACAGAAGAAATGGATCTGCTGATGGAGGAGATGAAACAGTACCATGAAAATTGGAGACAGGAACTGCAGTTCAAGGGCCAAGCAACACAAACACTCCAGCAGCAGCAGCAGCAAAAGCTGCAGCAGCCACAATGAATCTGATCTCCACAGACACCACGAAACAGCTAAAACAACATTCTAATGCCAGAAAAAATGAATTGAGGGCATGCAAACCATGCAGTCATTTATTTGCTACTGTTGAAGATCATTCTAATAGCAAGGCCAATGAAACCCCTGTGGGATTTCAAGAGAAGCCCTAAAGATAAGGCACACAGATTGCCTCATCATTTAAGGAACTTCAGGTCTTCATCAATAGACTGCGTAAAAATAAGAACCCTATGGGCTCACAATTACTCTTTCTAAAACAAAATCGAGAGCCATAACAAAAGAAGAATAAGATCCGAAGGTTGTGGTGAAAGAAAAGAGCTTGACAGGTTAAATAATTTTAGTTCCAGGCAAGGCTATCAATTACGGAAGCTCATGTGAACAAGCTATTCAAAGAAGATTAATGCGCAGAGAGGACTGTCAGGATAAATTTATCACGAAACGGGAAGAAAGGAAAGATCTGAAAAACTTTTGCAGGCAACTCTATAGACAGTGACAAAGACAGCTGGTACCTGACAAGAGGCATTTAGAGAGAGGAAATAACCAACAATTTCACTGCTAACTCCTCGGGATGCGTGAATAGCAAAGAAAGGCCGCAAAACCAGGGTGCTTGAAGGCTGACACAACAGCAGACAAACACACGGCACAGAGAACTTCTACAGACACAAACATGCCGCTCAAAGAGATGTCTGGAGACAACACGGTGCGTGGCAGGATAAAGGCAAACACTAACAGCCGTATCACTGCAAATTATCCAACACAAGCACAGCTCAGTGCCAGGGCAGCACAGCTCAGGTGGGATCAGCACACCACTGACCCCTCCAGCAGCTGCTGGCCATGAACCTCAGAGCAATCAGCAATAGATTTTTAGAGGTCTCTCCAGGACAGAGCCTTTCTTTGCCTAATTTTTACTCTGTTGAATTTGAGAGCAGAGTGACAGTGCATCTAAGCCAGGGCTGACTTCAGAAGTTACAGAAGGAAGAGCAACACCTTTACAGAAACTTAAATTATCTAGAGACATTTCCTCACAGTGCCCCCAAATCAGGGTTTCTATTTGCAAATGAATAGGGCTTGGAGAGTTTTTTATAACTTTTAACATCTTTATTTCCAGTGTATTTATGTGAATGGTGAGACATACCCTGTGCTTTTAAGAATGTTACCAAGAACTAGCCTCACTGAAATCAACCCTAGCAAATGTCATAAATTAATTTTTCCTTATTCAAAATCATTTTCCTCCATTTTGTTTCCTTTTCAGGGTCATCAAACTTCATCTTGAATTTTTGTTCTGGAAAAAAGAAAGCATTAATCAGAGACACCCTTGTGCCTTGATACATCTTGCCCTTGCTGCTTCTGTGTCACCTTTTGCTTGGGGCAATAGTACAGGTTCTGATCATTTTCAAAAAGCAATATTCAGTCAATCAGAAACCTGAGCAGTGTCAGCACACAGAGCCTTCACTGCACGCTAATAAAGCTGAAATCTCTTGCTGAGTGCACACTGGAGCAGGCAGGGAGTGAAGAACACAGGCTGCAGATGTAACCATCACTCTGCTGACAGCTCGGGATTCCGAGTGAGCTCTGCGCAAACTTGTCAAACAGAATTACACAGGGATTGCTGGTGCTGACATGCAGAGAAGAAAGAGGGAAAAATCTGATCTGAGTCAAAATATTCACAAATGAGAATCCAATCTAAACAAAGTTCAGCCAAGTTTGTTTAGGGGTGTTAATGCACCATCAGTATGGTGTCACTCTGTCCCTATCTCACCATCCGGCCCCCCCCCCCCCCCCAGCCGAGCATCAGCCCAAGAGATTTCAGGGATTTGGCTCCCAGCTCCCTTCCACAGAATTCCTGTTTCTCCACAGATTAACTCCATCACCTGCCATATTTTCAAAGGCAAAGGTCAAGATGGAATGTACGCTGCAAAGAGCTCCCACGTCCTACGATTTACAGTACATTTATATTATTCTGAAGTACACGAACATAACATTGCCCATGAACTAAATGCACAAAGGTTCTTCCCCTTGCCAGTTACAAGACTTGCACTGCACTGGACTTGAATTTCACTCTAGAAAACACAAATTTTTTTCTGAGCAGTGCTATTACATCATCACTAAAGCAGGAAGCTCAGGCACGAGAGCCACACATCTCCCTGTGCCCCCTCTGCTCCAGCTTCAGCAGAGCATTTGTTACCCTCCAGCGAGCACAAATAAGCTTTAACTGGCTCACTGACCCACAGAATTTGGGACAGGGATAGTATTAGTCACAATGAGCAGTTGGATTTGGTTTGACACAAGGTGTAATAAACTTGAAACACAAAAGCTTAAGAAAACCTGTGTTTTTCAATAGGAATTAGTTTTAAGCAAGCAAATTAGGAGTCTCTTCACCTGGGCTCCGACCTGGTCATTAGATGTCAATGAAGAGTTCCAAAACAAGTAGGTCACATTCCCTGCTGTGAGCTTTCCCTAGGGGTCCAGTGGTACTCCAGTGCAGGCAAGTCCTGCCCTTCTCTGCCCCGGACATGGCAAGAGGATCTGGTATTAAATCCCAAGCTGAGACTAACAATTTGTAACAGTTTTGAAACTGGACCTTTGCCTTCAGTCCAAGAACTGAAGACCAGTTCAAAGGCTCACATAGATTTCCTTCCCTGCTTTAACTGGACAAATGTGGACTGCAAGAATTGAGAATGACACATAAGGTAGAGCATTTATTATCTGAAATGTCTAAACTCTCACACTCTCAGTAACAGCTGACAGAACCTGTACAAACTGCAGTTGTGCTAAAACCACCTTTCCCATTTACCTGTCACGAAGAAATGCATTTTGATCTAAGCCAATTTATGAAAAACACAGATGCTTTTTTCATACAAAAATACATTTCTGCAAGGAAACCTTATCACCCATATCACTTACTGCCTAAGTGCTCTTAAGCACCCTCCTCTGAAGTATCTCTGCTCGCTCTGAGGTTTTTTCCAATTCTGAGGCCAGAATGTTCTTTATTCATAAAGATCTGTTCAAGATTACTTTTTTCTCCTTGCTGTTAAAGGAAATGTGCAATCCTGGGCAAAAATGTGCTGTTATTTCTAACCTAACTCCATCTCCAAGGAGCTGGGACAGTTTGTCCTGAGCTTTGCTCTCACCCTTTGGGGTGGCACAGACAGAGTCCAGTGAGGAATAAAACACTGCTCAGTTGTAATCTTGAAAGCTTGGCAAACTTCTCAGTGGACAAGAGCAAACAGAACCAAACACCCTGGCTGCTTCCGTGCAGTTCCTTGTCGTTATGGCAAAAAGCAAAGATAAAATTTCAGCTCAAATTAACATTTGAAAAAAATCCTTATCTGTTCACCATTATTTATACAAAAATAAGTGATTGATATTAAATAGCTGAGCGCTCTAACACCCCAGAAGGAGACACAGCATACCTCTGCTGCTGGGCTTTGCAGAGCTCTACCTTGAACTGCAAGCCCACATCCCTCCAGGTCCTGCTTTCTCCCACAGGCTGTACTCAGGGATTGGTCTGGATAATCATTTCCTGGCCACAGCTTCACCCACTGCCTATCATCTAAAGTCTGTAATGGATACAGAATTCCTTATCTCTACCTGCCCTCCTCATTTGCAGCATCTCGGTGCATTATAAAAAGTAACACTTCAAATTTATCAGAGAGAAATTCTTCACTAGCCCATGGAGAAAAGGCAAAGCGTGGAGATCTGGAGCTAGTGCCATGAGCTGCACCAGAAGCAGGACTGGATCCTGGCATCTCCTGGCTCAGAACTCAATTAACCCCTCCAAGCCACAGGAACCACCACAGCCCATCCAGGCCTCCTGCAATTCCAGGAACAGCTCTCCCAGCCATCAGTTTGGAAGCCCCAAGCCGGACACATGCAAGATGCAAATAAATCTTGAAAAAGCAATGTGGTCAGCTAAAAACTGGAGCAATTTCCCAGGTAAAGTTCATTCCTTGTATCTGATGTCTGGAGGAACTCTCAGCAGACTGAGGGCAGGTCCCTCCTCCCCACAGGGTCTGTGTGACCCCTGGCACGGTCACACTGACCTGGGGACACTGACTTCACACACAGAGCAGGCTACAGGGGCTTCAGATGCCCTTCTGAGAGCACACGTTTTGGCAGTGACCCCACCCCAAGCCCTGTGCCCCGGCACAGCAATCCGGAGGAGCCGGAGCTGTGGGTGAGCTGGATGAACCAGCGGGAGGAGGGGACTTACCCAGGTCAGGAGAGCAGAGAACACCGTGCTCAGGAGCACAAAGTGCTCGAGTATGCCTGGAATGAAACTCCAAATCCTTCCTCCAAGTATGGACACGATGGGCCTCGGCCCACTCCAGCGTCCCCAGCTCTAAGTGGAAAAGCAGGAAGTCTCCCAAGGTTTCAACACAACACGTGAAACTTCACCATGGCATTTCCAGAGCCACTTTCCAGGAATGTTCTGCTCCTGGGCTGTGCTGCCCCTGCAATGTGCTCAATGGTTCCAAAGGAGATACTACACTTTTACTAAGTACGTACCAAATGTTCCTGGTTCCTGAACCATTTCAGAGTTTGATGTTACATGGCCGGAGCATTTCTTAACAGAAGTGATTTGTCTGTACTTTTTCTAAAAGTAATTACAAAATGAAGGCTTGAAAGCAAAATTTCTGTGAATATTTAAATGAGAAATAATAATTCAAGGAGATTATTTAGTTGAGGTGAGAAACAAGTCAGAAGTTATCACCAAGTGCTTTTGAATTAATGAAACTCAGACAAACCTGAAGTTTGTACCAAGGCAGTGCCGCAGCTGCGTCATCACAGCTGAGCAAATCACACAAAGCTCAAAGCCAAGAATTATCAAATGCAAGGATAAGTGGAAGAAGAGGAAGAAAAACAGCTGGATTCACTTGGGGAAAGATGACAAGAGGTGAAACAAATAATTTAGTGAGCAGTCTTTAAATGGATACATAGAGCAAATAAATCTGCATCATCAAACTCAGTGCCCCTGTCACACTTCCCAGCTTTTAGATCCTCATGTATCTGTTCTCTCAATAAAAGCTTTAACCAAGCCACAGTAACCAGTGACTGGGGAAGGATCATCCTGAGAATATTTTCAGCTCGTGTCATTATACTTTATATTAAAATACATACGTACTTATTTTTCCAAGATGAATTACAGACACAGATCTCCAAAACTTTGTAAATCTATTTTTAATCCATGTTTTACAGCAGCTTTTTAAACCCTCTACCCTTCTTAAGATCTAACTGGCACTTAAGTATCAAAGACAGATTTGCATTTCAAAAGGCAATTAAAAAACATACTGTACCAAGGCACTGATTAAAGTGTTGTGGCTTTACATAAATTAGGCAGCTCCTTTAACTTTCCCTACTTCAAATACATCATAACAATAGGCAAATCCTACACGTTACACGGACTGTATGGCCACCACACCTTCTCCTTCCACTGCCCTAAGAAACTGGTGATGACAAATTAATCTTCGTTTGCTTGAAGGAACCAAACTGTGGAGGCTCACACTGAATGGGAAAGAGATACTCATATCCCCAGACTGCTGCTCATTAAAGAAAACTATCATTTATTGTTGTTTGCTGTTCCTAAAAATCAAGGATTTACTACTAAGAGCAAACACTTTACTACCAAGGTGTAGCAGCACATAACTCCAAGTTACAGACTAATTCAAGTGTCCTTCACAATGGAATATTTTATCATATCCTCTGACTTGTTTTTTAAATCTAAAGGCAGCAACGATCAGTTTCTTTAAGAGGCTCACTTGCCACAGAACCTCTTGATCCTCACACCTCCAGAAACCCAAAGAGCAAAGTTTTCTCGTGGATCACCATGTACAGAAAAGGTCCTTTAGAGGCACATTGCCAGGAGCACAGTGAAGCTGCCATGATCCCCTCCCTCGCCATGGCAGGTTCAGAGCAGGGTCAAACACACAGATTGATGCAAACCCAAGCCAGTCCGTCTCTAACGTAATTCCTTCAATGCCTGAATTCCTCTGTGCCCAGACACTCGGAGCGCGTGGCTTGGGTTGAGTTTTCCATACAGTGGTTCACTAAACCCCTGTCACTCTACAGCAGCAAAAGAGCTTCAGATTCCAACACCTAAAAATTTTAGATCCCTCAACCTAGAATATATAGAAAGTCCTTTAAATAACTTGAGAAACTTACCCAAATTTGTCCACCTTCCTGCAGGAGTCGGGTAGATTGCTCAGCATCATCCACTGGCTGTGCAGTTCTAAGACTGAAAATTCCAACCCTGTATCCATATGATGGAACACAACGTGTTTTCACTGGATTCTCCTTGCCCTGGCCTCTGTGACTCACCAGAACTTGTCATTTTCAAGAGTTATTTAATGAGTAAGAAGCTGTTAAAACGTGCAACCTACACTTCATAATGTTCCCTTTTAGAGATCAGGTGCATGGCAGCACCACACTCGCACACAGCAGCGGAACCCCACGTACCACTGCTCAATTAAGAGAGGAATTAGCTCCCTCCCACTGGAATTTTGAGGCCAAGGGGAGCCCTTACTATGCTAACAATGCCCACACTCACCACAGCCCAAAAGCTGCCAGTTAAAACAAAGACGGTGGGAAGGAATATTAAAAACCACTGTTAAAACTGAGGGATTTAAATGAGGACAAGAAAAGCAATAGGCTGAACCAGAATTTTAATATTCCACCTCTTATTCCAAAGCCTTCAGCAACCAAAGTGCCCTTCCCCCTACAAGAGGATTAAACTCGGTGTGGTCTTGCCCAGCTCTCGGCACTTGGCTGGGGTGGTAAACAAGTTTTCACACACCCACATCTGCCAAAGCCTCTGCAGCAGTGCAGCCAGAGGATGCTCTGGGGCAGGTTTCCAAGGCACAGGATGGCAATAGGCAAGGCACAACACGTGTCACCAGCATTTCCTCTAGTTCTGGGCAATAAAAGTACCATTTTTATTGCATGGAATCAATCAATAACCTTAATACTCAGCTGTCTGGCCAATGTGTGCCAAAGGGGCACTGTTTGTGTGGGGAAGGTCCGTATTGTCTTGGGCTGGACTGTATTTGTTCTGTTTTCTAGTTAAGAGTGTTTGGAAAGAAAACCTCACCAGAACTGCATTGTTGTTTGTTGTAGGTTTTTTTAAAATAGGCTCTTGGGGTTTGTTTTTTTTTTTCCAAGTACTTGGGTTCTTTTTCAAGTACTAAATGGCTCTTAAAGATTGCATCATTTTAGAAAATATAAACTGAAATAGTACCTTCTACCTAGATAGGGGAAAATGGAAGTGGAAATTCGGCAGACATTTTGGCTTACCTTCATTTTTAACCCCATTAACCTCACCTAATGATCATATAGAGCAAGCTGATAGCAGAGGCAGGAGGCTGAAGGCTCTCATGTGGAAAGCAGCAGAATTAATCCCGACAGCAGCGATGCAAGGAGGTGGTAATTGCTCGAGAGAAGTGTGGGAGAACTGCCTTTATTGTCCTCATTGCCAAGAAGCTCAGAAATCTATTCCTCATTAAGAGATTCTCAAAGTCACTCTTTTAAGGTATAAAACCCCGATTTTTCTACTTCTGACATTGCTGATGTTTCACAACAGTGCTACAAGCCAAGTTAATGGGAACAACATCCGAATACAAACGATGGAAGCGGCAGCTCTGGGAGATGCAGGAGCACCAGTCAGGAAGAATTCATTACCCCAAGACATTTATTAAGCAAAGGAAAAAAAAAACTGTTTGAAAAAGGCTGGCAAACATCATTAGAGAAACAAAGGAAAATTGCTTCATAGGCTTTTTTCCTAGTTACAGTGCCTTAGTTTACCTTGGTTTTTTTCCTTTTGGTTGGTTTTTCAAGTCTCACCCTTACTCAGTAATTACAAGTCTCTTCCTGCTTTACTGTTTACAACACACAAACTGACAGTCCCAAGCCCTGAGAAATAAGCAAGTGACAGAACAGATCACTTTCCCCAGCCATAATCTTTATTTTTACCTGCAAATGTCACTCCCTCACTGCTTTCTACCCCCCAAAATAAAGCTATCACCTATCAAGTCTAAAGGGTACTCGAAACACCAAAGCTGAGCTTATGATTTGGGCTTTTTAATGGTAAATTTTATGCATTTGGTTGGTTGTTACTTTTCAGACTTCCTTGTTCACATCTGATACTCAAGAAACAGAAAAATACAACTCCCCAGCACTCCATTCTGTACCCGTCTCTCAGTCCTGTAGGGAGTGTACACACTGCTGTTAGGAGCTTCCCAAACGTTTCAGACAGAGCAGGTAATTCTCCACATACAAGCACAGGAAGTTATTTTAAGGTTATTTATACATAAAGAAAGAAAAACCCTGTTTTCTTCCCCCTTCTAAGCTGTGGTAAATCTCCACTGTGATTTCAGACACCTGGCACTTCTCTTAATCCATTCATCGCAGATTCATCCTGATCTCTTGCATTTCCTGAGAAATACCCACACATTAAGCTGCTTATAGGAACAGAACACATGCCAACTCCCAGCCAGCAAAATGAGGGACACAGTCCCAGCTTCCCTGGCAGCTGATGGAACCAGCTCATGTTCCTTGGGAAGCACTTTCCTGCTTGTCCAAGGGCAGAGTATTCCTTTCCATCACCATGTTCTCAGCCACACTCACAAACCAGAGCCTTACCTGCCACGGTGAGCTTTGCTGTCCTGCTCACGATGGTCCCCAGGCTGTCCACAGTTGCCACACACTGATAATATCCTTCGTCAGGTTTATTATGCTTGGAATGCACCACACTGTTAATTAATAAAGATCCATCTGGCAGCAGCTGGCGGCGGTCATCCGACACCAAGTTCAGGAAAGTGCCATCCTTTTTCCACTCGATTTTGGGAGGGGTCTCGCAATGAGCCGAGCAGTTCATGACCACCGACGCCCCACGCACTGACAGCACGTCCAGGGGCTCCACCAGGAAGTAGAAAGGAGTGAAAGTTCTCACGAGCGATTCTGTAAAACATCACAGAATTTTGGGTTAGCTTTCCGCAATTTTAACGTGAAACTCACCCTCCATCAAGCTAGCGTGACAAGCACAAGCACTACCACTGCTCACATCCTCTCCCTGAACAGATTAAACCAGCTCGGTCTGTGAGACAGTGTTTTCTGCTTTGACCATTCACATCATGGACCCTCAGATTCCGAGACATTTTCATCCCTAAAATGTCTTGCCCTGCTCTGCTCTCGGCCTCTGTGGGGCGGGTGCCCTCACAGCAGTGCTGTCCTTTGGTGTGTGTAACCAAGATTAGGAACCGTCAAGAACAATTCAGCCCTCACGATAAAGTCTCCCATTCTGAGTTAACATGTCTTGCAAGTGTCATACAGTGTTTTTTTACTTCCATTCTAGCCCAGGATAAACATGATTACTTTTCCATTTTAAGTATTCCCCAAAGAGTTCTGTAATTAACATCTACTTTGCATTAAGAAGTGAATTTTAATTACTGTCTTTCTGGTGTATTTGGTCAAGCAGAACGATTGTGTGTCAGTATCACTTTGACTTGTCTTACTTAATCATCCGTAGAAAACAGAAGACAAATTCTTCCAGGGAAGAACTGTTTTCCAGCACTGGGTTCAGAGAACAGGGGATCTCGGTTTTTAAATCCACCTTAGAAACAACACTCATATCACAAACTCCTGCACTCATCTCAAAACCGCTTCATCACTCAGCATTGACCATTTCATCTCACGGTCAATAAAAAAATGCTGAAATATTGTAAGACCACCTTAAAGACAAATATGCATTTAATAACAAGATTTGTTTAATTAAGCTATAGAATAATTCTGGGGTTTGAGGAAAAAGCACAACTCTGAAGGAGACCTTTACTTGCAAACAGAGGCTGTCCTGGAAACATTGCAGCTTCTCCCATTGTTTGGTTGTTTGTGGGGTTTTTGAAATCGGATTTACCTTCTAAAATGACCTTAATTAACAAATTGATATGATTCCCTCTATCACTAAACTACAGAGAGTCCCTGGTTTCCAAAGAGCCTCCAGCTTCCCCCCAGAGGGACTCCAGCCTTCCTGTACAGAGCCCATTGTCTCTGCTACTCACAATTCACAGCAACTTGGAGATAAGGCAGGAGTGGTGTGAAAGAAACAACAGATAAACGAGGCTTTTGCAGCTGATAGCATTCAAACCTCCTTTACCTTCAAGAATTCAAAGAGGAAATACAGGAAAACATTCTAGAAAGATTGAAGTTTCCCTAGTGACAGTATCAGGCTAGAGACCTGTTAGGTTGGGATCTGAATCCTTGGGACTGTCTTTCTTGAGAATAGAGACAAACCCCCCCC
Source organism: Corvus moneduloides (assembly GCF_009650955.1). NCBI lineage: Eukaryota > Metazoa > Chordata > Aves > Passeriformes > Corvidae > Corvus > Corvus moneduloides. The sequence continues at coordinate 19,616,472 of NC_045488.1, forward strand.
CCCCAAAAAAAAAAAACCCCAAACAAAATATACAGAACAAAAAAATCAATAAAACTTTAAACATTTCTAGGAGCTGCTTATGCTACTCTGGTTTGTACAAGGGCACCTGTGTGTGGATGTTCTCGATTCTCGGTGCCTCTGAGAACCTGAGTGTCAGCTCTCGTGCAGCAAAAGGCAGAGCAGAAACAGGAGCCATGGGCAGCAGGAAAATCTTTGACCTGTTTACCACTATAATCTCTTCCAGTGCCACAGAAACCTAAAGTTCTTTTTAAAATTAAAGACTGAGCTGCACAGTCCCTGGGTTTTCCAAGGGAAGCATTCTCCCCAAGCTGTCCCCTTTCCACCTCAATTACAAGCTTCTCTAAGTTTTTCCAATATAGATCCAGACCCCTATGAGAACAAAATACACTGGTTTGAGTTTTGCTTCACTCTGGCTTTTCAGATAAAACCCAGAAAACCTTTAAAAGAGGAATGGCAGCTTTTTGTTTGCCCTGTCTCCAGTGCAGATTGGAGCAGATCAAATCCATTGATAGAGTAAGATCGTTCTTGCCCTGGAAGCAACAAGGTGTCCAAGGAAATAGAGCAGAGCAGAGGATGTCAAGAGAGGTCACACCAAGAGCAGCTCAACAGGGATTATAAGCCTTGAGGAAGAATGGGAACCAGATTCTCAGCCAGGCTTCAGAGCTACCAAACTCCTGCCGAGAGCCCTGAGAAGACAGAGCACAAGCGGCTTCGTCCCGGAGTGTCACTGTGCTCCTGCACTGACTGCAGTGGGGAAAAAACGTGAAGGGTTGGTGAGAAACACTACCCCAGCTTGAAGGAAGTTAAACCAGAACGGAGACTGTTCTTTCAGAGGATCTGCAGCTGGGGTTTGGGGCACTCTGGAGAACCACACTGCAGCCAGCTGAGCTGAGCCACCTTCAAGCCTCAATTCACAAAAGCATTTGTACACACTGGACCTTAATAAACTTCTATTTCTACCAGTGAGCCATTTCTCCCGCTCCATCAACCTATTGATCACTGAGCTCAATGACAGCATCTTATTTTGGGCAGAATGGGCGTATCTGGTGCAGGGAGTCCTTCCCCTTTCCACACGCTTAGACACACAGGTGTGCACACACCACTGCCTCCCTTTGTGCTAATACTGGCCCAAGGAGCTTATGCTGAAGCCAGAGAAGTCTGTCTCCCTGCTCACGAACAGGAACAGGAAAATCTCACTCATTCCCACCAGGCTGGAGTTTATTTCTCCCCAGATCTGCTCTGGAGATGAGTGGCAGGGAGCCAGATGTGCCAAAACACAGACAAGATCTGCATCAGCCACCAACACGGAGTCATTTCTCATGCCCTGGAAGCTCCACAGCTCCCTTCCTCAGCCCATCCCAGCACAGGCAGCCGGGTTTAGCACTCCTGTGCCCATCCCAGCACACAGGCAGCCGGGTTTAGCACTCCTGTGCCCATCCCAGCACACAGGCAGCCGGGTTTCACACTCCTGTGCCCATCCCAGCACACAGGCAGCCGGGTTTAGCACTCCTGTGCCCATCCCAGCACACAGGCAGTCGGGTTTAGCACTCCTGTGCCCATCCCAGCACACAGGCAGCCGGGTTTAGCACTCCTGTGCCCATCCCAGCACACAGGCAGCCGGGTTTAGCACTCCTGTGCCCATCCCAGCACACAGGCAGCCGGGTTTAGCACTCCTGTGCCCATCCCAGCACACAGGCAGCCGGGTTTAGCACTCCTGTGCCCATCCCAGCACACAGGCAGCCGGGTTTAGCACTCCTGTGCCCATCCCAGCACACAGGCAGCCGGGTTTAGCACTCCTGTGCCCAGCCCAGCACACAGGCAGCCGGGTTTAGCACTCCTGTGCCCATCCCAGCACACAGGCAGCCGGGTTTCACACTCCTGTGCCCAGCCCAGCACAGGCAGCCGGGTTTAGCACTCCTGTGCCCATCCCAGCACACAGGCAGCCGGGTTTCACACTCCTGTGCCCAGCCCAGCACACAGGCAGCCGGGTTTCACACTCCTGTGCCTAGCCCAGCACACAGGCAGCCGGGTTTAGCACTCCTGTGCCCATCCCAGCACACAGGCAGCCGGGTTTAGCACTCCTGTGCCCATCCCAGCACACAGGCAGTCGGGTTTAGCACTCCTGTGCCCATCCCAGCACACAGGCAGCCGGGTTTAGCACTCCTGTGCCCATCCCAGCACACAGGCAGCCGGGTTTAGCACTCCTGTGCCCATCCCAGCACACAGGCAGCCGGGTTTAGCACTCCTGTGCCTAGCCCAGCACACAGGCAGCCGGGTTTAGCACTCCTGTGCCCATCCCAGCACACAGGCAGCCGGGTTTAGCACTCCTGTGCCCATCCCAGCACACAGGCAGTCGGGTTTAGCACTCCTGTGCCTAGCCCAGCACACAGGCAGCCGGGTTTAGCACTCCTGTGCCTAGCCCAGCACACAGGCAGCCGGGTTTCACACTCCTGTGCCCATCCCAGCACACAGGCAGCCGGGTTTAGCACTCCTGTGCCCATCCCAGCACACAGGCAGTCGGGTTTAGCACTCCTGTGCCTAGCCCAGCACACAGGCAGCCGGGTTTAGCACTCCTGTGCCCATCCCAGCACACAGGCAGCCGGGTTTAGCACTCCTGTGCCTAGGCCAGCACACAGGCAGCCGGGTTTAGCACTCCTGTGCCTAGCCCAGCACAGGCAGCCGGGTTTAGCACTCCTGTGCCCATCCCAGCACACAGGCAGTCGGGTTTAGCACTCCTGTGCCTAGCCCAGCACACAGGCAGCCGGGTTTCACACTCCTGTGCCCATCCCAGCACACAGGCAGCCGGGTTTAGCACTCCTGTGCCCATCCCAGCACACAGGCAGCCGGGTTTCACACTCCTGTGCCCATCCCAGCACACAGGCAGCCGGGTTTAGCACTCCTGTGCCCATCCCAGCACACAGGCAGCCGGGTTTCACACTCCTGTGCCCATCCCAACACACAGGCAGCCGGGTTTAGCACTCCTGTGCCCATCCCAGCACACAGGCAGCCGGGTTTCACACTCCTGTGCCCATCCCAGCACACAGGCAGTCGGGTTTAGCACTCCTGTGCCCATCCCAGCACACAGGCAGCCGGGTTTAGCACTCCTGTGCCCATCCCAGCACACAGGCAGCCGGGTTTAGCACTCCTGTGCCTAGCCCAGCACACAGGCAGCCGGGTTTCACACTCCTGTGCCCATCCCAGCACACAGGCAGCCGGGTTTCACACTCCTGTGCCCATCCCAGCACACAGGCAGCCGGGTTTAGCACTCCTGTGCCCATCCCAGCACACAGGCAGCCGGGTTTCACACTCCTGTGCCCATCCCAGCACACAGGCAGTCGGGTTTAGCACTCCTGTGCCTAGCCCAGCACACAGGCAGCCGGGTTTCACACTCCTGTGCCTAGCCCAGCACACAGGCAGCCGGGTTTAGCACTCCTGTGCCTAGCCCAGCACACAGGCAGCCGGGTTTCACACTCCTGTGCCCATCCCAGCACACAGGCAGCCGGGTTTAGCACTCCTGTGCCCATCCCAGCACACAGGCAGCCGGGTTTCACACTCCTGTGCCCATCCCAGCACACAGGCAGTCGGGTTTAGCACTCCTGTGCCCATCCCAGCACACAGGCAGCCGGGTTTCACACTCCTGTGCCCATCCCAGCACACAGGCAGCCGGGTTTCACACTCCTGTGCCCATCCCAGCACACAGGCAGCCGGGTTTCACACTCCTGTGCCCATCCCAGCACACAGGCAGCCGGGTTTAGCACTCCTGTGCCCATCCCAGCACACAGGCAGCCGGGTTTAGCACTCCTGTGCCCATCCCAGCACACAGGCAGCCGGGTTTAGCACTCCTGTGCCCATCCCAGCACACAGGCAGCCGGGTTTAGCACTCCTGTACCCATCCCAGCACACAGGCAGCCGGGTTTAGCACTCCTGTGCCCATCCCAGCACACAGGCAGCCGGGTTTAGCACTCCTGTGCCCATCCCAGCACACAGGCAGCCGGGTTTAGCACTCCTGTGCCCATCCCAGCACACAGGCAGCCGGGTTTAGCACTCCTGTGCCTAGCCCAGCACACAGGCAGCCGGGTTTAGCACTCCTGTGCCCATCCCAGCACACAGGCAGTCGGGTTTAGCACTCCTGTGCCCATCCCAGCACACAGGCAGCCGGGTTTAGCACTCCTGTGCCCATCCCAGCACACAGGCAGCCGGGTTTCACACTCCTGTGCCCATCCCAGCACACAGGCAGCCGGGTTTAGCACTCCTGTGCCCATCCCAGCACACAGGCAGCCGGGTTTAGCACTCCTGTGCCTAGCCCAGCACACAGGCAGCCGGGTTTAGCACTCCTGTGCCCATCCCAGCACACAGGCAGCCGGGTTTAGCACTCCTGTGCCTAGCCCAGCACACAGGCAGCCGGGTTTAGCACTCCTGTGCCCATCCCAGCACACAGGCAGCCGGGTTTAGCACTCCTGTGCCTAGCCCAGCACACAGGCAGCCGGGTTTAGCACTCCTGTGCCTAGCCCAGCACACAGGCAGTCGGGTTTAGCTCAGCAGTGTGGCACTGCTGACTACATCACTACCATATTCACCAGATCCTGTTCTTGGAAGCTGCTGTAAGGCTTGTTACTTTGAATTTAATGTTACTTTGAGTTTAATGTTATTCCTGCTTAACTGTATTAGCTTGCACCTGGCTCCTCTGAATTCTTCCACCTTCCAGGGAAAAGTTTACCAAATTTGAACTCTAACTTTGTCCTCACTCTTCCTTAAGTGGTGTGAAAATGTAACAAATACAATTTACTCCATCAACCACTCTGGGACTGAAAGACAGCAAATACAAGTTTACCTAAAACACACGAGTGCAAAATCCCCACAAAACAGCCTCCAACATCAACATCAGAAGGACGTGGAGCTGCTGGAGAGAGCCCAGAGGAGGCCCCGGAGCTGCTCCAGGGCTGGAGCCCCTCTGCTCTGGAGCCAGGCTGGGAGAGCTGGGGGTGCTCACCTGGAGAGGAGAAGGCTCCAGGGAGAGCTCAGAGCCCCTTGCAGGGCCTGAAGGGGCTCCAGGAGAGCTGGAGAGGGACTGGGGACAAGGGATGGAGGGACAGGATACAGGGAATGGCTTGAGGGCAGGGTTAGATGGGATATTGGGAAGGAATTCCTGGCTGTGAGGGTGGGCAGGCCCTGGCACAGGGTGCCCAGAGCAGCTGTGGCTGCCCCTGGATCCCTGGAAGTGTTCCAGGCCAGGTTGGACGGGGCTTGGAGCAGCCTGGGACAGTGGAAGGTGTCCTGCCCATGGCAGGGGGTGGCACTGGGTGGGCTTTAAGGTCTCTCCCAACCCACACCATTCCAGGATTCTGTGATTCTAAGTCAGGGAAATCAAAGCTTGTTCACCTCACCCAATTTGTCCAGGAATTGATGCCCGGTTGAGTACTTTTATACATTCCTAACCCCTACTATTGAAAATACTCTGGGGTGTCCTAGTCCTCCTTGTAGCTCCTCTCTCCTCAAATTCTCACAATTAACCATCAGTTCTGACACTGTTTCAGCCAAGACAAAACCCATCACTGTCAGTGATCTCACAGCATTTAATCACAAAGTGCTTCCAGCCTGTCCTGCACCCTTTTCTGTGCAGAGCTGCATCTTTGTAAGGCCTCAGGTGAGCAATGTGTAGAACAGTAAATGCCAAGCAGTTGCACAAGTGGGGAGAAGCTTCCCTTCCTTATCCAGTTAATTTCTGGAAGACACAAGCACTCCAATATCAACCTTAAATCACTGAAATGCATCCTTTAACAACCGCCTGCCACGAGCTCGTCAGAAATTACAGCACTTAGGAAAATAACTCCACAAAAAACCACTCTGATCTCAGTCCTACCGACTCCACATAAATCACCTCAAACTGGTGCACGGCAATGTGTCTTGAGATTTTCCCAGCAGTGCCACAGACCTGACTTGGATTCAATGCTGCCACCAGAACTGTTCAGTCGTGATGTTCTCCTGAGGACGAGCATCAGCTGCAGCCCAAGCACAGAACTCCAACACCACATTTCACTTCACTTTGGGAAGAAACCACATCCCATTTTACAAGGACCAAATGCGACAACCATCCAGAAGGAAAATGTGAAGCACAGGTATCACTTCAGAACTCCGTTTTCCAAACAGGATGATAAATTAAGGCAGCCAAATGCACCTTCCATCACAATTAGCTGACTCGAGATTAGCAGTCAGGCTTTGGTTTGGAAGGAGTCAAACCAGGCTTTGATGAAGAAGGATCACTGACTGTTCTGAGCTGAGGAACGACGTGGCACCAGGGGTGATACCTGTCCCCCTGACTCCAAGGCAATTTAGCAGTATGGATATGACACCCTTCAGGCCTGACATGTAAAACAGAGGCATCTGAAATCCTGATCAGACTGGCAGGAACTGTTACACAGCCCCTTCCCACGTACTGCGAGTCAGTGATAAAAGCTGCAAGCTCTCTGGCTGCAGGATTGCACATTTAAAAGGCTTTTCTCCAGAATTTAATTAACGTTCCCAATGGCCTCTGTAATCCTAAAGACAGTGTCATGCCCTTCCTAACCCACATCATTACAAAAAGCTGCCTCCAGAATCAGCCAGACGTAGCTTAAGTGAAGATGTTCCCCACACCATTCCCTGCAGGCTGCCAGCAGGAGCTCACAGAGAACATGTTCTGTGGTTTTGTTCACATATTCATGGCTAAGGAACACGTTATCTATGTGGGCAAATTGCTGCATGTGGTAATCTCTAAATAAATGTAAATATTACCAGCTTGGTAATTTATTTCCCTTGACAACATCAGAAGCATTCTGCATCCCCCAATAAGCAAAATTTATCTATGATATTACAATGTAGCAATGGTTAGACAAAGATGTATTTTCTGCATAATATTACATTTTTCTCTTCTAGGCAATAGCAATTATAGACCACCTGACCAAATTAAACTATGACAGCAGTATAAACCAGCCAAACATCTTTAGATTCTACTTTCATAAAGCACTTCCAAAGCCCAACCATATACACAGTGCTTGGCAAGTTCACCACACTCAAAAACCAAGGTCACATTTCTAAACTGCTTTCTCTAAACGCCACTTCAGCTCCTGCTGCACAAAGACTCTGCAATCCACAAATTATACCAGACAAAAATTAAATCGCACTTAAGCATCAAGAAAAAAAGGAGGGAGTGTAAGAGCTACCCCTGACTGCAGAGTACAGTATAAATCCTGCTGGTACTTCCATAACTCCAGCGGTGGGCTGACAGAGGAACCTGGCAGAGCAAGTGACGGAACATTATAAGGTAAGTAATGCCTTGTATAAATCCAGACTTTCCCAGACTTAGTAGATTCCTTTCTCCTTCCGCTCAAGCCGATTTCCTCCTCTGATGATTTAATACACTGTAACAAAGATATCCATCACAAAGAGTAACTCCTCTTCACCCAGCATCGTTGGGAATCGTGGGCTAAGAACAGTGCTTGAGGAATGCTGTGGTGTCTCAGATTCCCCCCACACAAAAGGGAAGGGCTGTTCTGAAATCTGCAAGGGAGAGAGATCCTTTCAGGATGGAGGAGGACACGTGGAAGAAATTCCACCCTGTGAGGGTGGGGAGGCCCCGGCGTAAGTTCCCAGAGCAGCTGTGGCTGCCCCTGGATCCCTGGCAGTGCCCAAGGCCAGTCTGGATGGGGCTTGGAGCAGCCTGGGACAGTGGAAGGTGTCCCTGCCCATGGCAGGGGTGGCACTGGATAATCCTTCAAGTCCTCTCCAACACAAACCATTCCCAGATTCTATGATGTTACTGAGTTGAGAAGGTTTTTGACATCATGTACCAACAAGAACACAAAAATCAAGACAGTCCCCACAATTCTAGCATTATTGTAACACAGAAAGAGATAATAATGTTTCAGGACGTGGCCTTAGTAACTCGTGAGTATCCAGACAGCACAGTCAATAAACAAAGAACCAGTCAAGCAAACCGTATTTTGCAACAATGCCTTTAGAGCTTTGTTTATATTCTCAGTTACCTTTTGTCTGTTAAATAACAAATTATTGCTGGTTAAGATTTAACTGTCCTTCTTAATGGACCTCAAGAACAAAATTATATTTTTTTAAAAGTAGCCCATTAAAAAAGTGTGCAGGAATAGAATGAAGTCTCCAAATGGTGTGGTGTGTCTGCAGTAAATCACTGCAAGGAAGCATCCCTGCATCTACTCCAACCAACGCCCTCTGTAAGCGATACCATCGCCTCATATATTATTAAATAATGGCAAGAAAAACACGATAACGATCAGCAGCCAAATCCAAACACAGATTGTAATTTCCAAGATCAGATGTCTGTGGAGATGCATTTATCTGCTGTTCAGTTCCACGGCCTTTCAAACACCTCGAGAGTCGGACATTTTTACCTGGATTTGGAATGCGTGGAAGCGATTTTATTATTTACAGTTACCTGTCCCAGGTGCTGTGCCATGGCTCCCTTCAGCAGCTGCTCCCAAGCACTGTCACTCCAGGTCACAACCCTTCTGCCCCTTCACTGTGGGGCTGCAGTCCCGTTCAGCTTGGAAAACTGCAGGAGAAAGGTGGCACCAACTCCTCCTCCCCTGAAGCAGGACTCACTGGAACCACTTCTCGTGGTACCCTTGTGCAACTTGTCCCAAAAAAGTCCCCACCAAGGAGGTGCTCCTCATGTCCAGTCCATATTCCCACTCTTGAACTGTTTCCTACTCACAAGGATTTATTCATCTGCCTTAAATCCACACTCAAAAAAGGAAAATAAAACGCCGCCTACCAGCCGTGCTTCAAAAACAACTTCTGGTGCACTTTTTGTTCCTCCTAGTGTGCCAGGAAAATAAATCATTTATAAGCACCATGCCCAAAAATGTGGATTTCTTTCAGGTTGTTTAAAAATATCCTTGGGTTTTACAGAATTTGGATGCAGAAGCTGAGCCCCACAAACCTCTCACCTTGTGCAAGGAACACTCTTTCAAGGCCATTTTGCTTTTATAAATCAAAGGAAACACAAGTCGGACCATCTAACACCATATATTTGAATTAAGCCAATGAGGGAACCTCTCTGAAGGTCCTAACTGTAAAATTTGTTCTCGCAACCATTTCAGAAAGAGAGCTTAAAGGATTTTATCCACCTTTCCCCTTTTTTGTGGAATTACTAAAGCCGTTTCTCTCATTTCAAGCAACTATCAGTTTTTAATATCAGCAGCCCTTCCTTCACAAAGCACCTCAGTCCCAGGGGACCAGAGCTCCATTATTTATTTAATTTTTAATTCTTCCAGGGACTATTTTCATTATTTTCTCCACCTGGGCTGAGAAACATCCCTCCAGCATTTCTCCACAAGTTTACTAGAGGGCACTGTAAAGACACCTACAAAAGGAAGAAAATGCATTTCTGTTCCTCCGGTGAACAAAAGCACTTTGACTTTTCCCCAGAAATAGCTCCCAGATGTTGGCTCCTGACAACGCTATAGTTGTTACAGCAGGTGAAGAGGAATTTCCATTTTTTCCTGGAGTAATGGATTTCCTCTCCCAGAGTTCCAGTCTTCTGGGCAGTCAGGCACTTAATTTACCTCTTCAGAGATGTGAAAGAGTGGCTTTCCACGGGTTAAGGGCAAACAGAAAGCCTACTTGTAAGGCTCAAAATACACATTGCACACAATGCAAGGAGGTTGCTCATCCTGCCCTACTGCCCCTGTCTGGGCTCTACTCAAACCACCCTGCTCAGACCCGAGCAACTGGTTCCCCAAACCCTCCCAGGGCCAGACAAGACCTTGAGCTCCCTATGGAGATGCCCTGCTGGTTTGCAAACCAAGCCCAGAGAATCAGGGAGCAGATTCGTTGCTTCAGACAGGGTGGGTTTTTTTGCCAGACTGGTATTTCAAAAATGGTTTAGAATATAAATACAGAAAAAAATCCCCACACATCACAAGAGATTTGCTGAAACCAATTACTTAAATATTTCCCAAGTGTAAACACACTGCAGCATCCAAGAACTGTGCATCAAGGGGAAAGCAGTTTTGCCACTTCTCAGATGCCAACGAGGTTATGGGGAACCCAACAGAACTGATTCAGTTTAAGACACTCTAAGTGAGGCAAGCTTTGCACTCAGTGAATGATCTCCCTCCCACAGGCAACCTCTTCAATCCAGGGCTCCAATGGAGATGCCAAGGGATGCTCACAAGTGTGAAGGGCAGGGGGAATGCTGTTATAGAGTCAGGGGGGCTCCAATCACAGCAATGGTCAGAAAAGCCACACAGGAAGAAATGTTGGGAGGAAAAGAAAAAAACTTGGTTTCTATAGGAAGACCAAAATGAAAAAAAGGATGAACATGAAAAAAAAGATGCAAAGAAGAATCAAATGGAAAGTTGCTGAACATCATTTCCAGTGTCCTTCTAAAGACAGAGATCTTTGTCACACTTCATGAAAGAGGAAAAAAATTCTTTACAAATACCTTTAATGTCAGATCAAGCAAGGAATATCTGAGAGGACCTGGAAACAGAACAGCAGCATTGGATCAGAGCAAACGGAATCCCTTCAACTCAGCGTCCTGTGACAGCAGCCGAGAGCAGATGCTGGGGAGCAGCCAAGGGCAGAACCAACACCAGCAAAGCTCCCCAGAGTCAGCCCCAGCACCTCCCTCTCACAGCACAGGGACACCAGCGTTTGTTCCTCGGCTCCTGGAGGAAAAGCACAACCAGTAACCTCTGCCAGCACCTCGGAGCTGCCTTGGGGGAGAGAGGAAGGAGGAAGGGGAGAGGGAAAACAAATCCAAGTTCAGCACTTGATTCGAGGGTCCCTAATTTAGGGGACTAGTGCAGAAAGATCAGGATAATCAGTAAATGCTGCACACTCAGCACAACTAACTGTACAGCCCTTCCCTTCTGTGGTTTCCTACCAACCACTGCCCAATCACACCACTGATCCACAATATATAAAATTATAATAACCTTAGCAATGTGTTGATGAGGGTTTTATTGATCTTTCAAGGCAGTAGTGAAAAATCAGGAACAGTAGGAAGGTGGAAACCATGCACATACACACTACTGTAAACATGCTACAATATTACCAAGAATCTTATTTTAAGAACATATTTGCACTAGTTTTCTATCCCATAAAAGTCAACGTTATTCGCAGAGTTCATTAGGTGCTGTTGTGGTTTAACCCGGGGATAAATCAGGTGCAATAAAACCTGCCCCTCACAAATTTAACTCATAACACTCCTGTAAAAGTGAGCTGGCCAACTAGAGAGCCCCAGACCGAGACTTTTTTTGGCAGAAAGGGATAGAGTGGGATGACAGGCACATCACCAGTCGCAGGAAAAGAGGGATGCAGCAGGTGCCCTCAATGGCATGGAAAACTGGGGCAGATTTCAGTCACACCAGTACCAAGGTAATACCCTGGGGAAGCTGAGGAAATAAGAGAACCAGCAGTATCCCCAGTTTTCTTGGATTTCCACTGAGCATAAGGGTTTGTGTCTGTGTTTGAGAAGCCCAAACTAAAAGCTGCAGAGTGCAAAGCTAAAGCCCTCAGAGATGCCCACTCTGGTCAGTGACCACAGCACAGTATCAGGACCATTTAAAAATTACAAAATATCAACCAAACATCTTACTAGTATCATCAATGAATGAGCCATATAAAAGAAACAATATATAACAAAACCAGTGTGTTACTGCACCAGAGTTCAGGAAGACTTGGCAGATCCAGCACTGGTAAAAATATATATAATACTTGCAGATGCAGAAATCTAAATTTGATATCCAGATCAGCTCCAATATTCAAATGAGCACCATTTAAACTGTGCAAGTTAGAAAAAGAAGCAAAGAAATGACATCCCAGACTTGTGCCCACCAGGAAAGCAGTTCAAGCAGGAACTCCAAGACGTGTTGTGGAGTCAACAGCTCCTTCAAGTTACTCATTCTTTACTCTGAGCAGTGGATAAAACTCTCCATTTGTGCCACCTCCACAACAAACCGTGGTTTGTTTGGCTTTTTTCATCCTCTCAGCTGTGAACTCTGCATATCGATCCTGAAACGTTTAATGCCTTTTACACGCTTTGGCTGCTCCCGATCACCAACGCCACGGGCTCTCCCTGGCCCAGCACTCCCTCCCCGAGGCAGTATCTGCGATTCTTCCCAACCCTTCATCATGAAATGCACAAAAATGACCTGGAATAAAAACCAAAATATCCCCAAGTCTTACTTACCGCAACTTAATTATTTCAAGTGCTGTGAACCTACGTGGAGCAGAGCAAATTATTGGATTTTTGTTTATTATTTTCTATATAAGAAATCAAGCAGCTACACTTTGGGAAGGCAACTGCAGCCTATTAACAGCATATTTGTATTCTAAACAGATCTATAAGAGAATCTAATTGCACTAATCCTTTATTGTAACTTTGCAGCCGTGTTATTTTACCCAGCTGACATTTTTCCGTAACAGATTCCTCCTAAGCTTCGAGTGCTCATAAGCCTCATAAGCCAAGAAAAGCTACAAGAAAAAGAGCCAAATGCCTCAATTTAACTCCCGAGTCTCAGTGTCTCCTTTTCCCCAAGAGGAGTGGATGGCACACAGCTATCTCCCCGTCTCTGGTAGGGAAAGGGGCGAGGGAAGCCCCAGGACGTCACTGCCATTCCCACACCATCCCAAAGCACTGGAGCTGTCCGTCTGACTTGGACGGGTCACACAACCCTGGGCTGTACCTGGAGCGTGTGGAACCGCCAGCCCTGCCTCGTTTGATCTCAGTTGAAAGTACAGTAAAGTGAAGTGAAAGAGCAGTTTTAAAAGCTTTACACAGATTCTTGTCTCTGCTCAAAGAGCATTAGTGAAAACACTTCCTGTGGCAGTGTGTGAAGACAAGCAGCACCTTTCATCTCCCCTGTTTACTGCCTTCACCTCCCTGATTCCCAGGCACCACTGGAGCTTTGATTGGCACAGCTTTTGTCAGAATGAAAGAAAAAGCTCAACTGTAGCTTTGCAAATATATAGCAAAAACATTTGCAAGTATTAGCTTGGCAAATGCTTTATAGATGTGAGGGGGAAAAACACAAATTTATCTGTTCAGTTATATAATACAGATTATTTCAAAGTGGAAAAGTAGGTTTCAAAAGAACTTACGTAAGAGTGGAAATACAATTACTGCACGTATTAACTGAATTATCATATAGACATGGGTATTACTGGATGCACAGTTCTGGATATGCTGCTTCCCTCAGCCTGTGCTCCAGCTAATCCTGGCTGTGCTATGGATTGGCATGCACTGACAGCTACCTGGGTGGGTATTTGAAAGGTTCCTCTGCAAGGTTTTGCTCTGCTTAACACGAAGCAGAATTTTTCAGCTGAAACAATAATATCAAAACAGGCCCCAGACCTGCACTCTGTGCATCACGTCAGAGAACAGCACTCCATTCACACCACTTCATTCCTAAGCTGTTAAACAAACAGACAGACCTGATGAAATATTAATTTGACTAATTATGGCAACAGAACTCCAGAGGGAAGTGACAACTCCACAGAAAGAGAGCAGTACCTGTTGGCAGCAGTGCCAACTGCCCGAGTCCCAGACGTGTGGCAGATGGCTCCTGAGGCTTGGGCACACCGTGCTGGCCCCAGCCTTGGCTCGGACTCTCTCTGGTTGGAAGATGCCAAGGCTCACCTGGGTAGGCAGAGCCTACGTGTGAGCTACTGAATGGGGCTTTTAGGTAAAGACAGCACACAAAGCATCTACCACTCAACAGTTCTTCCAACTCGTAGACTTCAATCAAATCCAAAGTGTTTTCACAAGAGAAACATTTACCTTTATACAGTAAAAAGCTCTTCAACCTGCTTGGACAGCAGATGCAAACTACCTGGCAACTCACTGCCCAAACCGAAACTTTTGGATGATAATACTTCATAAAACATCATTTGAATGCAATTCTTTACATGGAAGAGTCTTCTGGAGCTCATCTAGCCCACCCACCTGCCCCAAGCAGGTCTATTTAGATCAGGTTGCTCAGGGATCTGGCCAGCCAAGCTTCAAAATTCTCCAAGGAACAATTTCCCAACAATAGAAGAGAGCAAGCAAGAAGTGTGTGAGCATCCAAAGCAGGAAAGCATAGTGAGAGATACACCCCCAAACTGGCTTTCCATTATTTCCTTCCTGACATATCGTAACTGTGAGCTTTGGTTAAACATCCACAAATTGAAAGTCCCAAAGCCGCAGAAAGCAGCACAAAGCCACAAAAATGGCAACATTAGGAAAGATCTTTTTTGAAGAATCCAGCAGTAAAAGCTACATAAAGTGCCTGGTCCATCTGTCACCATGCTTAGAAACAAGGAGGAGGACACAACACCCCCACACACTGTGAAAATCACGCCTTCCAGGTGTTCAGAGGGGCGAGGAAAGGATGGCTCTGATCCCCATTAAACTGCCCAGGCTGGTCATCCCAGGCATGGGTTTGCACCTCCAATTTGAACAAAGCTTTTGGAGGAGCTGAGGGGCTGTGACACCTCACCCAAGCTGGACACAAACTCTCCACTGTGGAGCTGGCTGACATTGCAATGACAGGTTTGTCTGTACCACCAACCACGTAACCTGGGCTGTTCTGGCTCCCAGAGCCCAGCACACAAATGCAGTGACCAAGAGACAGATGGAACCACGGCTGAAGCTTGACATGGAACTGTTCACCGCCATAACGCCCCTCAGCATCCCCAAACACCTCTTCACTTCAGCTCCTGACTCCAGCCCAGCTCCAAACTGCACAGGCTGATCCCACTGCTCAGCTGCATATCTGGGAGGAGTTGTTACAACTTCTGATGCGACTGCTCCATCCCAGGTCAGCACAATCATCGCCACCAGCACAGAGCAAGGACCTCAACACCCTTCCATTGCCGTTTCTGGTTCATTCCCTTTAAATCCAACCTTCCCCATACTGCCAGGGCTGCCTTTTTCCCCCACCTGAAGTCCCTGGCAGCATCAGTGTAATGTTCTTGGCACATCCTTCCCATTTGCATCTCGGTCAGCGCCTGCCACAACAAGCTTTCTATTTTAAATACTGCACATCGATAGGACTGCATTAAAATATAAAGCATTTACACAGTTCCAAAAGATGTTACGGCACAGCCTTTCCCAGGTTCTGTCAGAACTCCTGCTGTAATTTGTCCCAGTCCCCAAGCACCACCTTTCAGACAAAGCCACAAACGCTGGGAGCCGCAGGGCAGAGCCTCCACAGAGCCACCACTGACCACCACCAGACACCATTAGAGAGCTAAAAATTCCTTTGGTCTCGTTTTCCCTGTCCGTTCCAAGGGTTTATGTAAATAGCCTGCACAGCCTTCTCCTGAGAAACTCTCCCAACCCAAACCTACCTAAATCACGGCATAATCAGATAATTAGATTGCGGTCCCTCTAAGTCTGCTATTAGCACTTCCAAGCTATGTTTAAGGGGATAAAAAAGCTTTACTTCAAGTAATTCACAGCACATGATGACTATCACAAAGGGGAAGCTCTATTTTCTAGCAGAGTAATTTACACTTTCTAAACAAAAAAATTCCAAGGGAAAAATTATCATATAATGTGCGGTGGGGTTTTAAGTCTAATTTTTCTTAGTGGGGTTTTTTGTTCGCTTTAGGAGCTACAAGCAGAAAACAGAGCTATTGAACCAGCTCCTTTCAGCTGTAAGAAGGGTGAAATGCAGCTTTCCAGGGGAAACCAAGCACTCGTGTCACCATCAACCATGAAAAAGTCCCAGACAAGAGCATGTAACATCATTGTATCGGCTCCGTAACAGAAACATCCATGCTACAGATGGGATTACGAGAGGAGGGGGGAAAACCGAGGCCAGGAACTGGTCATAAGCAGCAGCACCTGTGAGGTGATGCACTTGAGCAGCACATTCTGCAATACAAACAAAACCTGAGCATGTTCACTTTATTTTTAATTCAAAACCTGTTAGGTTGGCATAAAACATTGTTTTGTCTTGGATTTTCTGGCTTTGTCTCGATACCAGGCACTACTGAGGTCCTCCTTGCCTTGCTGCACTATTACCTTGCTTGCACATCAGAGGGAATATAAATCACAGAATATTAAGCAAAGTAAGATGCTTTGCCTTTATTTCATTAGGGTTTCTCTGCAGCACAGATTTCTTACAGCCAATATTAAAATGTAATTACTTTGTCTCCCAAAGTTTTCAAATACATGACTTGCATATATAGAAGCTGTTTTATCTTTGTAAACATGAAATAACAGAGGGAGGGGGAAATTATTCACGTTTTTCTGCTTAGCAGTTTCATTTCTAGCAGCACCTCCTCCCCAGCAATGTGTGCAGGGCTTCATCCCTGCTTTGTCTGAGGGTACTGTTAAATATTTGTCACAGGAGTTTGTGCCAGTAACAAAAATGAGGGAACCACAACCAGAGCAGACAGATGGGCCAGAGCTCAGCGAGGCATGGGCTGAAGTGTGTCAGGAATCTTATGAAATGAGACATTATGTAACATTATCAAATCTGGGCACCCAGAGCTGGGTCACCTGCATCTCCCCAGCTGCACACAATGCAGACAGCCCAAACCCAAGCATTAAAACATCTTACACTGAGTTATATACCGACTTAATTTTATATACTCATATATAAAAGCATGCACATCAGCACAGCTGTGCAAATGGATGTACCTGCTGATTTCTAAAGCAAAAATTCAGCTAGACCTATCAACGGGGCAGCTGATAAACCCATGGGCTTTGATAAAGAATAGACAAGATCATTTGAGACTTAACCAATAATGGCATTAGATCCACCTCAGCACCCAAATTAATTTTGCTGCTCCAGCAGTCCGAGTGCTCCTTATGAACCTGTTGAGGGAGGTGGGAGCTGAGCTGCCCAAGGGCTTCTCAGCACAAAGCACCACTTCTGGCATGTCTGCAGTCCCTGGGGTTCATCTCCCCAGCTAACTGGTAACAGATACGAAGGTAACTCTGCATAGCAGTGCCACCTCTTTAAACTGGTAATCTAGGTGAGCTATTTTTACCAGAGGATATTTAATCAGAGATCTGAGGACAGTAATTATCTAGAGATACTGAAAATCTGGGGCTACGCTGCAGGACCACACAGCGGAAAAAACACAGAATACAGAAGGACACTGTAATGAGGGTTCTGTCTGGAACACGTGAGTAAGAAAAGCAAGATCCTACAACCACAAGGCACAACAAGCTGTCCCGAGTTCTTTCTGCACCAAACCCAGCTGTCTGAAGGGCTGGTGACTGCAAACCACCACAGCAAACCAAAGCCCAGCAGACGCCACGCTCACGTCCAAGCAGCAAGTTGAGAACATTGCAAGAGCAGCTCATTAAGTTTGCAGAACTTGCTTTGAGTTCATAGGGAAAAAAATCATGGTCAAAACTTACTATTAGACTAAGGTGTCTTTGATATCTCATCGATTAAATTAAATATCATTAATTTTGCATGCAACTCATAGATCATTCTCTAAATGCTACGCCAAAAATCTAATTGAGTCTTCATTAAGTGATCAGATGGGAAATGGGAGCTCTTCCCCCACTACAGAATTCAAGGTTAAACTGGAGCTCACCAAGGACTGTTAAGAACTGCTAAGAACTGCCTCAGACCCTGACTTTCAGTCGCCACACAAAAACCCCTCTATTTCATTCACTCCAAATTTCCCCTATTAGGTGGCTCCTCCTCCCAGCTTACACCGTAACCTTGAAAGGAGGAGAGGTGGAGCTACTAAAGAAAGACAAAGGGGCTGAAATAAAGGAGATTGTTTCAAGATACAATTAGAGTATCCTACCAGACTACACTATTTTGAAGCTTAAATTTAAATCAAATTCAAGCTGCATTTTTAGCCACATGCTTGCCATTACCTTTTCGTGACCCCAGTGTCAGGACAGAACAATTCCTAGGCTTACCTCTACCACTGAGTGCCACGGCTGGATTTGGCCACCCTTCTGTCACTTGTGGGTGGTGGTGGGACAAATCTACTCTCTGGCATTTCACAATTAACAGTTAGACTTTAAAAAGTGGTGATTTAGTACACAAAAACACTCCTGGAATAAAACAGCAAAGCAGAAGATACGATAGGGTTTATCCTGTGAGGAAGGTGTGCTACTACTCCCGAAGTCTGGAAGATAACATTAGGTCATGACTGCAACCAGAATTAACTTTTCCAGCCTCCAGGATGGAAAAAGCCCTTGGCTAATGCCAGGTAGCCAAGCAGCACTGCCTGGGGATGTGAGAGGTCAGGCAGGAATCCAGGCAGGCTCCCGGCTGGCAGGGGGATGTGGCCACTGCCTGCCAAGAGATCCAAAGGGAAAGGACTGGGGCCAGCGAACAAGAGCAGCAGGGAGCAGCACTCCGGGTTTGGGAAAGGCTTTGGAGATCTCCTCTGCTGCTTCAGGTGAGTGGGAGCACCGCTCTGGGACAGGAATCTCTCCCACGTGGCCATTCCTGGAGGTTCAGGGCAGGCCTTTTTGACTTCCTTTCCCTGCATCTTCACAGCTACCTTGGTTCAGTCTTCTGAAGTACAGCCTTGGAGGTCTGTGCCCATTCCAAACTCTGCTCTTTGGTGTTACACTGCAGGAGAAGGAACACTGACACAATCTAAGCCATAAATGTTTTCCTCTCCACTCCAAAGCTGTCTATTCGGATTCAGCATTCAGCATCCTGCCCTGCAATTCCACCTCAAGCTTATTATTAGATCATTTTTTCAGCATAAATGGTACAGCCATAAATACTATTTTTTTCCATGGGAAGTATTTTGTACAGGTGGTATTTCGAGTCTCCCCAAATCATCGCTCCATTATCGAGCCAAGCTGAAAACACACTATCAATTTTCACTGAACTATTGATCACATGAGGTCAAGCCTAGCAAGATACACAGAGTACCAGGAATCTACAAGCAAACAGCCGGAATGAGCCATGGTATTTCCGATGCCATACAAGGAAAGGAACTTAGAAAATAATATTTAAACGGCTTGCTGGAGTGCAGGCTACTTGTAGGAGAGCGTCAGCAGATCGGGTACTGATCGCAGTGAAAGAATGTGATCCCCACTAGCAGAAACAAAGGTGATTTTTGAAGCCTGCTCCCTGAGCAGCAGGCAGCCTGCCCCAGTTCCCCAGCCTGAAAAAGAAAATAAACTCAGGTTATCTCAGTTAATGGGAGGTAGGGATGGCAGGGAGTCAGGGGAATTTAAATATTATGGATAAATGTGAAATCCCCACATTTGCTTTGCCAGTAAGGCACTGCCATTTACTATGGCAAAAGAGGGAAAAGGAGCCATTTTGCACACACGTTCCTTCCCAGGACTGGCACTGACAGAAGTTACAGGGAAGCTTTAACAGACTCAGCGTGATCCCTAAGTGCCCTGGACACAGCACTGGCTCCAAGCTGGGCTGGGCACTATTTCAATGCTCTCTCAAAAAGCTGCTTTTTCACTTGATTTTCTCCTTCCCTGCAGCCCTCGTTTGCAAAATGAAAATAAAACCCAGAATAACTTCCCCTTGTAAAAATCTTGCGAGAGATAACTCGGGCAATTAGTTCCCTTTGAGCTGCTGGGATCTGCCTGGTTTTCTGCTGCACTCCTTCAGAAGAGCCCATTATGAGATTTGTATAGGAAATCAATGCTGAGGAGCTGCAGGTAGCCCTGGCCTCCTTTTGTGTTGCCAGCACATGGGCCCAGCTGAAGCAAAGCGGTCCCGTCTGACGGTGCCCCGGCAATCCCGGCTGCGTGGCCCAAACAATGACATCACTCGGCTCCACACTTAGGGATCTGGGCAAGGTAAAAGCCTTGCCATTCCTTTTAACCATTATTGCAGAAACTATAGCTAAAATGTGAGCCTTGTCCTGCCGCCAATGGGGAAATGAAAAGCAAGACAGGCAGAAGAATGGTCTCTCAGTTATGCCACTCCAGCAATAATGTTTTTTCCAAGGAAGCTTTCAGCAGTCAGAAATGGGAAAGATTATAGACACAGAGCCTGCAGTTCCAGTCAAAAGATCTTTGTTAGCAGCAGCAATGAAAAGAGGGGAAAAAGCCCACGAAATTCCTCCACTTAAAGCACAATCTCAAAACATATGCTTACAATCCTGGAAATCTTTGGGAGGTTCAGGGTGTTCAACAGCTGCAGCTGAGCTTACAATGAACATTGCAAATAAATGCTAATGAGATGCTTATAGATCCTGAACAAATTGATTTACTGAGATCTTGTCGAGTGTCTCCTATCAAGGGTTTGTCAGAGTAAACAACCAAATCCTTATAAACAGAAGTGACTCATTCATTACAACTGGAAGAAGAAAGGCATAATAACTGAAGCTATAGTCCAGGAAGATGATAAAACAAACCACACACACACAGACGTTATTTACCAAAATATAATAAAAATTATGTTTTTGAAAACACTATTAGAAAACGTGTACAGTTTAACTCACCAGACAGCTACAGATCAGCTTGCAATGCTGAGTACATTTAAAACCACAAGAGTTATCAGCACAAGAAGTAACCAGAATAAAACACACTTGAATAAAGCTTTAGGATAAATCCACGTAAAGCTGAGGTATAATGAGTTCACACTCGTGCTGAATTGTTTTATTGCACATTGTAACAGTACAACCTGTGTGTGTAACCAGCTCATTGGAAATCAAATCGGGAGCAAACCCATTTTCTTACAAAAAAACCTTACTGTTCATAAGGTTACCTACGATTATGAACAATAAATTATGCAGGAGAAGCGAGGTAAAGCTTCAGCAGCTCTATATCAGAATAAGAAAAAAATGTTTCTAGTTCAATTAAGTTGAGATGGTTCCATACTATTATAACTGTCTAGCACGGAGAATTCTAGGATTCCTTTTTGGCCAGTCACCCATAAAATATGAACATTTAATGATTTCCTAATGGCAGGCAGGGAAGGTGGTAACATGTACCCCCTGACTGAGCACAGCCCAGGAGTTTCTCTTCCAGAACGTAAGAGCAAAAAAAAATGAAATTCTCCGAACTGGGATAAAAAGCAAGGGCCACTTTATTAACACTAATGACCTTTGGGGAGGTTGCCCAAAAAAAACTCTTTAGTAGGAAAAGCAACAAAATGCAAGAAAAATGAATCCTTTCATCTTTTCAGTCTCCTCAACTCCACTTAGCAAAATCTTGGCAGCTTTTAAGGGAAATCCAATCCTCCAGTCTTCACCTCCTGCTCAAGCTGGAGCAGCCCCAGCCCCACATCCACGGCTGTGTCTGGAAGGTGACTTCCAGAAGATCCTTGTGAAAGGCTGACGTGCTCTCTGTTACTACACACTCTGCCCTGCCTGCAGCTCCCCACAGCATCCCTTTCCCACAGGAAGGGCAGGGCTGGGGGGAGTTTCCCCCTGCAGTTATAACACAGATCTCCACCACCACCGTCTTTGTATCTGCACAAAGCTGAACAAGAAGTTGACGTTCTGAGAGCAAAGTCTCTTAGAAAGAGCCAAAACCAACTCCTCTGAGGTTTGGGATCCTCCACTGGGATCAGGAGAGCATATCCAAAATAAAGCGCAAGTCTGCAGACCTCCTATGCTCGTCATTTTAAGCAATGGAAAGCAATTTCAACGTGTCTCGCAGCAACATTAGGGGAAACAAACTCCAGGTTTTCCCCAAAGAGGACCAAAAGCTCCTGAGTGAGTGACAAATGCAGCTCTAGCGACTGCAAGGAGGAAAAGGAAATCTACCCTAGGAATTCTCTTGTGGGGAAAATGACCACGGTCCTACTGTCGTGTCTACAACAGGATTCTCATCGCAGAAGGTCCTGTTCCTGTTCCAGGACATTCCTGCAGAGGTGCACCACTGGCACTGGCTGCTGCAGCCCTCTCCTGTGTGCTGGTGTGTGAGCACAGCCTGCCCCGGGTCAGGAACAGCCCGGCCTCCTACAGAGACCAAGTGAGTGAGGGGAAAAAGAGAGTTCTTTTCAGACCTGAGCCATTCAGGGGCTCAGCACAGAGATGCTGCAATCATCAGGAAGCTCTTCTCTCTTCCTTGGAGCACTTCACAAGCCACAAGTACAACACAACAACACAATGGGCTGTGCTCTCTGTGAAGAATGCTCTTCATTCTGCAAAACGGCTCTGCTGGGGCAAAAGGGTTCTGGAAACTGCCTCCTCCACCTCAGCTGCAGGGCTTGAAAACTCAGCAACTGCCTGTTACAGACACAGGGCCACCTGCAATTTCTCTACATTGAGCCTTCACCAGATTGATGGTGTTTTATTACTTTTTGGGAGGCATATAAGCTGAAAAGCATATAGGAATGGGGGTGATAGCTAGGCATTTCCCAAGACACTCCAGTCAACAAACCCAACTATCTTCAGACAGTGGCTCTCATCATCCTGTGCCAGACAGGCCTCCCAGAAGTAGTCCTACTTTTGAGAAAGGCAAGACTGAGAGAACAAGGAGAGACACGACAGGGTCAAAACAGGACAAAGTAATTAAATACTTGACTGAATTCCTGTCTCTCTCAACCTGAAAGCAGTAGTCAAAATTAAAACCAGACTTACTCAGAATTTTGTAAAATGTCAAAGGAAGCCCCAGACCATGTGTTCTAACAAACTTAAGAGTGCTCCAGATGAACACTGACACAGTTCAGAGCAGTACTGCAGCTCCACAAAGGAAACACAAATCAGGTCCACAACGTGAAAGAAAATGGATTTGGACAGCAAAGGTGCTGAGCACAAAGTCTGGTGCATGAAATCAAGGTAAACACAAAACCAGTTCAGCTTAGAAACAGCTAGTTCAGCTAGCTTAGTTCAGCTTCTTCCCCTCCCCTACTCTTCTTGGCTGAGCCGCTCAGGATGTTCCAGGGCCAGTAAGACTGGATGGAAACTCAGCTACATCCCAATTGCTGCTATGAAAGGCCACAGCTTTAAGCACTTTAAAATAATCAATCTTCCCTCTCCAGTGCTGGACAACAACCTCCTTTCCCCGAGGTGTGAGCAGAAAGAGAAGAGGCTGCAAAGAGGCAGCACTTGCACTCCTTGTTGACAGTCGCCTTCCTCCAGATAGCAACCTAAAATGTCCATGTTTGCTTTATCAGACTTTCCCCTTCACCTGCTTTATCTGGTGGATTTACCTGTCCCTCTTTCATCAGTATGATTCCAAACCAAACAATTTGGTTCGTTGGTTTTTTTATTAAAAAAAAACCAAAAACAAAACAAACCAAAAAACTCTGGGAAAGAGACAGAATAAAACCATTATTAACTGAAGTAAGAAGAGACTCTTGAAAGAAGATAAAGCTTAGAGTATTTTCCATTTGAAATTACATTTATAATGATACCTAGCAAGTTCGACAGGTTTATATAATTCAAATAGTATTTTAAAAAATGGGGTTAAGCTGTGCAATTTCAAAAAATGAAAGAACATAACAGATTAGGAGATAGCAGCAGCAAGCTTTCCATGGTAGGAGATTCAATAATGGTGTTTTGGATACTTTGCTTCCATCCTCCACAGAACAGTGATGGGATTTTAACTGTATACAGAAGGGAACTGCCAGATGTGGATTAACAACACCACCACACACTCAAAGGAAAGTGATTTCTCAACTCCTGGGTGCAAACTGAAGGCTACTGCGAGCTGCTCGTTTTCCCAGGATGCCAGTTTGCCTTTAAAAGAGTCTCACTGAAAAAGCTGAAGCTATTATTCAAAGAATTTAAACAAAAACTAAAATCAATCCAACAAGTGTTCTTAAACAAGCCATCTGCAAAGATGGGCATCACCAATACAAACACCATTAATCTTCCACATCCAGGAAACAGATATTCTTGAAGCTTGAGAATTTTGTAAAATAAAGTAGCTTTGTAATGCTGCTGTTGACAAGTTAATCCGGTGTCAGCTGAAAGACATTGCTGCAAGTCACACATTTCCAGCTCTTTCCAAGGCCAAGCTTGCCTTTCCCAGGAGCAAATCTCCCTTCCAAACTCAGCTAAACGTGTTCCTCAAAGATGTGCTTGCATTAGGGTCCCCCAAACTAACCCCAAACTCTCCTCTGAGTCCCTCCAGTCTGTCCCCTAAGCAGAGTAGATTCCTTCCCACCCCAGGATGGAAGTGTTTGCTATGGAACGCTCCCAGTCCCACAAGTCTGTTCCTACAGTCACTCCAACTTCCTCTCATGCATTTCAGACTTGCGTGTTCTTTAGTCCCTGCAGGAAAAGAATCCACAAAAGCCTAAGAGCGAGCTCTTCAAGAGCAGAATTCCACGGCAACATGCAGCAGGAATGGTTGGAAGTTGTGGAGTTTTCATTTTAATTTGCGTCTTCAGGGGAAATTTAAATGAAAGTAGCAGACGCCGTATCAGTGAGGCTGCAGCAGCAAACACAAAACAGCCAGATGTTTATACAAAAACACTGGCATTTTTTCTAAGCATAAAAAGGAAAGATTTGGGGGCTTAGTCTCTGCTAAGCTCTCCTGTACAACTTAAATGCCATTCCCAAGGCCTATTCTCTCCTTATTTAACTCTGGCAGGGATGTGATGTGTTTGCACCATGAAATTGCACCACGTTCAACACGGCCCAGGCCTTAGCTGTAAATCTATCCAGTACTTCAGAAAAAGAACATTGGTTTTCCTGACAAAGAGACCACTCCACCATGGAAGTGGTGGTCCTTCAGTGAGGTCACACAGTGGGTAATTCTGCCAGAATTCAGAATTGACTCACATTTTCTCCCCTGTAAGAGGGCACACACTGAGCTCCACCAATTTACAGCTGGGTGTTGACAAGTGGTACTGCACCTCCCATCACTCCGAGCTCTGTACAGTGTCTGTGCACAGAGCTGAACACAGCTACTCCCAGAAAACACAACTACTCTTTTCCGCCTGGTCTAGATGTAGGAGCTCCATTTCAAATCCACCCTGCTGTTAGCACCAATCACTGGAAATGTATCTCCTGCTCTCAAGGACACCGTGCACTAAGCAATGCTCCAGGCCTGAGAGGTTTGGGTGGAACAGCTCCATTTCAGACCTTCCCAACGCCCATCTCTGTGACACACCCTGAGCACGACTGCCACACCTGCCCCCCTCCCAGGAAAAACGTGACAGGTGCTTCAGCCAAAGGCAATGTGGGATCTGCTGGTGTCAGAGATGACCCCTGGCTGATGCCAGCCCTCCCACCAGCTTCAGCTGTAACCTTAGAGCCCGTGGATACCAATTTCTCATTCCATAGAGATGGGAGCTCTCTGGTGCACTTGGCAGCGAGAGACTCTAAACGCCTCGAAAAGGGCACAAAATAACAGCTTTGTGATTAAGACAAATACAGGTTTCAAAATATTTAATGAAAGACATGGCCAACCTTTCACACCTCTCCTCTTACATTAACTGGGAGAATACAGGCATCAATCTGCTAGCGCTCAAAAAACCTCAAATCCCGAACAATCATAAAATCACAGAATCATTTAGGTTGTACAAGACAGTTAAGATTGAGCCTAACCCAATCTGCACTAAACCACGTCCCCAAGTGCCACATAGTCCAGTGCTGCCAGTACAAATGGAAATGTGTGTGCCATAACCTCTCTACAGTCACAACACCACACAAATTTAACATGAAATATGAATTCTGCCCCAATACGGGTAAGAAAATTATTAGAAATCTAAATTCAGATTCAATGCCTTCAACAGAGGCCAAACTTACAAACTGAGAAGTCAACACAACAAATGCCTACAAAAGTCAGTGATGCGGAAAGCCCCTCAAGAAAACCTAATTTTTAGGGTGAGGAATTTGAATGCAACTCAAAAGCAGTAGCTATTTGCACAGAATGATGCCATAAAACATTTTAATGTATTTCAATTCCTTGTCCAAAAACCTTAATTAGAGAGGTCCTGGTTTTAACACACATGATTGATCACTTGGTTGGATCACTAACAAGTGTGGAAAGCTCCCCACCACTGATACTGGAAAGATTCTCAGGGATATATTTACCAGCACAGAACAGCCTGCATCCTAAAAAGACACACTGGTTTAAAGTATTTTGGAAGCAATCATACATAAATCCTGTAACTGCTGGCTAACAGGTACTGAATGCAAACAGATGGTAAAGCTGGGAGCACATCAGCAGTTCCCAGCTCTAGTCAGGAAGAGGAGAGAGTGCCACTCCTGTTTTCTGAGTGATCCAGCACAGCAGTGCACTAATAAAGGAGAAAGCACTCCTTGCAGCAGAGAACCTGCACGCTGGGGCACAACAGCTCCGGGATTTGCAAAACACACGATGCCGGAATGGAGAGGTGTAGAAGCAGTAACCCAAAAGGATGCAGAGAAATGCATGAGCACCAGCTGGAAGCCTAATTTTTGTTTAAGCAGGATGCACTTCCTAGAGTTGTCTCCACTTTGATTAAGAAAACACACATAACACCACACTGGGCGAGACCTACAGTTCAGTTCCAGCAATACAACAGCAGCTTTTTTTCTATTATTACTCTGTAAGTGAAAACACCAGGGCCTGACCATTCTCTGTAACTCATTCCCCTTGCACTCCCCCAGTACCTTCAGCTGACACACAGAAATTGCTGGGGGTAAATCCCTGCCCAGACTTTTGCTGCCATTCCTCACCACTCCCAACACCTTCATCTGCTCTGGGCCTCCATGGCAGCAAGTTCCAAGAGCTCCATCCCCGCTGTGGGATGTGGTTCTCTGGAGCTCCTCCTTAACACAGCTCTTGGTTTCACCAAGTACCTCATCCCATGCCAGGGTCTACCTTGGGCTCTGCTCCACCCTCAGCCTGACAAGAGAAGGAAATTGGTTTAAAAGCTACAGTGAATTACATGTTGTGCCCAAGGCAAAACACCTCCAGACAAAGTAACAGGACAAATGCTGTCAAATCACAGCAACCCTTTTAGGGCCATCACAGCAATTAAATATTGACTCTCTTCTTTTATTCAGTATAATCCAATGCAAACTACAATAACAAGTTGTGCTAACACTGAAAAACAAAAGTGGTTTTGAGATGACTGAGCTGTTGCAAAGTGCTCCTTTAGTAACCAGGCAGGAAACACTAATGCTTGTTACTCCTTCCCATAAGCAAGGCCAATAGCACTGCTCATATGCTGGCCTTGCAAAAGGGAAGATGCTTTCAAACATCTTCACGTCTTTTGAAATTTATGTCATTTCAAAGACATAAATTCCCCATCTACCTCCGCAATGTGTTCTTCCCGGTGTTTCAGTGCCTAAAATAAAGTGCCTGTGGAAGAAAATTGGACATTTTCATGAACAAATGTGTGATCTAAAGAAAAGGGATTATTTCCCACAAGTCCAGAAGCACGGTCCAAGACTTAAAAAAAAAACCCCAAAGACAAGTGAAGAGTGAAAGTATTACAGAATTACTATATAGATATATATGTTATATGCATATCTATGTCTTTGCCTCTTGGATAATTGCTAAAATGATAAAAAGAATATAATTTCACACTTTCTTCAAATTACAAAGAAAACAAGGTCCTGAAAAATAACGTGACAAATGTGATAGAAGCAATCAACACCACAGGCCTGGGGGATTTGGAGAGGTTGAAGTGTGTGGCTTGTGTGTTTTGTTTTGTTCTGTAATGAAACCAAAATCTTAGAACTTCAGAATTACCTAGTTTGAAGCTACTGCTTCATAAAGTATTAAAGTATTACAAATTATCTTATAAGCAGTACACAACTTCACTTTATATAAGTTACTGTAAAAAAACCAGCCCTTCCTAAAGTACACCTCATGAATCCTTTTCAATAGGACCTACCAACAGTATTTAACATTACAGTGGGAGGTTTTATGCAAACTTTGTTCCAAAACCACAGTTCCAAAATGCAGAGTAATTCACCAAAACTGAAAACATAGTAACTTCGTATGCAACAATTTCACTGAACTTCAGTCACGGAAGAGACTTTTGAAGTGAAGCTGCATTAATTCCTAAACACATAAAATGAACAGCATATGAATAATTTATTGATGGCTTTTGCTCCATGTCAGCAGCTTTGCTGGAGGAAGTGATCTTTATGAAGTCCCCCAGGACAGCAAGAAGTTAAAGACAGGCAAAGAGACCATAGGATACCTTCTGTGGAGGCAGCAGTGCCACTCCAGGGGGCTGGGTGGTGTGGGTGGCTTCCAAACACCAGAGTTACCCAGTGCCCAAATTCATGGGGCTGTGAGAGGAGCCAAGATCCCAACCAAGTCACCATTCCCACCACTGATAAGCAGGAACCAGATCATTCATGCAGAATAGCTGTTACAAGGGGGGGGGAAGGTAACCAGGGATGAAGACTGAGAAGCAAGAGCTCATGGTCAAGAACTGCACCACAGCTCCTCAGCAGGACCATGGAGCAGCACAAACCCACACTGTAACAGGAGGCAGCAGCAGCACCAACACCCATTCACCTCCTCTTTATACTCCCTGGCAGAAACTTAGCTTTCTTATTTCCCATCACCTCTTCATGCCTGAGCAATTTCTCCCCACAGCATTCCCTGTCCAACCAGCAGCATCTCCTCAGCACCACAGCTCCCACGCCAGGAAAGTTCTTTGCCCTCTAAGGACCTGAGAACCTACTCAGGCACCTGCAAACAGCTCACTTCCCTCAGGCACCCACCAGTTCCACATTACAAATCTAATTTTACAAAGAACTTAAATAATGGAAATATCACTAAGACAAAATCAGTTTTCCCTAATTTGTCCAAATCCCTTTGTAAGATGTAATAAAGAATATGCAGAACGCTTTCTTGACAGCCTCTACCAAAAGCCTTTTTTTCCCAGATGTGGATTAGACGTTAAGAAATACTTTACATGAAACAAGGGAACTCTCTAAAATTCATATATAAACAGAAATATCCTGCTGTTAATCTAAAACCACAGGTAGCAGCTCTGTAGTAGCTCTTACAAAGGTAACTGAAATGACCGACCAGTTTATTGTGTATCCTGTACTGGGGGTGAGTGTTTATGCAAAATGAAGGGCACGTTAGCAATGAATCTGCAAGATGGGGGGAGGAAGCAAATTAAAAAGTCAGTGAGAGGATAACTGATTCAGTGATGCAAATTAAGTGTTTTAAAGCTACTGGGACTCTGGAACATAGCACAGCTGAACAGAAAAAAAACCCAAGGCACTGCAACCTTCCAAACATAATTAACCATTTCTCTGGAATACTAAGACTCAAAGCATCATGTTACCTTAATTTGGACTGCTGATGGCTCAAAATTTGAGTGCTACTACAACAATTACCAATAACCAATATTTAAGCCCATTTCTGCAGTAGATTCTCTGAACTCCACCACCCCTTAAGCACAGCAGCAGTGGCTGCCCGGGGTGGCTCTGCAGTGAACATGAAAGCTGCTCTCTGCCAGAGAAGCTGAGCTTTGCTAAGGACACACCATTCCAGCCCAGGCTGAGCCTACCTCCAACTTATACCCAACTCTACATCAAGCCATGCTTCCGACTTCAAAAACATGGTACTCACATATAGAAAGACTTCATTTTCATTTTTTCCCTACTCACAGCAGGCTATGGGGTAAATTAATGCTTCAGCCTGCAGTGACTTTGGATTAGGCCAGTCTTGTCAATAATTAATACAGCTCTGTAGAGCAAAAGCACAGCAACAAGCTAGATTAACCAAAATCCCTTCCGCTGTGACACCAGCTTTTACCCCTGCTGAATGTGCACACACAGGACTTTAAAAAGGACAAGATTATTTATGACCTTAATGTAAGAGTTCTGAATGTCAGGATTGGGTTTTTCCTCCTTTCCTTTAAAGAAATGCCTTATAAAATAAGCATTTTTATTGTAACAACTCAATACATTGAAATAATAGCAAATATATTTTTTAACTGGCCTCTGACTTTTTCTAAGGTTCTTTTAGAACTTACCACAAGTTCTTTTCAAGCCTTGGGGATTTCAGAATCCTAATGCACCCAATTGGAAGCAATGAACAAAGGCAGCAGCCCTGCTATTCCATGGGCTCGGGCATTGTGAGCCGTCGTCCTCGGAAGCGAGGGATGAAGCAGTGACAGCCCCTCCGTACACCCCAGGGATTACCCCTGCCACCAAGGCAGTGAGCAGGTACAGAATGTCCATCGGATGGAACTGCCACTTGTTGGAGATGTCTGTGGACAGCCACGGACAGCATTTGGATGCTCACCCCATCCCCTCTCTGCAGGTTTATATTGCTGTCACTGCACAACTACTGAAGTTACTAAATCTACAAAAGGCTTCAAAGTGAAACAATTCGTTTGCAAATTAACAGATCATTAAAAAATTGTTTTAACAACTCTAAGTATCAAACAATGAAATAAAATGCAGACATGCAATCATCTGGAGCCTAAATTCATTCCTTTTTAAGGCCATTTTTCTTAAATCGACCCCCTCTCCTGGGTAATCCTGGATTTCAGCTGTTTTGTTCAGCGTGCATCTTAACGAGGCCGCTGTTGCTGAAGGAACATGACCCAATTTCTTCTGAGGTCAATGGTTATCAGTAGAACTGGAACAATACAAATTTCTACCCTGAGACACAAGAAAAGCACCGAATCTGCAATACTGCTTGTGAGGTTTCACATCCGATGCCTCATTTTGTCAGGAAGTTCTTCAGCTGATAAAGCCCTCAATTTTTGCATGACCAAATCCAACCTGCTTGACATCATTGTCCACCTATTGATTCTGGGAAAGATGCTTGCAGCCACAAGGAACGTGAGATGCTGCAGTCCAGCCATGAACTATGCAACTGCTACAAGGCAATACATAAAGGTTCTTTTTTCAATCTCCAAAACAGGTGCTCAGACTGCCTGTTTTATTTTCCTAGACAATAGCAGACCTCTCGTGGAGAGTGAGACAAATTTAGATAAAGACAGAGTTCTGGTACTTAGGACCAGGCAGCAAAGTATTAACTTAATCACTGAGCTCCCACTGAAATAAACACATTTCTATTGTACTCCTAGAGCCGTGAAGTGACAGATCCCATGGCTCTGGCTGTCCTTCCAGATGCGTTTCCCACCCCTTCACTCAGCCACAACTCCAGCTCCGCCCCAAGGTTTGCTTCCCCCTCACAGCAGCTACAAGAGCAAGCTGCAAGCTCAGACCCCTCTGTGCATCACACATCTGGCAAGAATAAAGACTGGACCAATTCTTCTCAATTAACCTCAGGTGAAGTGAACTCACACACCGGGAGGGTGGGCAATTGTTCAAGATGGTCAAAGGCAAGTAATTTATGTTGTGGTGATCAAGAACAGTACATAAGGATAGGCACTATCCATATGTGTTCCAAAGGCAAGCCATTATTTCATGGACAATCCCAGGCCAGACTGTTTAAAAACGTGCGTCACTTCAGGACATTTTAGTCAGTGAATTACGCCATAAATAAATAGTTTGAAGTAACTGAATCCATCTGCCTTCGGTGCAGCTCAGATGAGCTGCAGCAGTTGCTTGAGGCTTTACAAAAGCACCTTTCCAGGGGAAAGGGCTCCCTGCCCACCTGACACTGTCCCTGAAGTGCTGCTCTTTGAGGACATCATCTCTTGCACCATTCTGACATGGAGACAAAAAAGGATGAGGTCCTAAGGAGAATCCCCAATACTTTCAAACACAAACCACAACAAACATGAAGAGGAGCTTCCAAAGGGGCACAAAGCTTGGAGGAGAACAGCAGACTAAACTCTTACACAGGTGGAAATTCAAAGGTATTTTATGTAAAAATTTTGGAAACCTACTAAATCTTACCTCATCCTCATGGAAAACTTTCATAACCAGCAGTCCCAGCGCTGGCACTGTTGGGAACCCAACACATGGCAAACTTTAGCCCAGTGGTAATTTAAAATAAATCCTGCACAGCAGGGAGTCCTACCCACATACCATTGGAGACTGTTTAAACACAACTAGAGCCTGCATTCAAAATTTCCCTTTAGGCTGAAGTTTGCCTTTTCATTCAAAAGTCTTACCCCTGCCCCAAACTACGTTTAGTAAATATTTACTAGACTTACAGTTGAATAAATCAAAGTCTTCTTTCTTGTCCTTACACCTACTGAGGCTTTACCAGCAAATTCTGCTCCAGCATTGGTCCATGCAGGCTTTAAGCCAGAGGAGCCAGTTTGTTGCAAAAAAAAAAAAAAGAAAAAAAAATTTTCAATACATAACCACAAGGGCCACATCAAAGTAATTTAGCATAACCAGAAAGCACGCTAAGTCAAATTAAAGCCCAGTGCTTTCATTAGGGGATGGGGAAGTCTATTTATGCTCAGGCATTCTCTACTTCAGAGTTACCAAAATAGTCCTGACAAAGTTTGCTGCCCGCTTCCTCAGCGCTGGACCAGCGTTGGCAGTGCTGGCTGTAACACAGCCAGGCTCCAAGTCACCCAAGGACACCAGAGCCAGCATGGCCTGACAGTCCCAGGAAATACAGCATTTCCATGGGGCACATCCCAGGGAGCCTCTGCGGGACTCAGCAGCTTCCCCAGGGCCCAAGCAATGCCCTGGCCAGCACTCACCGGGCTCTCTCAGCCTCCTTATGGGTTCTTCTGCACATGGGGTTTCCTTTTCCATCCCAGACCCACAGATGTGTGTGTCAGACTGGATTCTACAAGGCTCGATGCATCATGAGAGCAATTCCAAGAGACAGCAGCTCCCCAGATCCTGGGTAATCCAAAGGAAACCATGGATTGAAGCATGGCAAGAACACTCTCCCACGTCCCTGTGCCTGTGGCTCTCGGGTGGGCTTAGGGAAGCTCAAGTCCCAACTTGAGCTGCCCCAGCACCCTCCTCCTCCTCTTCCAGCAGGTTTCAGACCTGCATTTGTTAACACAAGAAGCTCCAGCCCTGCACAGAACGTAAGTGAGCAATACTTTGTAATAATTTTATGAGCAAAGTACCAGACAACTGAGTGGAAAATACTTGGCATGTTACAACCGTGGGTCCTTATCTCCCAGGGACCAGTTTGGGGCCCGGGTGAGGATTCCCACAGAAGCCAATCCTTGATCAAAGACCAGATCCACGCAAAGATGAATCCATACATTAGAACTTCCTCACCTTCAGCTGACAGTGGTACCAACACACCAGCAGTACAACACCTAAAAGCACCTACTGCCCTCAAGGAGAAGGTTCAGCAAGAGACATCAATGCATGATATGCATTTAAAGATCGAGCAGGTGGGTTTGGGTGAGTACAAGAGTTCTCAACCCAAAGTTTCACCTGGTCTGTAACACCCCAGTTACCTTCCCTGAGGATTACACTGCAGGAACAACAGCAAAATGCTGAAGCAGCAGAACAAAAGTATTTCCAGTAAAAACCAAGAACCGGACAGAACAGGAATATGCACAACTCTCACTACTGAACTCTTTACAAAACTTTTCTTGAGGACTCCACAGATCTTTCAGCTTCAAGGGATTACTAAAAATGTGGATTTTAGCCTGTTCTCATGAGACTGTTCTAACTCTTAGAAAGCAGAAATATATAAATATTGGATCAAACTCTAGTACTACTTCTTACATTATTAATTCTAGAATAAAATACTGTCAAAGTTCTTTTCTTTTATCAAATCACTTCCTAACCTGTGAGAAGGGCAGGGAGGACAAGATAAACCTGCACATTCAAGCCTAAGCACCACTTACACTGCACTGTGCCTGAAGGTCTCAAAAGTTTGGCTATCACTGAATTTGGTGCTGCCCAAAGATACTTCACTGCAAGTCTTGCAGTTTCCAGTTTAGAGAGGAAAACGCACAGAAGGAAGGAAAAGAAACAAATTAAATGACCTTTTAGAGTTCATTAGTGATGTACTTAGACTTCTGTTCTCTTCAGAAGTAAATCAGTTTAATCAGACCCCAATTAGTCCAGTTCCAGCAGGCAAGGACAGCTACTGTGAGACTGCACAGAACAACACTGAGGTTTGCTAACTCATTCTACAAGCAGTTAAAAATGTCCAAACCCACTGAGAGACCAAGGCTAAAAAAAGACCCCCAAAAATCCATGCTCAAACGGTAATTTAGCCAAGCGGTGAAAACTGTCTGCATGTTAGAGCTGGAAACAGCAAGTCCAAAATCCTTCTGTCCACCCAACAGCCATATCTGTATCAATATTGCTGCTGCTTTGAAGTAACAAAGGCTCATTTTGTACATATGTACATTAATTATGCACACCATTATGTACATCTATGTTATATATGAGCACACACAGTCCCTACTTGCAGAAACTCCAAGTCTGTTTGCAAATCTTGAGCGCATTTCACAAAGATCGTTTCAAAGAAGTCCCATAAATTAATAAAAACCGAATCAAATCAAGGAAGGGTTTGCTGCTCTCAAGATGAAAATGGCCACAAAGTCACTTTTTAGACCATGAAAATATCCACACAATATTTCAATGCTAATTATAAGTGTTCAGAAAGTATTCATTCCACAGCTTGCAGAATCATTAATTACTTCCCTCCTTCCTTACAGAGTTGTGTTGTAGAGGCCAAAGCAACAGGAACACTGAATGCTGCTCTTTGAAACTGCAACCACAGCCCCGCAGCTCCCCAGCAGCAGTGCCCAGCACAAGGGGATGGGGTGGTCAGTGCTGATATGGGGTGTATCGCCTCCTTTCCTGAGGGGAATCCTGACGGACAGCAAGGCTGCAACGACCTCGGACAGCTTGGACAAGTTAACTCTCACCTGTCAAATGATGAAAGCACTGCCACAAAACATCCACCAAAGTCCATGCTAATGTTTTTCCTTCGACCCTGAAAACTTCCCAAGCCTTTCAGCTCTTCTCAAGAACTTTCTCAAATTCAAGAGACAATTTTATATGTTGTCAAGACTTAGGAAAAATCTGAACTCAAACTTACTTAAGTTTGAAAATGCTCACACTCAAATACCTAAGTATTATTTCTTGTGTACATAATCGTAAGGCAGGAGGACAGACTGATTATACGCTTTTGCAGCAGTTCCTACCCAATCCTTATTCCACCTGGGACTATGTACTTACATACGGACAGGTCTGATTTACTTTAATAACACGAAAAAAGAGCTCATGCCCATTACAGCAGCCAAAGAACACATTTCATCACTTAAGATATTCTTTATCCTTACAGACTTCAGTTTAAAAAAAAAAAAAAAGGTATTTAATCACATGAAAGGATTCTCCTTCCTTTTAAAATCCATGTGATGTAGTGAGGATAAAGCTTGCAGGGACAGCAGTGCAGCAGCACAGGGACTCCCACCTGGCTGCAGCCCAACCAGGACTGGCTGGGAGGTGAGACAGGGCACGGAAGGGGGAAAACCAACAAAAACCACTTTATGTTACTCTGCCCCTGATAAGAAGTGTTGGTGGAGAAAGCACAATAAAGGCCCCCACCATAAGGCTGTTTCCAGATGAGGTGAAGTTCAGATAAGGAAAACCAGGGGGGCTCTGTCAAAGCAGACATCACACACAGTAACAGTCACTTCTGCCCCTTCTCACACCTGCCTCTTCCTTGGCTGTTTTTTGTAGTTTGCCTATTTTTCCCAGACAGTACAAGCTGGTGTGCAGAACCAAAACTGAACCAACAAGAAAAATAAAGACAATGAGATACCCTCCTCTCAGCAGTGCAGAGTCCTACACATTGCAAAGATCTGCCACGAGCCATTCTCAGTGTGGTTACGAACCTTTGTAAGGGCCTGAGCTTAACGGTGCCCGATGTCACATTTCTGACACCTAGCCTACAAGAAAGTTTTCTATAGCTGAAAATAGCTCCATTTTCCTGAACTGTGTGGCGTGCAGGCTGGTGCTGTTGAGAGCTGAGCACTTCAGAGCAAGCAGGCAGGAGCAGAAGTTCGCGTTTCCCAACAACTTCCTGGATATTTTACAAT
Organism: Corvus moneduloides; assembly: GCF_009650955.1. Lineage (NCBI taxonomy): Eukaryota > Metazoa > Chordata > Aves > Passeriformes > Corvidae > Corvus > Corvus moneduloides. The sequence goes on from NC_045488.1 coordinate 19,652,249, forward strand.
TGCTTCCCCTCAGGAAATTGATTCAGTCTTTGCAGCTCCAACACCAACAATTTTTGTTGAGAGGCAAGTTGTCCAAGAATATTAAAAGCACATTCCTACAGCGCACACAGACCGTTCCTGGCTCCCTAACAATGGGTTTTTCTTTTGGCCAAATCTCTCAATCCAAGGAAGAAAAAAGGAATGAACTGGTCAGGTAATGCCCAATGTCTCAAGCTTTTTTTGATTTGTCTGTAAGCAGGGTGTCCGATCACAAATGGAAAAGCAAGCTGGGGAACAAGTCTGAAAGGAGAAAGGTAATATGGAGTAAATCACCACTGTCATTTTGGGGAGAAGGACTTCTTTCGCGACACATTTAACCTGATGCTTCCTGCTCCAAACTCCTGTTTTTCCCTCATCTTCAGGTCCAAAGCAGCCATGTGTCTGCACGTTTAATAGACCCTTTTTGCTCTGTTTTTACTTAATAAAGTTTTACCTGCAGCTGATCTTATTGCATAATATACCAGTTACTTACTAAAATTCCATCAGACTGCTTTTCCACAGAAGTGCTATACCTGAAAGTAAAACAATTAGATCACCAGGACTTTAAAGTGAGGGTTTCACAGGTGGTGGCTTTTCAGTGCTTAGTCAGACTAAAGAATTGATCTATTTGGATCAATTTGTTAATCCTGTTACTCTGAAAACACAAGAAAACAGTTTTATTGGGTCATTGCATCCTCTGATTGCTCTAAAAATCATCACTGTATTATTACAAAGCTCCTCCCCTTCAAAGCCAGGCCGATAGTTTTCAAGATGATAACCCATAATCACAGCACCAAACCTTCATCTTTGGAGCAAGAAAGACATTTTATGTACATCAGACTGCTTAAAACCCATCTGTACTACTTTTCACATGTTATTATGTTCAAAAGAAATATTTATGACATAAAACTACTTAATACCAGTGTCAAGCTGCTTTTCTGGAGAATTAACTGGAATGCTGTAAACACAGGGAGAAGTTGTTTGGGTGTTGTTTGATTCTTTTTAAACAGCACACATTAAAGGCTCCTGACTCGCAGTTTTGCCGTGTTGTGCAGATGTGAGATGTGTTGAACAAAAGCCTCTCTGGTTGGGAGCTGCAGAGCTTTGATCACGAGGTGCTGTGATCTCCACTTCCCACACGCTCTTCTTCACTCCCAGGCTGGAGCAGAAGACACAGTTGCCCCGATTTTCCTGTTCCTGATGAATATTTTAAGGTTGAGTGAAGTATCTACTGAACTTTCCTTGCAGTAACGTAAAGCCTGATGTCTGTCAGAACCCAGCTACTACTTAAACTCAGCTGCCAGTGCTTAGCCAGTGATTTCCCCCTCCTACTCATATGAATTTCTTTTAAATGTCAGGCTTGTACTGCCAGAATATTTAGTTATGCATTAATATAAATGTTGACTTTAAAGGAGGCTAAACTTTAAATATTTTGCTTTTATTTAAAAAAAAAATCAGCTATAAATGATAGCCTGTGTTTAAATAACATTTTAACTACTTGGCCAGAAAATATTCAGATAAGATTAAACAAAATTTCCAGGAGCTAATGGGTCAGGAATTGCTTGAAAATGAAATTTTGTAAAAAGGGAGAACAGTGATAATTTCTAATAATTTTTTTCCAACTTGTTCTTGGCAACCAAATCCACAAGTGAAAAACTTCATGACTAAAAGTCTTTCTTCCAGCAAATAACTAGGAGCTATTTTGCTATGGATGTTACCTGAACCTGCCATCTCCTTTGGGCATTTATCAGTTTGATTAACGCGGCCTCAGGATGAAGGCTGCTTATCACCTTTGTTAAGGAGCTCTGAAGATGTCAAGTGCTGCAATTCTCAGGAGTTCAGAGGAAAAAGATTATCCTCTAGTCCCATGTCTGAGTAACTCAGATGTGGTGGTTTCACCATCAGCTTTAACAAATTCTCTTTGGTGAAACGTGGAGAGCAGGAAGACTCTGCTAAATCAGCATTAGGAAGGACACACATTATCTCAACATCCTACTTGGAATTGTGAACCAGAGAAGCACTAACTCAGAGAGATCCCTGTTCTCCACGCCACATAATCCCAGAACAAACCTCAGTGCAGCTGCCACAGGAACAAGCACACCGAGGGCACCTGGAGCACAAACTGGAGCACCCAGGATGGAGGCAGGCAGGACAAAATGAAATGTACAGAAAAAGCACAGGCCCAAGCTCTGTGCCCAGAGCTCTCAACGTTAAACAGATTAATGGAAACTCCTAAAGTTGCACCAGAAGCCTGCAAGTGGCTGAGTGGGGAGCAGAGGGAACATTAGTGCCAAGCCTCAGTAATTGATTAGGTCTGCTTGCACGCTCTATCTTTCCCCTCAAACTACATTTTCCCTGCATATGGTTTCTCTTTCTGCCACTTTTAAAGTGATTTATGCCTTCAGAAGGGGAATTAGGTCTTATTTTGATCAAATATTTAGGACCTTTTAGACATTAAAAGCCACAGATTACAAAGAAGGAAGGGTCAAAACAGTAAAGTCAGATTAAAATTGCAGATAAGCCACAAATATTGAAGTCGGGAATGAACAAACAACTAGCAAAACAAGATTCAAAGAACTAAGAGGCTTATCCACCCTCCCTGCAACGTCTGGCTCCTTACTGCTAAATAACTGCTACCAAGATCTTCCCCACACAGGAGCTGATGAAAGGGGTCTGAATGTAGGTCAGCAAAAGCCTTTCAGATCCAGCTACAGACACTAATTAGATCACTTTCAGTTATTAAAAAAAGAGAAAAGGAAAAAACCTCCAAAACAAAGGGTTTACCACTCAAAACATTCTGAATTTCTCTTTTTTCTTGTCTCTAATTGGCAGTGGCCTTTGGTTTCAAAGCTCTGAAATTGTCACCAGCTCTGAAATTGTCACCAGCACACACCGAACACGGCCACATTGAGGAAGAACCTCCGGCAAAATTAAGGCTGAACAACATCTGCAGCGATGCACAAAGACATTGGGGGAGGGGGGGGGGGGGAGGGTGTCTTTAAATATGTTTTCAAGATATAAAAGAATTCTTCAGTTTTATAAGAGAACACTGACTGTTTTGTTTTACACTGCCAAAACCCACAAGGCAAAAAAAAATCTGACTTTTTTTTTCTCCCTGAAGTATACAGTATAGCTCAGTTCATACAGGGCTCCTTGTACCAGCTTGTTTATTCCTCCTCTCCTGTGAAACAAGCCTTTATGTCTCCATAGTGGAAAAACCCACTGGTTTATATCCTTTTCGAGATGTATGCAGTCAATTAAATTGTAAAGTAATACCTGTTTCAAAGTCTAACTCAAAGAAACGATACATTCCTGGACTGGGACCAGAGCCAAGGAGGTCACCTTACACCCCGCGGTCACGTGAGAACACTCGGCTTTTGGAATTTCATATTTTGATTTCCATGCAAAGTAAAATTGGGGGATTGAAAGGATGAAATACTGTGTATTCTCTGCACACAAACTGTGCTCGTTTCTCAAGTGATAAAGTTAATATTCCAAGGAACAAGAAAAGACAGTTCAAGAGTTCAGAGTGATTTCAAGCCATTCAGAAAGACTCAGGGAAGTGACAATTGCTGGTAGCTCTGCACTTTCCAGAACAATTTTAGTGATGAATAAACTATTATATGACCAGACTATATGCATAAGAATGGTATAATCTGCACAAAACAACAGTGCACCAACACATTACAATAAAATCCACTTGTCAGAGTAACAAGCCAAGTCGATTTCCCTCCATATGAGAACAGTTATGAAAAGACTGACATCTTATTTTTATTTCAACTTTTCTGTAAAACAAACAGCATAGCAACGCCAGGAACAGCAACTGGAGACAGACTGCACCCTACCAGGTGAGCTCACCTGGGCCAATCCACAGCGACAGACAAATCTGGCTTTTAAACTGGTTTCATCTGGGTCTTTGAGCTAACGTTCGGGTTTATTCTAAATTTAGCAGCACAAATGTGTATGCACAGTACCCTCTACCTCTACCTGATGCCATTTAAAGAAGCACCCTAAAGTTTTGATGCCGTGGAGATTTTTGGATGGGTACTAAAAGTCTAGCAAATGTACCAAAACAAGGACTTCAGATATTTTTGTGACATCTGTGTCTGACAGAAGCTGTCGAGTCAAATTCACAGGTTGTTTTCTTCTAAGTTAGCAAACATAATTACAGAGTTTTCTGTGGAGCTTGCAAGACATGAAGCAGTTTGCTGTGCCATAGTCCCACAAACCTCCTGCTTTAATATATTAAAAACTAGATTGCCTAGCCCACATGAAAAATCCTTGCAATGACTATACATTTAATAAGTTTAATTCCTTTGTCAGATCCATACCATGCCACAAAACTAATACCCATGTGAAAGACATTTTTGTACCTGTTTCTCATAACAACATCCTGAGAACCCAGGAAAGCTAGAGACAAAAAAGTAGTATTAAAATCAATTTTTGGCACATTAAAAAATAATTCTGTATATTGATTAGCTACTCAGAAAGAATTGACTTAATATTGGAATCATTAACATCTAAGAGTGAGATCCAGAAAACTCTCCAAGCAAAGGCTACACCAAAGAGCTACAATATTGTGTAAGGGTTGGATAAACAACACCAAGCATGAGCAGCTACATTTCATTGTAACTTGTGCATAACCCAGCATTTTACAATGTTTCAAAATAATATTGTATGTTTAGCCCCAGAAATGTAAAAAATTACTTTTTTGATGCAAGTCGTGAGTGAAATCAATTGTGTTGACTAAAATATAATTTTAACATATTTACATCTTCAAGGCTTTTCTGCATTTGACTTTGGGGTAACAAAACTCACTTAGGTCTCATGGTACACTTTTATTTCCGAACATGTAAGAATCAGGATTTATTTCTCTGTATAGATCTACATAACAGCTTTTCTCTATGAAAACGTTCCCAGTGCAAGTGTGCATTAAGAACAATAACCACGTAAAAAAAGCTGCCACAATGGATTGGGAAAAGCTTTGTCTTTGACAGCCATGCTGGAAGCAGTAGTTTGAGTTCTCAGTCTTTCTGGAATTTACCAGGACTGCAAACTTGTGGGTTTGGTACTCCCACCAGCCAGGGCTGGCATGGGAGGGCAGGGCAGGGCAAGAGTCGCTGCAGGTGAAGGTTGTAATCCTGCTCCTTTGTGACCAGCGATACAGAAAGGCAAAGCAAGCTGCAGAAATCCACCCTCATCTCTGCCGGCGCAAGTGTGCGGTGCCGGGTGTGGGCTATTCCTCCTCCTCCTCCCGGACAAGGACAATGCGCCGGGCTCCGGCCGTGCTTCCCAGGGCAGGGCAGCCGCTCCCGGCGCGCCTGGAGCCCGCTCCGCTGATGGCCAAGAGCTCTCCCCAGCCCCCTGCGGCGGCCTCAGACATTCCTCTGCTCGGTCAGGCAATGAAAATATCCCCAACAGGATTAGAGCAGCCCTCGGGAAGGGAGCGACTCGCGAACATCCCCAGCCCACGAAAAGGCATCGACGACGGCTTGGGGGGGGTCACAATACCGGGAATGACCCTCAATTACAGCCGCTAACGGTGGGGGTTGAGCCTCTGACAAATTAAGACCTCTAAAAATTCGCTGGTACTTTCACATTCCCGCAGGATGCAGCCAACGTTTGGAAGCGTTCATTAAGGAGGGCAGACTCCTGCTCTGGCACTTACACTAAGGGAAAAAAACCACGAGAACAAGCAAAATTAGAAAGCAAAACATCTCTTCCTATTTCCATCCCGGGCACAGGCACAGCCAGCTATTCTATTCTTCTCCTATTCAACTTCATACAGAGTGGTCAAGGGTTAAAGTGCTTTTAAAAAAAAGCATTAAGAAAAGAAAAACATTTTTTCTACAATGAGGAACACTTGAGAAAGGCTCCAAGCACCAGGCTAACAAAGAAAACGGTCCTGAAGAAGGAGGCCCTCACTACAGAATTCAGATTTGGATTTTGCATTCACCTCCTTTGCCAAGCAAATATATTTAAATTAAACTATTCAATCCCAGTGTGGCTTCCAGGCCACATTAAGGTAGTAGCATTCTCATAATTATCCTCCTCTTCACATATTTAAAAATCCTTTCAATGTTTACTTGGAAAGCTAATTGCTGACAGAAAGAGTGCACGTGTTTCTTAAGAATTCTGGGGTGGAGGGAGAGTACTGTCCCCTCCCCATGCCAGTTCTCAGGAGTCCTACAGCTCCAACATCCTCACAGAGCCCCATGCATGTACAGCCAGACAAAACCTGGAGAAAAGGAGGCGGGGGGGGTGGCACCTTATTGCCCTCTACAACCCCTTGACAGGAGGGTGGAGCCGGCTGTCCCAAGAGACTGGAGGAAACAGCCTCCAGTTGCCCCCAAGGGAGGTTTAGTTCGGATATCAGGGAAAATTCCCTCACTTAAAAGGCTGTCCAGCCCTGCACGGCTGCCCAGGGCAGTGGTGGAGTTCCCACCCCTGGAGGGATTTAAAAGGTGCGGATGTGGCACGTGGGGACAAGGGTCAGTGGTGGCCTTGGCAGTGCTAGGGGAAAGGCTGGACTCAGCAAGCGCAGAGGACTTTCCCAATCTAAACAATTCCATGACTCTTCATCTGCGTGTAAATTATCCATCCCATACACCTTCCCAAAGACAAAAGGTAAAGGGAAATACAGGATTTTTCCAGGGTTGAAAACAAAAGCCACCAGAAAACAGACCTATACAGAGAATTTCTGATTAAACTCCAGCACGGATTTTAACTACAAGACTTACAGTTTCCTAATTGCTATTTAAGTTTAGCTTGTGGATGACGCAAACCAGGTTATGTTCCAGAAGTACAGTCTAAGAAAAATCTTTATTTTTATACTCCAAAAATCATGAAGTAACTTCAGAAAGATCTTACATGGTGTTACAGTCATGCTCAAAAATATCTCCACATTATCAGCACAGTTTCTCAAGAATTTACAAGCTTGAGGTGACTGTCCTATTGACCAAAGCAGTTTACATTTTCTACGTTGAGACCACCAAATTTCTATTTTTAAGCCAAGTACAGATGGCACAGACAGTTCTAATCAGACTTTCATGATAAACATTTTTTATTGATCATTTTCTGTAAAACAAAGTTTGAAAGTGCAAAAACATACGTAAAAGAGAGAAATTAAATCGGGTCCAGTTCTATCTTTATAGAGACTACAAAGTTAGACACAGGGATGACAGAGCTACAGCAATTAAATACATATCACAGAGACGTTTCTAATTTTAACAAAAAGTTGTGAAATCCAACTTAGCAGTAACTTGGGAGGCAAACCCTTAGAAAAGGCACTGCAGGGTTTACCCGGAGGGGAGGGAGGAGCTGAGCTAAAACGAGCAGCAGCCACCTCCCCCAACACGGTTTATTAAAGCAAGATCCCCGGCATCAAAGCCCACGATAAATAATTAACGCGCAATGCCTTTGTGATAAGGTACTGAACTTGAGCTTTCTCCTAAGGTAAATGATTTGTAAATGCAAATTTGTCCAGCTGCTCCTTTCCTGCATCAAAAGCCTGCTCAAAGATAGCATTTATGAGCTATTTTTGCCAAATATTTACACCATCTTAATCAGGTTTTGAGTCATGTGTGTGCTCACTGGTATACAAAAATGCAGGGCAGTTACAGTTACATAAACTAAAGGGTTTGGAGGTTTTAAAAGTTGTTTTCTGCCTACTGGTCTATTCAAGCTCATTCTTTAATTCCCCCACCTCATTCACAGTGAGCAGTAACACACCTGCAGAGACCATTCCAGCTACATTCCTCGATCCATCTTTCCGTTCACATGCAGATCAGAAGGCTGGGACACAAGCATTATATTTTTTATTCTAAAAGCATTTAGGAAATGGCACCTCAAAATGAAATTACATCTGCACAGCCACCACTGAAGGCTGTGTTATAGCCTTGGAAGTGTATAGAAGCAATTACAGCAGGAGCATGGATGTTTCTGATTCCAACTGCTCTAAGTCTGCACAAATGTAACTGTTACTGTCATAAAAGGCTGAAGACTGAATTAAATGTGGCTCTGCTTTTACAGTGATACCCAGTTTGGTCAGCATCTAACACCTGCCTATCAGTCTGTAGGAAACTGCCTGAAGAAGAATTTTCCCGGTGATAAAGCAAAAGGTGTTCTTGTTAGCAGAATTCCAAAACTCTACCTAAAAAGCTGTAACAGCTTCCTGAAAACAGAAATATTCCTGCTCCTTTGCAGAGGATGGGTAATGGCTCCTTACCCACGCAGCACCTCTGGAAGCCCTGAAAGAAGATGAAGTTCTGTTTGTGAAACCACTTTTTTGTGAGAAAGTTTTCAGAAAACCAGCAGTTAACATCCAGGACAGTTCCCTGGCTACGAGGGAACAGACTGGCCCCATTCTACCAGTACCTGAAAGGTACTTAAAACTCCGTAACTTAAAACCACTTCTCGGTTTTGTTGTATGACGAGTCACCCAAATAAATTTTCAGTCTTTGTCTTACTGATATAAAACATCAACACAACCTACCATCCACTTACTACAGTGAAAGACTGCACAAATTAGAAGAATTTAGATGCCAGCAACATAGGTAGTTCACTGAATGCATTGTGATTTGAGGTTCAGTTTACTAATTCAATCCAGCTTTGCATCCCAAGGGAATCACAGTCAAGACAGGCAGTGAATCCAGCTTTGCATTTGGTAATGATTCCACAAGACACTCGCTACCACCAGTAGCTGTGAGGCACAATCTACAAAAGCCAGTTATTATTTTCTTTTTTTAAATGAACACCATCACCTCCACTCATCGTGCTCACACACAATAACCAACAGCCCTTCAGCATACAAGTTAAGAATGATAAAGTTACTCACATGGCAGGAACTAAATTAGATTTAAGCAATCGATATGCTCCATATATTAATCTATAATAACAGAAACAAGCACTGGATAATCTTTCAAAGCCTTCTGAGAATCAAGAATAACTTGAATAGGCTGAACTTGGAGAAAATGTTTCTTTAACATCACACAAGATAAAAGTAAAGGCAAAAATCTATTTCTTACAGGCTCTTATTTTAATAAATCAGCAAAGGACATGCTTCAAAATGCTACACTAAAGTCATAAAGTCTACCCAGGATGAATGTGAAAGCAAAGATGAAACTCCAAAGCACAGGCTCAAGCTCTGCTACAGAGCCCTGAGCAGTGGTGCCTCCACAGAAGTTCCAGAGTGAACAACAAACAACACAAACCAAATTGCACACACAGATCAGATCCAGCACAGATACATTTTCAGCTCCTGTGAATGCTGGCCTTTTCCATTTAGACTGATTTCCTCAGTGAAATGAAAAACTGGCAACAACAGCAAAGAAAACAACTGGGAAAATGTTACTTTAGAAAATCAACACTTCAGATTTGGGGCTGCTAATGCCGTTACCATGAGCACACGAGATTCCAATTGAGCTGAACCAGGAAAAGCCCTTAACTAGCACTACCTAGAATGTGGAATGTATCAGATCCTGCTTCAGGTGCATCTGATGCCTGGTTCTCCTCTTTCCACATTCAGAAGTCAACTTCGCCCCCCTCCAAAAATCTCAGACATGAAATACAAAACCTCCATTCACATGCTGTGGTGTTGCCTTGCAGATTCTGTCCCCTCAGTTTAGAGCAGACCTACAATATTTACATCACCTACAAGAAATCCTATATATCTGTACTCACAGGCAACACATTGGAAGGGGAAGAACACGAATTTACACTCGATGGAACTGCCAAGGTTTTCCAGTTGTGCCACCAGGACACTCCATTTTCTGCAGCTATGGTTTGTGTGGGTTTTCTTTTATCCACATCTCCAAAAAGTTACATAAAACCACAACACAAGCTGGTTACCAAATCACTGCAGGTATCTCAGCCATCTCTTATCTCTTAGTACCCAGTATTTTTCAAAACCTACCCTAGCTTCAAATAACGAGATAAGTAAAAAGAATCCATAGCAACAGAAGAGCTACAGAACCTAAAATTAAGGCTCTGAAGACCTGAAGTAGGTATGAGCAAACAAGAACATGTGAAGATTCAGATAAATAAGGTATTTTACACTTCAAACAGAAGACAAGCCTTGCCAGATTGCAGAAAAGGAAGCAACTTGAGAAAATGATGAAGGAGGGCCGTCCCACCCAAAATTTGTGGTGCACTCTCGAAGAGCTCTTAATGCTAATGAAAACAGTGTCCCATAAAATGTATTAAATTTGCTGTTGCAAATGAGTAAGAATAGACTGCTGTGATTTCAGGTGGAGTCCCTGGGACTGTCCCTTTACCATCTGACACAAGGCACGGTGCACTGCACCCTTACAGGGGTTAGCAGAGGTGGGTCTATCAGCCCCATGAGTTCTACTTCTGTACTATCAACATCTCCTTCAGTAAAAAGGGGTAACCAAGACATTTCAAAACACTCTCCCCCCTTAACTGCTCTGCAGAACCACCAAGAACACAGCAAAACAGACCACAGTGCAGGCAGGGAGGGTTTTCCACCTCATGAACTACACCCCCAAGCAGCCCTCAGCTCCCCGCCAGCCTCCCAGGATGTGCACAGCCCCAGCACTTCATTTCAATGTTCATTCTTCCCCGAGAAAAACCGAGCATGTCATCCTGAGTCTTTAAATTGGCTGGAACTCTCCTTACCCTGGGAGGGCTGGTTTGGCTGTCAAGAGTGCTTCCCACGTCCCTTCACTACCATATTGTCACACCCTATGACATCTAAGTTTTCCTTACACTTCCAACGAGGTTTCCATGAAGTGCTGTCCTTACAGGATTTCATTATTGATATAGGGATGATTGTGGAAGTCCAGGCCCCAAAAAGCCACAGTACAGCTGATACAAATGATGCGCTACACACGACAAGCATCATCAATGAAGGTTCTCTCTGGACTTCTGCAAGTGAGTATTTAGAGCTGTCAGGCCTCCAGCCTTTTCTGAAACCACAACCTGTTGGGCAGTTTTGCATTTCTTTTCCTCAAGGCTAAGTATTTTAAGATGAAACCTGTAGCTTTACTCCCACTTCAGAACCAGACAAACAAACAAAATTCCAGCATGGGAAAAAAAGTTACAAACCAAAACAGTAATTAAAGCTGAATTGCGAATTCATTACCAATCCAAAGATGAACTTTTATGAAACATTTTATTAGCAAATTCATTGAAAAACAATAATGCATGCTTTCTGAGAAAGTTTCAGTCTATAGATCTGAAATTTATATGCTGTAATACATAAAATTAAAGACTAAAATGGTGACATGAGACACACAATGTTATTTTGTTCACAGTGCTTTTCATACTCCAATTCTAAGCCAATCCCTACCCTCACAGAAAAGCAGCCTGGCTTCCCGGTGGCACCGTTCCCTGTGCCCGTGTCACCCTCTCCCTTCTGCCAGCACGAGTACTGATGCAGGCAGAAGAGCAGGGAACTGATCCAATTCTCTACATCCTTCACAAACACTTAGGAAAGCCAATGGAAGGGTACAGTACCCCCTCATTGCAGTGGCACTGCCAGCTTGAAACACTGAAACTAAACACCAAAATAGGATTAACATTTGGCTCCAACTTCAGCTCAGCTGTGTTTCCTATCTGCCCAAGAACATTTCTAATGAAAGATTCACAAATCGATGACAAATACCTGGATTTTCTGCAAGGTGAGCGCTGACACCCCACCACTAAAAATTCCAATCCCAATGACACTGGAGTGTACTACAAACTGCTGAGGTGTCCTACCACAGCGAAAAATGTTTCTGGATGCAGTTTTCCTTTATTTCCAGTTTTTTATACTTCTTTCTTTGCCTGTTTTCAAACAGGAACATTTGGCTTTATAAATCACTTTTGGAAATATTTCATCTTCTTGTTAACACTCAGCTTTCCTCTCTGCTATGCACAACACTACAACAGCCATAATTTCAAGCAATTATTCAGTCATTTAAAAGACATGTGGATGTGCCACTTGGGGACATGGTTTAGTGGTGGACTGGGCATTGCTGGGAAAATGGTTGGACTCGATCTTGGAGGGCTTTTCCAACCTAAATGATTCTGAGATTCTTTGATTTTTTTTTTTTTAAGCAATGTGACCTCTCAAAATTTTGAGGACACGTTAGACTCCACTTTTCAATTTTAAAAGTCATGACAGGTCTAATGACTTAAATGACTCTTGGCAGCCTGTTCTACTTTTAGAAGGAATATCCAAACGCCTCTATTTGTGGCTCTCCCTTCCTCGCTACAGTTACATTATAAGGTTTCAATGCACGAACCACAGAGCAGTGTTAAGAGCAGATGTTCAGGCTCATTAACTACAGAGGAAAGCCAAGAAAGATGAAGCTTATACAGGGCTTGACTCCATCTCAGCCCAAGTGGAAGCAAGCTGTGGGACAATTACACTGAGAACTAGGGGATGAAAAAAAACCTGGAAGCTGCCTCCAAGTGCTCAAGTCTGTTAGTGATGGCAGTAACACAAAGGTGGCTCTGCCAAAAGGAAGATGAAAGAGAAAAAAATTGGACCAGCACAATCAGAGATGGAGCTTTTACTTCCCAGACAACGTAGGGAGAAGTGCTGTGTTATAAATACATAATCTAAAATACAGAAAGATACTGTATCTATTCATAGTGTCATATAAACATGAAGACAAACTGAGATTCACCATGGCTCAAAATATCATCATGAAATACCCAATAAATAAATTAAACTTTCCCAGAAAAGCACTCGCTAAATGGCTGGAAACTCCATGCAGAACACGAAATAAACAGAAGAGGTAGAGAAGCACAATGTCTCTTCAAAACCATATCAAGTCTAACTTAAATATGTTAATAGGCAAGAAACAGCAGCTAAGCCTACACCGGTACAGCCTCAGACTGCTGAATGCCAAACACACAGCGTGCTCTGTGCTGCTCACCCCGAGGTCAGCAGCAACACTGGACACATGTCACAGGAGTTAAAAACACATCAAACAAGATAAATTCATCAAAGTATAGTAATAATAATAATGGCAGACAACTGTGCTGGCTACTGACACATGCTCTGACCCAGTGTCACAAAACCTGACAGCTTCAAGACATCCAAGACAGGCATCAGACAAAAACAAAGGTGAAATGTATTAAGAGTCCATATATATGAGCTAGAATTAAAACCCCTCATAAGTTATCCATACTTCTAAGCCAAAAAGAAAGTTAAAAAACATAAACAGATGGCAAAGTCCAACAGAGTTATGGTGATGAAGCACTGAAAACCCAAAGGATATCAAGTACACAGGTGCCTACTAGGAGAGACAAAGTGACATTTGTTTTAAGAGATGAGCAGGCAGAAGTACAAAAGCATGGGGTTTTAAGGTAGTAGTAAAATAAAACATAATAAAAACACAGTAAGATTCACACCCATAGAGGTAACAATTAAAATCTAACTACAAAAGGCAGTAGTACACAAATTCTTTGAGCAGACTGATGAATTAGTGGGTAATTTAATCACAAAACAGCTTCTTCATTTTTAAAATATCTCCAGACAAAACTGTATGACTAGAGGATACCAAAAATTATCACCAAGCTGCCATGCTTTGAAGAGACCCAAAAGAACTGAATCATCAAAATCCACACCATCAAAAAAAAGTCCGTCATACGAGCCAAAGCCTCTGCAATGCACTAAGGAAAAGAAGATCAATAGATTAAAATGTGCAAATGAAGAAATTCAGGCTAAGCAGAACATCTGAATTTCTTCAGTGGTAACCAGCACCAAGCCAGCTGCACAAACAGCTCCACAGTGAAGAAAATTCACTGCTAACATATGCAGAACAACACACTCTGAGGGGGGAAAAGCTCTCTCTATTGTACAATTCACTGTTTCTAGATCAACTTAAAACAAGATTTCTCACGGAAAAACTATAAAAACTAGAATGTCAGAGGAATAGGAAATAAAACACCATTACATCACTGAATGACCAGTACATTCCCGCCCAAAAATGCCATACTCAGTCCTGGTCATATCACAACAGCAAACCCAAAGCTGAACCAGCAAAGTTCAGAGACTGGCAGTGAGAATCAGTGATGCCATTTAAAAATACCTACGTTTATGTATTTGGAGCCCAGTGAGTTCCCAAGGTGGACAGTCCTGTCTGAACAGCACCTTTAGGGATTTAATTGTAATTATTCTCCTTCTAATAAATCCAATCCCAAAACATTCAAAAGCAACAAGTGAAGTGATAAGTTTAGTCTTGCTGTAAAAAAAAAAAAAAAAAAAAAAAAAGAATTTTTTTAGAGTAATTTATTACTTTTCATTAAAATTAAACCTCTTCTGTTTTTGCACAAATCAAACAGCTTGCGGTTGTTATGCACTCCAGGGAATTACCCAAAATCCCAAGAAAGTTTAGCAGCAGAACATTCCAATTCTTTCACTGCCTTCAGTAAGGGCAGCTTTAATGAGAAAAAAAATAATATTTTAACTGATGCAAAAAGGATTTATCATAAATTGATAGTCCACTTATTTTGTAAAATTAAGATGCTCCTCTGCATGAATACTAAATGGTAAAAACCCTGGAAATTAAAGCACCTAATAGACCACATAAAGCAGGCTTTCAGTTTTCCTACCAAACCCTGCAACTGTACACACACAAATCAGGCTTATCTGTTTAGATGGAATTAATCAGGATTACCACTTTCATCCTGGCAATTTCACTGGAGGACGAAATCAATAGCACCCAATCAGTAAAATATGACTGTTTCCACTGCGCTGAGGCGTTTTCTCCATTAAGAACTATTTTGCCTTTTTTAAAAATCAATAGCCTCAGGCATTATGTTTCAATATTCGAGGCACAGAGCTGTATTCCAGCAGGACAATCCAAGCAGCACCCCGGTGTTTGAGGCAGCTCTCCCCTCTCAGCCCAGCACACCGGAGAAGCAAACACAGACCTGTGCCTCCACTGCCATTCCCAAAGGCTGCACCAAGACTTTGGACTTCTCAGGGGCTGAATACCTACTCCGCAACCCTCAGAGGAAGGTAAATAAACCCTTCTGGATCCAGCACAGAAGCTGCAATCTGGGCCCTGCAGCCACTGAGATCCCTACAAACTGGCTAAACAGAAGTGCAGTTTCCCTTCCACCAAAGTGACATCCCGACCTTAGCACTGATTCCCTACGGGAAACCAGCACTAACTGGTTACTAGCAACAACTCCAGTTATATCTCCTCATAGGCAATGCAAAGTGAACCTTTAAACATCCTGCAGGTATAAAACCACTGCATGTTTAGAAAAGTTGGCTACAAACACTGGCACACATTTTACACACCAAATTATCTCCGTGAAACTGGAGATGATAAAAAAATTCACTTTCAAACCCCCCATGATGCTCAGGTTGATGTTGCCCAAATTAAATGTTTTTATAGCTTGAAAGCAAAACTTAAGCAGAATATTGTACTGCTCCTTGTGTAGTTTTCCTAAACTCCCACTGCATTTCCTCACTCATTTATTATCACTCTCCTTCTCTTGGCCATGCAGCAAACTCCATTTAGGTGCCTACAGAGTCTTCAGACTTCTCTGACAATCTCTGGCTGAAGGTTAATGTCATGTAATCACAAGGGCATTTTATCATCGGGAACAACCAAATACTCTTATTTGTATAAGGAAACATCTACCACATGTAACTTCCTTACTTACACTGATAAGTTAGCACAAGGTAACTCAGCCAAGCTTTTTTTTTTTTTTATGACACCTTTTGTTTGCTGCTTTTCACTGTGATGAACATTAAGCACAGGTGTGTACACACCTGACAATTTTGAAACTGAAGTGTTAGTTTATTAGGAAAGCTTCATAAGCCAGTCAAGTAATTTTCTTAGATGACTAATAAACATGCACTGCAAAAGCCATATGCAACCTGTCCATATGGAACAGGAATATCAAGCAGGGAGACCGGTCCTAAACTGACTTGGGACGTAAACGAGACCTGAGTATTTCTCCTCTATTTTTAACTTGGGATATAATTAGAAATAATCAAGCAGCACACACAAAACAGAAACAAATGATGACCTGCTGTTTCTAGGGTCCCCAGCCGATCTGTGCTGCCATCCTTAGCTTTCCATACTCCCTGTCACTTCCCAGGAGGAGCATCCCTGGCAGCAGTTCCCAACTTGCTGCTCACAGGCCCCTTCACTTGGGCTCCTCGTGCAGCTGCAGGCCCACCAATTGCTAATTCTGCTCCATTAGGACTTCCCAAAGCAGCAGTTTCTCCTCTAAAAACAAAATACATATCGATTCCAAGGACTTCAAGAATACCAGGGAGAGACAGAACAAATTTCCTGCTTCTGAATAATCTCATTTGCAATCTTAATGGTGTATACAGGCTATCACAGCTTTCCTACTAAAAATTAAGTGACACCAGCATCATTTTTATTCCTAATAATGCAATCCTGTATAGATCCAAGTTTTTATGCTCATCTCAACTCAGTTACAAACAGTTATAGGAGGCAGGATTTAGCTTAATTCGATGCTTCTTCCTGATTTGTTTTATTCCCTCAGCTAAGTGAAACACTGTCCTAATTCTAAAATCAGCAGCTCATCTTGGCTTATCTGCAAAGCAACCAACCAGACTGGAAAACACACTAATGTTTGCAGATACACAAATAAATGAAGTTATACAGTTTTTTTCGTAAAATAATTCAGCTGCACTCTTTTCTTCTTCAGAGAGCCATGAAGAGCTATTTATAGATAGGATCAAATGTCCCTCCAACACACATGACTCCATACAAAGAATATGAGCTTCCAAATCTGCAACTTCTGCTCATTTATGGCACTTTTACCCACACTAAAACACCAGCATGGGCTTTTTTTGCATTAAAACCCCCTGTTCTGGACATAGCAAGCAGCCTTGACATGGAGACCTGTGAGTCCCACAGCTAAAGCTCCACCTGGACCTACAAACCTGGTGTTCCTCAACCTCTCCAGCCCTCAGCACCAGCCTAAGGAGGCTCTTCCCAGCATCCTGAAGAGATCAAGCTTCACCCAAAGCACGGGGCAGAAGACAGCACTATCCCCCTCACATCTAAACTCCAAGGGAAGAACTTTCATGCCATGGAACATCTGTAACCAACTCCCTCTCCTGTGAGCACGGAGGGACTTGCAAGTCCGCCTCCCACCTGCCCGTATAAAAGTATGTGGGACATCCTGCATTTAAGAAAAAATAGTAGCGATTAGGTGGGAAATAGTGTGAATTGAAATGAAGTTCATCCACTATACGTTAAGTGTCTCCTCTTCATTGAGACAAAGAACTAAGAGAGCCTTTCTCCCTTTCCTCTAAGTAACTGGTACAAACACCCTCAGGTAGGGAAAGCCCAGCTCCTGGTCCTTCCCAGGGATCCCATGGGACAGCATCCATGGACACAGCATCAAGGCACTTTCCGCAGCAGAGAGAGAGGAGAGGAGGAGCTCACCAGAACTTCCAAGATTTCCACAGTGATACTCCCAAAGTCCTGCTCCGATAAACAGCTCCAATGATGGCTTCATTCCATATCATTTCAGCACATCACTCCCCCTCTGCAGACTTAATTCACATATTCTCCAACAGACACAACTTCATCTACTAATTTGATTTCCTCAAACCATAAAGGATTATTTTAAACTAGCAAAGAGCTACCAACACAACCGTAAGACCGCTGAGCTATCAGGAGAGCAGGAATATCAGAAAAGAATCACCACGCGGCAAGACTTTACACATTACAAAGTAACTTATCTGTTACACGTACTCTGCAGATCTTAGAGTCAAACTGCAACATTTTTCAAAAGAAAAAAAAACACCTGCTTCAGACATGGAATCCGCAAAGTAACCTTGTACTGCGTAAGAGGATAAATAAAAATATTCCCTGTCAACAGGAGTCAGCACACATGGTTCCGTCATGAGAACCACCGTGGACGATCCTGCCTAATGTGATTTGAAACAGAACGATTATACCATTTAATGTCAGAATTCAACCATTCTCACTTTCCCAAGTTGCTAAAAAACATTCATTTGATCAGCGGCTTTTTCCATAGTCCACTTACACAGAGCTTTCCTCTTAAAATATTACGATTCAATCAACCTACAGTGTTGGGGGTTTTTTTTAAATCCCAGCACTCAGCATTCAAGACCAAATTTTCTTTCAAGCTTCCTACTAGCTTATTGCTGGCAAGAAGGAAATAAAGAAGTTACTTTTTAAAGCCAGTATTTGGCAAAACGAGCAGATAACATCGCTGCAAAGCTAAGGAGGCTTCTGTGGTATTAATGGTCTCATGCAAGGGCTTTTGAGAGAGCCTTCTCCTGCCTCACCTGGATGAGATTACGTTTTCCGTAGCCTATAAAGAACCAGGATTCAATCATGGACCATTAAAGACAACAATGGTTAAAGGTGTGAGAACTACCGCGGCTGAAACGCTGCCAGACCGCTCATTTCTGGGCTACTGCGGCAGTTCCCAGGCAAGTTCCTCTCTCTCCACAGGTTGCCGGTACCGAGTCCCTGTCGCTTCCAGCACCGCTCCCGAGCCGGGACAGAGCCCGCCCGTGCCCGGCTCCCCTCAGGGGTGAGCTGCAAGCCCGATTCCCCTTAGACGTGCCCTGCTCCCGTCACGGGTGAGCTGGAAGCTCGATCGCCCTCAGGTGTGCCCGGCTCCCCTCCCGGGTGCCAGCGAGCCGGGAGCACAGGTGGGTGAAGCGTTCAGTCCCCCGCAGACGGGGCTCCAGGTGTCCCTTGTTCGCGGGGAGGCACCGCCGCCGCTCCCCGAGGCGCGCAGTGGCCTCTGCTGGTGCCCGCACGGGGGGAGCGGAGCGGGCTCAGCCCCTCGGCAACCGCTCGCCCCGCCGGGGCCGCCCCGGGCCCCGCCGCCCCCGGGACCCCTCCGCGCCCCCTCACAGCCCCGCGCCCGCCGCCTCCGGGGTCTCGCCGCGCTCTTACCCGTGAGGAGGCTCCGGGAGCCGCTCCGCGCCGCGGCGCCGGTCGGGGCGGGCTGCGCGAAGAGAAGGGCGATGCACAGGGAGCCGAGGAGCCGCCGGGCTCTCCGCGCCGCCATCGCTCCACTCCCCGCGCCCGGCAGCCGGGCTGCACCCAGCGCCTCCCCCGGGGGGGCTCCTCCTGCCTTCCTTCCCTACCGGGCGGGCTGCGCGGAGGCGGCGGAGGGAGAGCGGCGGGCGGGCGGAGCGGCCGCGCTCCCTCCCTCACTCCATCGCGGGCCGGGCTCCGCCGCTCGCTCGCTCCGTCCCTCCCTCACACGGACCCCGCGGGGCGCGCACCGCCTCCCGCCCGCCCGCCCCCGCCCCCCGCGCATGCGCGCGCTCCTCCCCCCCCGACCCCCGCGCCAGGTGTGCGCGCGCCCGCCCCCCCGCGCGCGCCACCGCGCCTGCGCGTGCGGGCGGGGCCGCCGCCCTCCGCGGAGGGGCGCCGCGCTGCCCCCCCTTCCCCTCAGGCGTTCGGTAGGTGAAGTTCCTGGCTTTTAACGCAATAAATCCGTGCTTTCCCCTCTCCAGGACCAGCCCAGCGTGGGTGCGGGACCTGCGCGTTCTCCACGCGTAAAAACATGGAAAACCAAACGGTTCGGCACCAATCCGAGTATCCCTGCTATGTGGCGAGCCGGAGGGTGTGGGAAGCGGGAGCCCTGTTCTGCCGTGGTGCTGGGAACCAGCAATCCAGAGCCGCCAAGAAACCCGCAATCGAACTAAACGTAGAAAAATAACTTGCGGAAACTTGTTTTCTTGGGGAGCAACTCGGCTGCTCTGTTCGGGATGTCGCCTCTGCCAGTAAACATGCTTCTCAAAGATAAATAACGGGAAGAAAAGGCCAGACATGCACCGAAAAGGCAAATGCAATGTATTTTCATCCTCCTGGGGATAATTAGTTTTATATAGCATTTGCCATTCAAATCCAAATCACTGGAATGCCGCATCGTTACCAGCCGGTTCCAGCCATACTGCCGGATCCAGTCTCCTTACAAAGGACACAATAAAAGCTATAAATATACATTCCTCCTTCATTTTTCATATGGAGCGTACCCTGATATTTTTCCATCTCAGCTTGTTACCCACTAAATTATATTTTTACAACGCACACGGTGTCCTTGCTCATTTTATTATTGACTAATTGAATTGTCTCTTTCAGGACGTAAATTACATGGCACCGGGGCTAGAGGTATCCGGGAGACAACTGGACCCCCTGGGGCACCGCACAACGTGAAACACGGGTACATACCCCGCAAAACATGTTGCAAAATGTTTTAAAACTAATTTTAAATCATTTGTTCCAAACAACCCAGGCTTTTACGCTGGTTGTGAGACTCTCATTGAGGAAAGTTTCCCTTGATAACCTCGGTGTGTGTGTGGCAAGGGTGTCCCTCTTGTTGGAGGCAGCTCTATATTCCCGTGAAATTCTCCCTGATCCAGCGGGATTTGCAGATTTGTTTATGGAGAGGGTTTTCTGCGAGGCAGACGCTGGCAGAGTGTGCAGTGCCCCAAACGCAGGTGTGGATTTTGCCGTACAGGGATGCAGGGATGCGCACAGCGAATTAAACGCTGACGTGACTGCAAAGCACCAGCTAATACAGGTGTCTGAGGCGTCTCTCCTTGTGAAACTTGCTTCATTATTTTATGCTTCTGTCAGGAAACAGGGGGTTTGGCCACTAAAAATATCCCAGGGCATTTTCACAATGGAATAATTACCTCCTCAGAAGGATGTTTGGGTTTCTCCAGCTTGCCCTTGCCGAGTTGCGCTGCTATCTGATATGTCACAAGGATTACCAGCAACCAGCTGCAATTTATCCTGAAAATGGAAGTGGTGATTAAAAGGCAGGACTGGTAGTGTAACTCCTATTAAAGCTGGTTAGCAATTCCCATCATAAAATCCTGCCCTCCGTCGTGTTTAATAGGGCCAGACTAACCACTGTGCTGAAATATAAGCATCTGAAGTTCATACCTCGGGTTAAATTATAAACGTTTGTCCTTCTCTTCCTTCTGTCAGGGCTTTTCTAGTCTGAAAATGAGAATGGTCACGTTGTCAGAGGTGTTCCCTCGAACCCCACCACGAAAACCCTCCTGAAAGTCCTGCTGGTGCTCAGCAAGGGCCTCCTGGTACTTCCGCTTCCCAGCAGCTCCATCCTCATCACAACCCAGGGCTGTGAGATCAGAGCTGGACCTGCAGCTCCAGTTCCTGGCTGCTCTGGACCATGCCATGTCTGCAGGTAGGAAGGGCGAACAGGGAACCTGTCCTTCCAGTCCTCTTGGGAAACACGGAGCAGGAAGCTCCTTGAAAAACACAGTGGGGATGGGAACTGGGTCCAGGACAGATAAGTTGGCAGGCACAGAGGTTCTGGAGAGAGACAGGTTCTCCAGCGTGGTGGAAGGGAACGGGGAGCCAGAAGGAAAAACAGGTCTGCCTGAAGGGAGGGATAAAGCAAAGCTGATAAGAAAGAATCTGGAAGCCAGGCTGCTGCGAGAAGACTTTAAACCAGAGTGGGAATGGGAGAAGTTTCTGGGAGGAGGTTGTGCAGCCTGGGAGGACTGGGAGCTGTCCCTCTGGTCTGGTCAAGGGCTGAGGGAGAGCTTGCTGGGCAAAGGGGATCAGATGGAAGAGCTGGAGCGGGGCAAGGCAGGAGGACCCCGAGGCTGGGTACGGGATGCAGCAGGGCCTGTGGGAAGAGGGAATTCACTAGAGACAGTGATGTAGGAGCAGGAATGACAGAAACTGGGGGAGGGAGGCAGAGCAGAAAGGTGAGGATTTAGGAAGGGGAATGAAGACCACCTGGAAAACAGTCAGCAGCAGGTACCTGAAATGCACTGAGAATGTACCTCACCCCCTTGGAGTGCTGGAGCTTGTGCCAACCACGACATCCCTCACGGGGCAATTTCCACATTGCTGATGGCCTGCATCGGTGCCAGCCCAGGATTACATTGCTGGCGTTATCTCTACATGGGAAAGAAGTACATACTCAATAAAACAACAGTACTCAGGCTGCACAGTAACACACTACCCAGTTACCAAACATCAGCATAAAGGTGGCCAGTGCAGAAGGATAAGCCAGGCTCAGACACTAAACCAAGGTCAGGGAACCCAGGCAAGTGCCTCAACAACTTCCACCTCATTTACTGTAAAAATCAGATGTAGGTGTTTTATGCACCACGTGAGGAACTGAGGGGCGAGCAAGCACAGCACTGTGGGTGGGGCAGGTGACTGCTGCTCCCAGAAAGGATTTTTAGCCTTGGGAATTTGTGGGATGCAAAGCACAGTCCCTAAGCAGAGCCTGCCCTGCGCTGCACTAATTGTGCAGTCAGTGCTGCCCAGGTGCCTAGCCTGACATTTTGAAGCCTGACTTGCAGAAGTGAAGAGCTCTTGCAGATAAATCTGCAATAACTGAGAATTTATACAACTTCTGACTCGGTTAGATGGTTGGCCATGTTCTATTTTCTGACAAAATCGGGCCATTTAGTATTTCTAATTGGATCTCTGAAATGAAAAGATATTTTTTACTATTCTGTCTGTATGGCCGAGTTCCTCGTCTGTAAAATAAGGACAACACCAGTTCTCGCTCTGGTGTTGAGAAAATGAATTCGAGTTTGTGAAGCACTTGGATACCATAGTGATGAGTCCCATGGAAAAGCTCAGGAGGAAATGAATAAATCTGTCTTCAGAACAATATTTGAATAGTCTGCTGTAAATAAAGCATGGGCCACACAGTGAACAGCGAGGAGAAAATAAAATGATTACTGAGTGAGCACAGTCTATTCTGTACAATGAGTGAGGCCAGGAACCTGTTGAAAGAACAGTGTGTGATCTAATTACAATTAAATACTTCATCATAATGCAGATGCATGGAAGGGACAAATTACAGTTGCACAGGCCACCTTAGTGTTGGTATTTCTAAACTTTTAGACTCTTGAATTTAAAAAAACCACCACTGTTAAGTGCAAAGGTGTAATACACATGTATAAATGATTTCCTCACCCTTTAATAGTGGGAGACAATATATTTACCTCCTCTACCTCAGCCACTTAAGTGGAAAAAATGTTTTTCTCTTCTTGGCGATATCTCAGCCTTACAGCCAAGACTTAACGCTGTCATTCACACACTGACGTAGAGATTTAAATCCAAAATTTACCTTCTTTGGAAGTCTGTGCATGATCAGCAGAGACAGACTATTCTCCAGAGAGGGAGCCAGAGGAGGACCTTCATTTCGGTGATTAAAATTTTGTGTTTTGCTTGGAGTGCTTCCCATTCCAAGCCAGCCCCCTGGTTTTGATGCAGAGGCAAGGTTATGGAACAACAACTCCCCTGATCTTTATGACTCCTCAGTCCCGAGGCTACGCTGAGCTTTCCCGACTCCTGCTGAGACTTGGAGCCGCTTCAGAGCGGCTGTAAATTGCACTGGGTTATCTGTCGCCCACAAGAAGGGTGATGGAATTAGGATTGCACTGTTCAGTGCCACTCTGGTCGTGCCTATTTTTCTCACCGTGATTTCTCTATTGCTTAGCGGGATGTGAGGTGACACTGAATCGTTACACCAATTTATTGTTATCCAGAGAATTTTTCGTTACCGGGCATCCTCTGGCAGCTGGTTAAGGCAATTTGGGATAAGAAGGGGCTGCAGCACAAATAAAGACGTGGCTCATTAAGTTTAAGACTTAGAGCTATGAGATACCTTCAGTTTCACCTTCTGTGCAGCCTCCCTCGTGTGAGGCATCAGCTCCATCCACGGACAACTTCTGGCAACATGACCTCTCCAATTATTCCTGATCTCCATCCCGATTCCAGCACCAGTGCCCAGCAAGGTGTGCTGTCTTTCATCCTTCAATAGGGGATAGATTTATTTTTTTCATTTATTTTTCACATTTATTGATCACAGATGTGGTTTTGCAAACTGCTCTGAGGTTAAAAGTCATCCTCTGGACTTTGCCGAGCAAATTCTAGGTTAACAGGTCATGTGCCAGAAACCCTCCAACCCCAGCACACACTTCTGTCATTCCTGATGTCAACAGCAGTTCCAGCTCCTCAGTGGAGTCAGGGAGGATCATAAATGGAGGCAGACCTTCCAATCACTGAGGTGAGTTTCCCAGGACGTCTGAGAGGAAGGTGGAGCTCCTCGAGTCCTAGATTGACAGAGTCTGAAACACAAGCAGGACAGTTAGTGTAAAATGCTTTTAAAGGCTTCCATCGCTAAGCAAGGGAGCTGCTGAGTTCTAATCCAGTGTTTGTTTATTTAAGGTTTTCAGAGGTAGGTGGAGGAAACCTAGAATCCAAGATGCAGTGTTTACTGGAATCTGATCCACAGTTTAAAAGAAAAGGGTAATGCATTTGTTATCAGGAAGTGCATAATGATGTGGGATGTGGCTCTCTGGGCATCCAGAAGGACAGAAATGCAGGTAACCCCCAAGGGGAAAGCCTGATGTTATTGCAGTGAACGGGATTTTTGCCGTCCGTGTCAGCAGAGTGAGATTTCATGTCTGGATGCCTGTCGTGGGATGACACCGTGCCACAGGTGCTCACAGCATTCTCAGTGACTGTATTTTCCTGGTTTGGTGGCTGTCATTAGTTGTTGATCTCAGATGAGATCATTACTGGCGACACACTGACCACTGAGTCTCCATTCCTCTTTCCCACTGTCCATGGGAACACTTTCCCAGTGTCCCACTTCTCCCTGAGTTACTGCAACTCATCTTTGGACTGAAAGACTCCCTGCACACCCAGTAAGAGAGGAGACAGATGGTCCATGCCCTCTCGTGCGAACAGGATCAGTCTCCTCTGCATCTTAAAAACCACATAAACCAGGCCAGGATTCCAGGTGGTGTTTATCCCAAAGCATTTCCAACAATCCCACAAGAATGTTAATTACTGACACCAACAATCTTGTTCTCATTCATATAATGGGAATGCCTAAAGGTCTTACCTGAGGTTGGGCAGACACTGTAGGATCACACAGGAAAAGCCCAGAGGGGTTTTAGTCCAGGTTATCCTGACAGGAAGTCAGAAAGCAGAACCACAGAGAGGTGTTGGAGGTAGAGCAGCAGGGCCACCTTTCACATCTCCTGAGTCCCAGTGCTTCTGCTCTGTAAACACCATCACATTTTCTCCTGTGCCAGGGGAAGTGAGACTGCAGTGTTCTGAGAGAATTCAAAGCGAGAGGAAAACCGTGGAGAGGAGAAAGGATAAGAACAAAAGGACAAGAATTGATGCTTAGCACATAGAAACAGTCATTTGCCTCTGGGCTTGGGAAATCAAAGAAACAGACCAACAGCAGAGGATGCCTGAAAAACACACAGCCCGTCGCTCCCGGGGATCCCAGCACACCTTACAGACCTCCCCTCTGCCCGTGGCAGGAATCAACAGCAGCACAGCCCGGCCCTTTCTGTGTGTTACCTGAAAGGGTCAGCTGGGGTGTTCGGTCATATGGCTGGAATAGGATGTGTTGGGGAACTCCTGGAAATGGAAAGAAAAGGACACATTACTTGTGAGGGATACAAACAGATCAGCCAGAGTTAGATGAGCAAGTCCACACAAAACCTGAGACCAAAGAGACTTGACTGGTTTGTCAACACCAACAACTCCCACAGGTGTCCTTCCTTTTGGTCTGTATCTCAGACTATGATTTTAGGTGTTTAAAACTGAATATACAGAAACAATTATTCCAGGAGTCATTGTTTGGATATAGTGGCTGAAGTGTCCCTCTGCTTTAAGTGGCAGGAACTGGAGGCACAGAGTGCTATTAAAACCTTGTGACAGAACAGTAAATATGCACAAAATTACCTCAGTCCACTAATTCAACAGTTCAAAACCAGTCATTGCTATGACGTGGTGAAGACAGGGACAATGAGCCACAGAAACAGGAAGGAATAAAGACATTGGACAATAGGTTGGGACAGGGATAGAGTCCTGTTTGCTGTAATGATCTTGTTCATGCGCTCTCAGAGAGCCCTTTAAAGTCAGAGTTTTGGCTTTGCTACCTCCAACTGGAATGCTCAGACAAACCTCATCACCCTTTCAGATGCTGTGAAGGAATTTCCTATAAATATAATGGATTTTTCATGGAGGAAATATTGGACTTCTTCATTTTAACCACGTTGTCTGACAAATGGACAAGCTCGAACTGTTGTAAACTTAAACTGTTCAGAACAAGACCTGGTTTACAAAGGGCTTCCATTCCCCAGGCTCGTAGTGTGCCACTGAAGGATGCCTGGAGTCCTGGGGGAATTCTTTTGCCATGGGGTCTGTGTACTGTGGTCGTGGTGCCTCCCAAAGCACCTTCCTGCCGGGAAAGGTTGTGCTGCAGCCCCTGGGAATGCTGCAAAAGTCTGGACAAGGCCTTGGTGATGTAGCTGTCAGAGGAGAGCATGGAGGTCTCTTCCCAGAGAGCAATAGCAGGGGTACAGCCCTGATTTACTAAGGAGAGAAACAAGCTTCTGTTCCCAGCAGTTCCTGGTTTAAAAGCAGGGATATGTCTTGACTCGTTCTGCATAAATTTTATTTTTAAATCATTTCTAACCTCTTGCAATTTTTAAGCAACTCTAAAACCAGGGTAAATTAGCCAACATTCCTTCCTAGTGTTACCAGTCCACCCTCTTACCCCCATCAGCACAGTCTGAGTCTTTCTCAGCTGCAGGACTGAGCAATGTGGGGACACAAGGACAGTTTAAAAAGCAAAGAACACACTTTGTGCCAAGGAATGGTGCTGCACTGAGAGCTCTGGCAGGGAAAATGTGGGCAGCCTTCAGACAGGTGAAGAGTCTGACTCCTCAAGCTCCAATCTGACACTTCTCACAGACATTCATTTCACTTTTTTGTTGTTGTTTAAACGTCCCTTCAGGGCAACACTTCTGCAAAAACATCATCATTCTCCCACCTTTCTATGCTCGTCCCAGGGGATCGGTGATCAAAGCCAGGAGAGCAGACCAGGAGCTCCGAAGGGATGTGGAACGTGGGTGAAGGAGCCATGAGCCCTCGGCTCTCCCTGACAGGTCTGGGCACTCGGCACGTCAGGATCGCTGGGTCTGCTGCCACACGGGGGTTCTGCCGCTGCTGTTATTCCCTCAGCACCTGAATGGCAGCTCTAAAATCAAATTACATGAGTGCTACAGGCTGCAGCCCCTGGCTGAGCCCTGAAGTCAGACGAATTGAAACAACAAATATGCCCGGATAGCAGTTCCCTAAGAAATGTCATCCTTACGCTGCTCCGCTTTTCCTCCTAACGGAACCTGACGGGACTTATCGACTGCCCGGTATTCCTGCAACTGCATCGGAAGTTATTGATTCTGAGAAATATGAAATGTGTCTCAGAGGTCAGAATGTGACTCTGTCCAAGTGAGACACAAAGGTGTTTGGAGATGCTGAACGGAGCAGGGGGAGCAGCAGAAAACCACAGGCTGGGAGTTGACTCCAGCAGGGCTTGGTGGGGTTTGGACACCACTGCTCCAAGATGAGGTGAAGGTGCTGATCCCAGCTCCTTGTGACCAGGAACCACCACACAGTAAATGTTGCCCAGGCTGTTGCTCCACCTGCTTCCCTGCCCACTAATACACATTTTTTGAGGGATGCTCTTAGAAGGACCAGAAGTTGAAATGCATTTCTTCCTCCTCCCATAGTGGAAGGCACATGCTGGCAGGGGAATCTGGGAGGAAAATGCTCTTATGCTATACAGGCAATGGACGTTTTGTGCACAAGCAAGATGCCTTCACATTCCCAAAGGAATTCAGCTAAGAAGCATCACTGCCAAAAACTGGAGAGAATTTAGATCCTTGGAACAAACTTACACTGCTGAAAGTGGGGAACTGGTAGAGAAAGATGTTCAGGCTATCAAAAGTTGTTATCAGAAGTGCCCTTCGTTTCTGAAAGCACAGAAGTGTAGGTTTTCAACAAAAATCAATTTCTCAAAAAGACTCTCCTTCTGTGACCAAAAACCTTTGGTGAGGGCTGAGAAGAAATTGAGGTTTATGTCTGTATCATGTGGACATTTAGATTCCACGAAGCAAAGCAATGGTATTTTTCAGCCGTGAGCCTTCTGAGGCAGGTAACAAATAACAGAGATTTGACAGAGGGAGAAAAGCTTTCTCACAAATCTCCTGTTTTCCCAGTCCCAGAGGGCTGCAGTCTGCCTCTGACCCCTCTTTCAGGCTGGCGTTTGCTCTGTGATCTGTTGGGTTTGTGTTTTCAGACGGGAGTCCAGTGTTTTCCTGCCAACCTCCAGCAATCACTAGCACTCAGCTGCTCCTTCTGGGGTGTCATCGCGGTGTCCACCACTCCTGAGGCTGCCAGGATATTCTGGGAAGCACTGCCTTTGGAGAAAGCAGCACAGGGGACCACAAGGCATAGTATGGCTGACTTTTTTTTTTATGTTTACTGCTACTACTGCTGTTAACATGTGTTTTTACTAAAGAGCAGAGTTCATGAATTATGCTCAGCTTAAAAACAAAGCTGTAAAAAAGTACCAGTGAAAGACATCAGGAAGAAAATCCTCAAGACCACTCCTATTCTCTTACTGTCTCTCTTTTTTTTTTTTAAGTTCTGCCTCCAATTTCAGGCAAATGCAGCAGTGCCTGGGGTGTGGTGCCTGCAGAAGGCTCCTGAAGAAGCACCTGCTGTGCACAGGCTCCTGCTGTGGGATGGGAGCAGTGGGAACTCAGACCCAAGAGCAGGTACCTCGCTGTGAGCAGTGTCCACACCAGGAAGAGGAAGAACTTGGTCTTGTTCCTGGCTACAGGTGGCTGAGACACGTGAGAGGTTTCACTAATTCTCAGTCGAGCCAAGTGAATGATGCCTGTCCCATTAGAAGTGACAAAGGTAAGGTATCTTGCACTTCACCTAAAATGGACACCAGAAGAGGGGTGGGTTTAGATGGGATATTGGGAAGAAATTCTTGGCTGTGTTTGGTGCTGAGGCCCTGGCACAGGTGCCCAGAGCAGCTGTGGCTGCCCCTGGATCCCTGGCAGTGTCCAAGGCCAGGTTGGATGGGGCTTGGAGCACCCTGGGCTAGTAGAAGGTGTCCCTGCCCAGGGCAGGGGGTGGAACAAGGTGGTCTTTAAGGTCCCTTCCAACCCAAACCATTCTGGGATTCTATGATCAAGAATGTGGGAATGCCAACACAGCCTGGAGCGTGGACAAAATCCCTGCTCGGACTTCCTGGCCCCGGGGTGGGTAGGGTGACACTGCAGCAGGAGGGTCCAAACCACAAAGATAAGTGCACATTAAAGTTGTACACCAACTTAGGAACTTCTAGGAACTTAATTAACCCCAACCAAAAGCCACAAGCAGACTTTGGGAATTGAGCAGTGACGCTGCTCTATGTCAGCTCCCACAGCGGGGGTTTTCCCTCTGACAAAAGGGATCCCTTTTTCAATGTATGGGGAAACACAGGCAGCAAAAGAGATGGTGTGAAAAATTAGCAGCATTTACAGTTGTGTTGGAAAGCCTTGTTCACATCAGAACACCTTCCCCAGGTACTTGAACAAGAGAATGGGGACTTTAAAAAACAGGGAAACCTGCACAGGGTGCTCAGTAAATCTGAGTGGAGTACACCCACCTTAAAGCTCAACTCCTGTATGGAATTTTTACCTGGAGTCCAGCTGACACCAGAGGAAGGGGTGAAAAGGCTCCCAGCTCTGTGAGAGGTAAGAGGAAATGACAGAACTGACAGCACTGGACACTGCTGGGTCACCAGAGAAAGGGGAAAAATGCAACCCTGTGTGATTACAGTCAAACACAAATAAATATGTTGGAAAAGAACATTTTCTATTTCCTGCAAGCAGTAAAGTTTGGGGGGAAATGGCCTATGACAAATATTTTTCTCTGCTGGAGGCAGTAGCAGGGCTCTGACAGGCACGTTGGAAAACAGACCATACGTTTGTGCATATTCAACAGCCCCACTGGGAGACATCATTTCTCAGGCTGCCGTTGGGGTTGTGTTTGGCACTTGAACTGTTTCGGGGGCTTTGATAGCCCAGGATCTGTGTAGAGGATGTTTTGTTCTGAGGGAAAAGAGCACGAGCACATGACCAGAAGCTCTGATCAGCTATTGAAAGACCCAGACCAGCAGAGCTCAACAACACAATTCCTTTGTAATGGAAATGCCATACCTAGGCATGAAATTAGGAAAGCAACGTGTACGAGCAGATTCCAAGAAGATCGAAGTCATCCCGGTATTCCTGCCCCAGCAGAGAAGGATGCAAAGTTAAGACACCTCTGAGTAGTGAAGTGTCGACCTGATTTAGCTGCCCAAGCAATCAATGACGGATCTTTATGAGTGTTCAGGAGCCCTAACACACAGATCTTCCCAGGGAAACTGAAAAGAGCTAATTAATAGCCCAGACAAACAGAATGAAATGCAAAGCTGGACATAGATCTTTACAGCCCGGTGCTGACTGCGCTGAATTCTTTCCTTGCACTCCCGGCTGACCCCAGTGAGGCATCAAGATTAATGCTTGTACAAAAAGCTTTTGCTTTCCACTTTTTGTAAAGCACTTTCAGGCTTTACACTCGAGTGTTTCGCCTGGCTGCAATCAGAGATAGTTTAGTCTAGACTTACAGACTTAGCTGGATTTTGCTGTCCCTTGTCCTGCTTCAGGCAACCTGAAGTGATACCTCTCTCTGTCCTTACTGCTCTGGCCACTGGGAAGTGAATGCCCTGAGAACTGAGGCTGTTTAAGTGCAGGTTGCTCAGCTCCGTTCGTGTCCCCTGTTTGCAGGGCAGTTTGGGACCTTCTGGTGCCCCGAACTCCAGCGAGGTGATGATGTCACTGAGAGTTAACACACAAACCCCTGGGCAGGGGCTTTAGAAAAGTCATGGAAGTCCTCCTTGTTCCCAAGAGGTGCAGCATGAGGGCCCTCAAAGGAGCTTCAGGAGGAGTTCCAAGGGTGGCCTTGAACATGGACTACTTCCCGGGCAATATACTCGGGCTGTTTGGCTTTTTCCAGAACAGGTAAGGAGACACGAGTCTGTGGGACACATGGCCAGCCCAGCAGAAGCAGCTCCTGCCCTCCTCCACCAGACAACGGCCATTTTGATCCAAGTATTTTAGGTAGAAATGCCAGTCAGTCTTGTCAGCAGGAAAGGTCTGTCTGGGAAGACATCCCCTCAAGTGCCTTGAGATGGCAGAGGAAGAAGTTAAACACCAAGAGTTAAGAGTCTGCCTTGCCCAGGCAGCTCCTGCAGCAGGGAAAGCCAAGAGCAGGTTTTCCAGGATCATGATTTTGGACTGAGGTGCCTAAATTTTGTGTAAATTTCACTTCAGACTCTGCTTGGATGCAGCCTTAGATGTCCTTGTTTTCCCAGTGGAGAGCAGCAATACTTCCATGGTGTTTCCCAGTGTCACTGTTAAACTAGTGATCCATCTTCAAGAGCCATGGTGCAAGGTACGGCACAAAAAAGCTTTATTTTTTAACTAAAATAAGGTGGAAGAGGACATCAAATAACAGGGTCCGCCTGAGGGCACTGAGAGGGTTCACAGAATCCCAGAATGGTTTGGGTGGAAGGGACCTTAAATCCCATCCCATTCCACCCCCTGCCGTGGGCAGGGACACCTTCCACTATCCCAGGGTGCTCCAAGCCCCGTCCAGCCCGGCCTGGGGCACTGCCAGGGATCCAGGGGCAGCCACAGAATTCCTGCACAACCTGTGCCAGGGCCTCCCCACCCTCAGAGGGAAGAATTCCTTCCCAATATCCCATCTAACTCTGGGATCCAGAGAGATGTAAGATGCTTGAGAAGGGTAAATCTTGGGCTCAAGGGCTGCAGCTGACCTTGATTTTGCTCCTTGGGTGAGAGCTCTCCTGGTTCCAGAAGGAGCCTTTCTGTATGGAAGCTAAAGATCATTAAAACCTTCCAGAGGACAACATGAGATCCAGACAACATTCCCCTTTCTCCCAGCTCCCACTTCCTCACACACTCCCTCGGCTGAGGAGGAGGAGCAGGTTCTGCTTGGCCTGATACGGAAGGGAGATACAAACCCCACTGGCCGGGATCTGGAGTGATCCAGCTGCACCTCAGTCTTTCCTGTCCCATCATTCTCGTGACCCAGAAGTCCTGGAAAATAAATAATATTTGGAATTGTTGGGTTATTCATCTACACAAATGTCTTGCTGTCAATGCTGTGCATAAGGATATGCAGAGAAACCAGAAACGTTCTTGGGATTGGAGACCAGTGGGCAGAACATTTTCTGCAGGCCCACACAGAACTGTTGGGTTGTCCCAAGCCAATGTCCCCGAAGGACATCAGAGTCAGCACTTTCACTGCTGAAATTACCCACAACCAAGATAAATACATGAAATATTAGTGGGAATATTGAGAAATAATGAAAACTAGTGCAGAAACCACGGTGGAATGTGCTCGCAGGGACATGCACAGGCACAGCCTGTCCAACGGACTTGTGGTCAGCCACGATCCTGGCTCACAACATACATCCAGTCCCTGAAACCTTCCACCAGCCTGAATTCCTTCTGTACAAAGAGAGTCTCGTGGCCTGTTTTAAAGCTCTAACAGCTTCATTTTGGTTTGAGCTCAGCTTCTCTCCTGGAGTAACAGGTGTTTGGGAAGCTGTGAAGATCACAGTCATTGTGGGAGAGAAAACTGTTCCCCCGTGACATCCACCTGTGCTCTGTGCCCACAAACCTGAGGGTCCATCACATAGCCTGGAGTCTGAGAGATGAGCAGGGGGTGGAAGAGCCAGCTGGAACCTCTGGAAACCTGGAATGCTCATGGGATTGAGGAAGGGGGAGAGCATGAGCACTGGCCCCTTCTCCAAAAGCTGCACACAGAGATCCCAAATCACTTCTTACTCCAGCACCCAGGAGCTGACTGGAGTCAGAACTTTGGGATTTAACTGCTGCTGGAAAAGGAGGAAACTCCTATTTGCATGCACAAAGATTGAGAGTGTTCTTCTTCCACTCCAGTGGAAGTTGCTGTGTGTCCAGTGGCCTGGTCACCACTGCCTCAGGTGAGCACAAATCCAGTGGACTGACGTGGGAAAGCAACCTGGGCTGGAGATGTGCTCACATAGCTTCATTTAGATCTTTCCTGATGGGAGAACCAAAGATGTTCCCACCAAACCTACTCATCCAATTACTGGAGCACTTTGAAAATGTGATACGGATCAGTGGAGCGGCCTGCGCTTTTCCCAGGACAGAGCAGGAGTGTGCAGACACTGCACTTTTGGGAAGCATGGAGAACCAGACACAGGAGCTTTGTGGCTTTTCTCCATTGGTTCTGACTTGCTCTGATTCCTTGCCTGCTCACCATTAGCACCCCGTGGTGCAGTTGTGTTTGACATCCCCGTAACAGCCCCTGATTTATATGGCCTTGCACGATCCCTCCTCCTCTCTGCGGCCTTGGGAACAGCAGAACAGACATCCTGAAACGGAACTCCTTTGAATCAGTCACTGCCAAAGGAGCAGACACCTTCAAAGACCATTATCTTCATGAATTAAACTTCACCTTTCCCAAATGATCTCTTTTTTTTTCATGAAACAGAGCTTTTGGGGTTTGGCAGAAGCAGACAAATACTCCAGTTGGGAGACTTAAAAAAAAATGGGTGAAAGCATGACTGAGATTCAGAGAGTCACAGAATAAAGGAGAGAAAGGATCCAGAGAGAAATCCAGTGTGCTACATTCATCACTCACTCATTCAATTACAAGGATCTGAGCAACTGTCCAGTGAAGGGAATTCAAGCTCTCCATTTGATGGTGTATCTCTGATGCTTTTCCACATGGCACTGCAGGAGGTGAGCCGTGCTCCTTTCTACACCCATTCCCCACAGAAAATCTGCAAACCATCACCACCGATGTTCCCTAATTTAGGATCCATGCCCTAACATTCTCTGCCTCCAAAGCATGGCCACCACTTAATGCCCTGCTTGCTTTAGGAATGTGGTTTTCCTTCAGTCCGATGGGAACACCACGATTATGTGCTGCACGTGCCAGAGAGGCAGGGCTGGCTGGGGAAGGAGAAGGGAGGCTTCAGCTCAGAAATGATAGTACCTATTTTTGGCTCCCGGAGCCAGGCTGTGCTGCTCCCACTCTGTTTTGATGCTCCAACACGTTTTGCTGGAGATGTCACCAATCCCAGGCAGTCACGACAGTCTGGGGTGCTGGGATTCAGCCTCATGGGGGAGGGAAGACAAGCAGCAATTTTTCTGAAGTCTGAGGCAGGAACAAATGGATTTGTGGTGACTGTTATTTGAATATTAATATTTAGATGAGGATATTTTTCGGTCTGAACATATCATTAGAATACAGGAGATCTGCACCTGGCTCTCCCTTCCACTTGGCTGCAGTGGGACATCCCCTCTTTCTAAACATCCGCCCTTGTGCAGCCATGGTGAGGTTTTCTGATCTGGTTAAACATCTTGCAGAACCAAATGTCCTCTTGCTCCTCACTGCCTGGGACACACAAAATACAAAATAGAGTCTCCTGGAGTAAATTCATGTCCCAAGTGTGTTTATGTAACTACAGTGCCTACTGGGGGTGCTCAGGATTTTCCTAGCACTCCAAGTGCTACAGTTCCCACTTCCATTAAGTGACAACTTATTTACATCCCAGAGTCCTGAGGCAGCACAAGCCAAAGGCTCTGCTCACATCACCTGCAGGTACCTCCAGGAGGTTGTGAGAGCCTCCTCTCCATGGCTGTGCTGCAGGGCAGCCCTGCCAAGGAGACAGCCCAGAAACTCTCTTGAAACCCAACCCTCGACCTGGGCACCTCAGTCCGTGCTGAAGGGGCTCCCCACAACCCTGTGCCTGCTGCCCCCAGCAGCCTGTTCCTGCCTGGCACTGGCCCCTCAGTCCTGCAGCACTGAGTGAGGAGGGGAGACAAAGCGGTGGCTGCCCCTGGATCCCTGGCAGTGTCCAAGGCCAGGCTGGACATTGGGGCTTGGAGCAGCCTGGGACAGTGGGAGGTGTCCATGCCCATGGCAGGGGGTGGAACAAGATGAGCTGTAAGGTCCCTTCCACCCAAACCATGCTGTGATTCCAAATCCAGCAGGATCCAAGGGAAGACAAGGCAGAGGGTGGGGAGCTTGGGCATCTCTGATGCCAGGCCAGCACTCTGGGAAAGCAGGGAACCAAAAGCCAACCCTTGTGGGCCTGCTGCTCACCCACCACAGGATCAGCTTTCCTTTCTTCAGCTGCTTTTCTTCATTCTGTTCTCCGGCAGCACCCTGTGCTATGGAGTGATAGAAATATGTAACAGCTTCTCCAAACACAGTTATCTTTAGAAATGGAACAGCGGAAGAAAATGACACTGAGTAGACACTGCAAAAAGAAAGCCTTCACTACATTAAAAAAGAAAAGTTACATTCTTGATCAAGGAACAAACTGGTCTGAATAGTCCCAATCACATTTTACAGCCATGTAACTCTTTTTATCTTTTTCTCTCCCAACATCTGAAGAAGATGAACATCTGATTCCTTTATGTGGGAATTGCTTAAACTAGCACTGGGAGAAAATATGCAGTTGAACATTGATCTGAAAAGATGGAGGGAGTTCAGCCCTGAGTTAACAGCCCTGGATTTTGGACAGGAGCTGGCAGAGCTCAGCCCCTCTCAGGATCAGCCCCATCCTGGTTCCTGCCAGCCCTACAGCCCGAGGCTCCTGCAGCTCCATTCTTTTCAGCAAAGGTTGGCTGAAGGAGCAAAGCACTATTTTATTTAATCATGGTTGGAGTTCTGGTATCCACAGGAAAAAAATCCTGGGAGCAGAGTGTATTTTCATGATCAGTGCATACAGAGTGGTATAAAATGTCTGCACCGCTTCTTTCCACTCCAGCCTGTGCCTTTGAAGTCATGGTAACAGCTTTTGGATCCCAATCCTCTGGTGAGACTCCTTGATTTATTAGGTAAAACATCTGGAAAAAATGAGGACTTGTGGCAGTGCAAATCCTCCAGAAGGAGCGGAGAGAGGTTTCATCTGAGCAGCCCTCCTGTCAAAACGCAGGAAACCTGAGCCCCGGCCGCTGGCTTGAGGGTGCTTCAAGGCTGGAAAGCTCCAGCCGGGCCGTTCCCGTTTCACCCAGTGGCCAGAAAGCAGCTGGGAGCAGAGGAATGTCCAGCAGCCCGGGGAGCTGGGACCACGCCAGGCCCCTGGAATGGTTTGTGGACACTCGGGTGTCAGCAGCAGTGCTGCCCTTGACAGCACCAAGGAGCCGCTGGTGTAAATCCCGGCGCTCTGGGAGCTCTCGGGGATGTAAATACCTGTGAATACCTGCCTGTCACCCTCACAGGAACAGGCACCAGCCAAACCCACTGCCCGTGCCCCGTGAGAGCAGCCTTGGGGTGACTTTTCCATGCCACAGTTACAACAGGAATGCTGGAGAAGAAAATGGTTTGGAAGGAATGAAGTCCGTGCAAGTAACAAACAAGGCGAGGGGCATTGTGTGAGGCAGATTCCTTCTTTTATTTGGAATCAGCCCTGAGGTAGGGGAAGAAAGAGAGGGGAGAGGAAGCAGCAGGAGCAGCTGGCTGTGCGCCGGAGTTCGGCGCCTCCGTGCAGTGTGTGTGGTGGGCAGACACGTGTGAGCCCGTGCTCGTGCGTGTGCATCCGGGCCGGGCGTTTGTTACACGGGGGCAAAGGTTCAAATCACCCAGGTACTTGCCTCAGAATTATTTACTCTCTGCCTCCTCCACACAACAGCCCAGGTTCCAAATTTCAGTGCCGACGCTCTGGGGAAAATCCCCCGAGAACCATCCTCTGCCTGTTATTTTCCCATCTAAATCGCCCTCCCAGCAATTTGAATAACACAGTTCAAACACCAGCCCTGGTGCCAATGGTGCTTTTTGGAGGGGGCGTAGGACGGGCGGAGGAGGGGGAGTTTGGGGAGTATTTTTTTAATCAGATAAATTATTGCTGAGAAACCAGCCACTTCTCTCCATTCAATTTATACTCTATGGGGAATCCATCTAATACCCCTGCTCGGAGTGCAAGGCAGGACCAGCGAGATGCTGCATCAGACCAGGGAGGGAGGCAAAAGATGGGATGGAGCGCAGGAACGAACAAATAACGGGAAGAAAGGCCTCTGGAAAAGCCTGCGGAGAAGAGGGAAAGCCAAGGGATGTGTCTGCAGCTCCTCAGACGAGGGAGGAGGGGAGAAAATTGGAGCAGGCTGGAGCGCGGGCAGAGCGGGATGGGGTGGAATGGGATGGGATGAGATGGGATAGGATGGGATGGCTCAGAACCGCAAGGAGCTTTTCACCTGCGGGGAGGTGGCACAGCTCCAGGAAGGATGGAGGATCCGATCCGGCTCTGCCTGACTTTGCAAAGTGAGTTTAGTGATTTCCCCTGGGAAGGTGCCAGTTCACCTCACCGCTGTAACTGGAAGTGGTGAACGCTTTGCTGGCCGCCGGAGAGAGGCCAGGGCCTGGGAACAGAGACAGCTCGCAGCACCCGGGCTCCAGCCGTGCTCGTAGGGCAGCGTGTCTGGGAGCCTTGCCGGGCTGTCTGGGCGTTCCTCTCATCCCTGGCTGTGTTGCCGGCTCACCTCAGGCTCCAGTGCAGCTCCACGTGTGGGGGACGGGCTGTGTCCCGAGGAGCTCCTCGTCCAAACGGGCACAGCTGGAGCTGGGCACTGCCAGCAGGGGCACAGGCAGGCAATGACTGCCCCGAGCCCGCCGAGCGAGCCGGCGACCGAACCCGCCCAGAGCCCACTGCCGCACGCGGGACTGGTTCTCTTTCATGTGTGAACACCAATTTAGTCCAGAGGCTTCCCACTCCAGCACTTCCCAGTCACTATAAATGCACACGGAGTTTTTAAAGAATTATAGGGTAATGGCACCTGAATGGGTGTCGAGGTGCACTTTGCTGGCCTTTTATTCTTCTTTATAACAAAGAATTCAAAGCTTTAGTGGGAGAGTTGGCAGTAAGCTCAGGAGATGGGGAGACTTCTGAGGATGATTTCCCAGATTCTGGGAGTGACTACAGTACAAATAATGTTGGAAAATAAAGGAATTGACTCAGCAGGAGGCAAAAGAGAACAAGTGGAAGAGTAACTCTGCTCTGGAAAGCTGCGAGGAGAATATGACACAAAGCAGAGAAGAGAAATAAGGCCCAAAAAAAGAAATCCATCGTGTATTTCAGAGGGATTCCTTCTGACAGCCTGACTGTCCAAAAGCTGCTGAGTGCCATTCTCAGGGAACTGGGCCTTACATGAAGTCCAGGGAATCCTGGCCCAAAACAGCAAAGGGATGCTTTTACTCAGAGCTCGTTCCCATCCTCCCCAACAGTCCACGGGCTCTCTCCAGTCCCCCCGGTTGTGCCCCAATCTAAGCGGTGTGGAAGTGTCACTCCTGACATGACACCCTCCTTTCCCAGGCAAAATTAATGCTTGAAGCAACACTGATCCAAACATGTAATTAAACCCCCTCTAGCCCACCTACCAAATAAACTCATTTCCCAATGCCAATTAACCTCCGAGGTTATTACTGGGGATTACAGATCTCCCTAGAATGGCTCGTGTCAGGATGCAGGGACCCCACTTGTTCTGCAAGTGTCAGGTCATGGGGATCACCTTAACCTTGCATCCTTGTCCAGCTACCACAGCCCTGGGAATAAAATTAATAACTTTCTGTCATTTTCTCCCTCTCTAAGAAGTGGAGAAAGTGTTATCTCTTCCTCCTCATAATTTTTCCTTGTATTTTGCATCCCCAGACATCTGTACTTTGTTAAAGCACCGCCCGTTTCAGAGGCTTTTTCCAGGACTGGATGAACTCTGGTGATAGGTATCCAAGCTGCTTTGTACATTTAGTAGTCCCTAAATGTCTGGTTTGGAATCTGTTCCAGATTCTAATCATTTCACATTAAGACTCAGGGATTCAGTAACCTCTCCCCTCCCAATCCCCAAGAAAAACAGAAACAACAGCCTTCAGCCCTAGATCAAGCACAAACCTCTCCAAACTCCCAGCTCGGAACCATCTTTCATCAGTCTCTGTTCCCCGTGACTCCCAGAGTCCACAGGATGTGCAGAGTCTCCCTGTCCAAGGAAAGAACACCCATGACATGACTCAGGACTTTCTCCTGACAGGAACAAGGTGGAGGGGCTGCTCTTGGCCAGCACGTTCACATTAAGGGGCTGTTTGGGCCTCTCCAACATTTCTGGAGCCTCACTGGGCTGTGGGAGTTTTGGGCTGCTCTGCTGTTCCACGCTGGTTTTCATCCCTCATTTCTTTGACACCTGATGCCATGTGGTTTGTAGAAATCCCTCTGGGCTCAATAAACTATGGAACTGAGCCTCCTTATCCTGCTTTTTTCTTCCACCCATGAGGACTCTGCTCTGTTTTTCTTTTTCCTCTGTCCAGCTGCAAACTTTCAGGTAACTTGTGGGAATTTTGTATCAGTGAAGTTACTCCCAACTCTGCGGACTGACACTTTCAGAAGGAATTCAAGGGGAGGGAAGAATGGCAGGAAAACAGGAGGACACCTCTTTAGAAACCAAGACTAGTGCAAAAGGGCTGCTGGAAATCTTGTTTTCATCACCCACAAATTCCCTGATGCTGGAAAACGTCCCCCACTTTCCCGTCTTCTCCCATTTGCTGCAAGTTCTGACAGGAACAGCTTCTGCTGGGAAGAGCTGACTGTACCAGAATGGGAGAGCTGCTGTTCCTACACCGCCCTCCCCTCCCCAGATCCCCACATTTCAGCCCAGAAAATGGAAATTGCTCCGTGTTTACCAACCTTCCTGCTCCTTCCCGCGCTGCAAGGACCTCTGTGCCCGAGCCAGGTCTCTGCTGTTTACAAGCCCATCTGCTGCTGTTGCTTTTCCTCACCTGAAGTTTGAATGCTCCGTTCAGGATTTCGCTCGCCGTTGTGTTGGGAACTGCAAAGAACAGCCAAGGATTTCAGGTGGGAAGTGAGCAGCAGGGAGACAGGAATACAAATCTGTTCTCATCTAAAGAGCCCTCAAAATAATTAAAAAAAAGAAGAAAGAACCAGATGAACGAGGAAATTCCAAATGTTTTGAGCAGCACAGTCATTCCAAGGAGAGTGTGTCTCATATTTTTGTGAGAATTTGAACATTTAGAACCAGAAGGGAAAAAGCACAAGTGTTTCAATGGCTGCTTCCCTGAAATTACCCTGGTCCCTCTGGTCTCTGCAGTTTAGTGTCTATAGGAGCTTGAAAGTGAGTTGAGAGCTCTCCATGCAGTGTAACTCAAGGCCACATCTTTCCAGGAGTAAGGGGAGACCCTTGGGATTCAGAAAGAGGCTGGAAATGTCTGTGTCTGCCCTGAGGCCTTCAGTGGGGTGCCCAGAGACTCCCCTGAGCAGCAGAGCTGCTGCCCGCCTGCCCAAGCCTGCAGGAGGGGTTCTCTCTCTGGAGGCTGATGGATTCAAGCTCTCTCCTATCCTTCCCCTTGCCAGCAGGGAAGCACAGTGTGGAACAAGCCTGGGCAGGTGCTCAGACACCACCAGGCTCCTGCCAGGAGCAGGGAGGGGAAGCAGCCAGGCTGTGGATCAACGCTGTGCTCCCGGACACGGCGTGGCTGCAGTGGGAACCAGTGACCCCCCAGCTCTGCTGGGTCTAGGTTCTGTCTGCTCCCACTTGCAGCCTCCCAGTCCCTGTTGGTGCCTGGTTTGGGAGGGAAAACAGAAATTGTTCTCCTGGACCCTTCCCAGCGTCAGTGAGAATCAGGAGAACCCAAAGAGCTGAACTGCTCCGGCCAGAAAACATCGGTGGCTGAAGTGTCTTTGCTCCCACCCTTCCTGTGCTTTACACCTGGAGCTGTGAACTCAGCCAAGAGCTGGCTGAAGGGAGCAGCGTTTGCAACGGGCTCTGCTGTGCCCTGAGCTTGGGGAGGCCCAGCCTAGCCAGACACACCTGCCATTCCATGTGGGACAGCAGACGGGCGGGTTACAGAACAAACATCCATGGGAAGTTCCCACTCTGTGTGTGGACAGCGACTGAGAAGGAGCAGGAAGAACTGGAAGGTGGAGAGGATGGATTCTCAGGAAGGAAAAGCCCACCAGACATTCCCTCTGACTGTGCCTCTGTGCCACTGGACCACAGTGGATCAGCTGCACCAGTTCCCAGCCAGGAATCTGCCTGCTTTAGGGAGGAACATGCTGTCCCACCCGGCAGCTTCCTGGCCCTGCCCTACCAGCTCAGCACAATGCACAGATCCTGTCCCAAGGCTGGAGGCTGTTGGGAAAGGAGGCTCCCAGGAGGGCAGGAGCTGGCTGAGGCCTCCACTGTGGCCAGGGCAGCTGCTCTGCTCCGACCTGGAACCCGGGGTAACGTTCTCTTCCCTCTGCAACGCCAGCGGCCCTTCCCCAAAGGATGTGTGTGTTTGGATTATCTCTCTTTGAGGACTTCACAGTGCAGAGCAATGTCTGAAGAGCCCAGAACTGCTCAGAGGTGTTGAGTGAGTGCTGGTTCAGCTTCCCCAGCCCCAGAGCACTCAAGGAAACTGCTGGATTTACAGACACACTCCCAGTGGAGCCAGCAAGGTGCTGGGATGCCCTGGAAATGCAGCGCTCAGCAGGTGAGGGCA
Organism: Corvus moneduloides; assembly: GCF_009650955.1. NCBI lineage: Eukaryota > Metazoa > Chordata > Aves > Passeriformes > Corvidae > Corvus > Corvus moneduloides. Next base: position 19,693,699 of record NC_045488.1, read on the forward strand.
GAAAGACTGAAATTAGACTTTGCAAAAAGTTCCTGCCTCGTTCACTCCCAGAAATGTCCTCCTTGAGCCCAACTGTTCCTGGGAATAGCTGTGTCTAACACCAGGCAGTGCTGCAGCTCCCGGGGCCCGGAGCAGGACCTCTGGAGCACACATGCTCGTCATGAATGCTAATCCAGGAGCGGGAACGACCCGAGAGCAGAACCTCGGAGGGGATTAAGCACACACTGCCTCATGGAGCTGCGGTGCAGGGCGGGATCCAATCTGAGCGTCCTCCGAAACACGCACTCAGATCTGGCTGCTCCGGTGTGGCCTGACTCCGGCAGGATGGAAAGAGCTCAGGGAGATGGTGAGAGAGCAGAGAAGGGAGAAAGGAAAACAGTCTGCTCCCTGTGCCCCCCAAAAACCAGCATTTCACTGCTGGGGCTCTCAGCGTGCACAACAAACTTGTCTCCCTTCCCTCGGCCCGCTTACATTGTTCACTTTCCTGCAAATTGTTTCCACATTCTGTATAAATAACCCCGGTGCCAGCGAGGGGGAGGGGAGCCGCGGGGAAGGGGTGGGAGGAAATCCAATGGCTTTGTTACTTTGGAAAAAGAAGGTGGAGGATGAAGAGGAGCGGTTGGAGCTGCAGCCCTGGCAGACGGAGCAGAGAGTTGCCATCAAGCTTGCGTTCAGACCTGGAGGAAGAAGAGTAAACAAGGAGATTATATATAATTACAGACAATCATGTTGCCGGGGATAAACAGGAATCAAAAGCACGGAGGCACTGGAGTCTGGCACATCCCCAAGCACGGAACAGAAGCCAGCCAGCGAGAGGCACTGCGGCTGGAACGCGCTTCCCTTTGGGCCTGCTTTCACTTAGCTCAGGGGCTGGGGGGTTTTGCCTCTCTTTTTGGCTAGAGGCATTCCCCCATAAAGAGAGGAGCCCATCCAATGGGGAGCAGAAGCCAAACTGAAGTCAGCAGAATTCTTGTCTGTGACATTCACAGATTACCCTGTGAGAAACGTCAGAAACATTTGGAAAAGATACAGCCCACTGAGGTCAGCAGGAACAACAACAACAGGAATTTCTGAACAAAAATGGCTTTAGAGACACTCCAGAAGCTGTGCCTGAGTGTCCTGTGGGCAGTTCCTCTTTGGCAGGTCGCAGAGGGGGAGCTGCAGCTCAGGGTGGCACTCGGGTCCTGCTCGTGGCTCCCAAGGATCCAGGGCTTGCTCAACAGGGAAATGATGAACAAAGCCATGGAGCAAACCTGAAACAACAGCAGATGGGCCATAAGGGCTGTGCTGTGGGTTTTTAAATGAGGGCTTGGGGGAATTTAACAAAGAAAAAAGAAAAGGAGCCTCCTTTGTCCTTCTTTTTCCTTCCTTGAAGGCTCTGGAGAGTCAGAGGGAAGGTGACAAACAAAGGACAGCAGCCTCCGATGGTGACAGGAGGATATTGTTTAGCAAGGCAGTGTGAAGAACTCTCTCCCAGGCACTGTTTTCAATCCAAATAGCTCACAGCCTGCTGAATTCTTAAGCCATTTTCCTGATCTCTCAGCTGTTCTTCATTGAGAACACAGACAGATACTTCAAAGCAAAAAAGCAGAGAGGAAAAATAGATTTATATAGGAAACAACCAGACCCGTGTTTAGAATCTGCATAAGAGCAGAGGAGGCAGGAAATGCTCACAGGCTCCTTCACCTTCTCCCTTTCAGTACAGGTGCTCTAAGTGTCCTTTCTCCTAAGAAAAGAAAATGGATTTTTAAAGGGAAATGACGTTTACTCTCTGAGAACAGTGTCACAGTTGGTGGATGATATTACCTGCCTATCTGGGCGTAGGATTGCGTATTTTCTGTGAATTCATCATGATGGGCATTTTTGCTCTGCGATTTCTTCTGCTGACAAATCCTTCCCCAGAGGATGTACCTGTGTGTGTGCACATGCAGGGACGAGTGAAAGATCTCTCTGCTGGCCATGTAGAAAGTGTTGGGGCATCACAGACAAGTGATAAAACAGGAGTCATGTTCCTCTCAAAACTGCTGTAAGAGCTCAGAAAGAGCAGAGGGAATGAGCTTGGAAAAGACAGTAAAGGGTTAAAAAAGATATTTGGGGTCCAAGTCTTATCTACTCTAAATTTACATCGACTCTGTGAGGTAATATTTAAGCAATCTACTCCCATGCCAAGTTACAACAGCTCCTTCCAAATACCCCAGACAGTGAACAGAACCAAGAATAAAAACAAGATAAGACAACGATAGCAAAAATAGCCGAGCGAGCGCGTCCTTTCCCACGTGCCCCTGCGCAACGTGGGGCACAAAGAGAGCTCGAGCCATATGGTGAGAGGGTAGGTCTGGACAGGCTACAGCCTCTTGACTTTCTCTTTCATTTGTACCTGGCCAAGAAGGGAGAAGGACACAGAGCTCTTGTGCTGATGATCTGGCAAAACTGAAATGAGGTTACTGATCTCCTGCAAGCACAAATGAACATCAATCACTAAACACTCATCAAGGCGCAAAACACAGTCCCTCGGTGTTATTAGACAGCAAGAATTAAGAGTTTATCAAGCTGGAAAGAGCAGATCCTCGAGGGAGAATGGATTTCATAAGCAAGCAACAAATCCTTCTCCAGGCACCTCGGTGCGACTTCAGCAGCGAGAAAATCAAAAGAGCTCTCACCTAAAGAGAAACACACAGGAGTGTTCCCAGCAGGCGTCTTAGGAAAAGCCCTCGGCGGGAGAAAGTGTCAATCCTGCCTCGCCTCCTCCTGCTTTCCTGAAGCAAAGAGCGAAAGAAGACAGGGGGAAATAAAACAGAGTATGATATTTGCATTGCTGCTTATTTTTGCCCTGCAAAGCCAATCTGTGTGTGCTGGAGGAACGGCTTGCAGTGGCTTGTCACAAAATCTCTGCAGCTGGGTCAGGCAGGGGACACTCTGGCTTAGGACAGGCTGGAGGCAGCAGTACCAGCCAGACACATCCCACGGAGGTGCACCCCCAGAGCTCTCCAGGGCTGCAGTGGAAGCTGCTGGAGGTTGGCAGAGGTGAAACTCAGCTGCATCTCACCCTGGTAATCCCATTTTGGAGATAGGAACTCAGCCATGGGGAATGAAAATATGACTGAAGCATTTCTTTATTCCAAGTTTGCCTGGCTGCCTTGGAAACCCAACGATAAAGGGACAGAGTAATTAGGGTTTTCCCCAGCTCCTTGCTGGTGGTGCTGGAAATCCTTGTATTCCCAGCCCTAGGACACTGTCATGTCCTAAAGCGTCCAAGTGCACAGCAACTGCACAGAGATGGGGGACTTCTCTGAGGTCAGGGACCACAGGCTGGGGGGACCAGGGGATGAGCTGCAGCATCACCCACCGCACCTTTCATCACCAGTGACCTCTCCACGGCCCCACTTCCCTACCCAGGTGCTCAGGAGGCAGATGTTTAAACCTGCCAGCCAGAATACGTGCTTCCCTGTCACTGTTCACGTGCCGACATCCCTTACGAAGCCACTTTGGAAATGAATATTCCCATTTTTATGCAAACGGACAGGGAGGAGCTCAGCCCTCTAGGCCAAAGCTGCTGGGCACAGGCACCTTCCAACACGTGCCTGTAACAGAGGCAGCAGGGGAACCCAACATTGTGTTTAATGAAAAAAAGCCCTGCTTCAAGCTTCTGAAGGGTTATTATAAGCTGTGGCGAGATGAAACTCAAGACATAAGTCACTTTGTATTTAATAATACATGGGATCGATTTTTTCCTGTGGAGAAACTTCAATGAACACCTTTTTTTTTTTTTTGTTTAAATCTTTTGTTGCAGGTATTGATTATTCATTGAAAATCTAAACCCCAAAGATGTGACCAAATGATTTCACAAAAAAGGTCTGATTTCTGCACCAAAGCAGGCATTTCCAAGCAGTGACAACCCTTTTGCTGTACAGACATTGCAGCGCTGATGGTGAGTTTATAATTAGCCTGTACAACTGTGTATGCAAACGTACATAACTGCATTTCAGGGGAAACTACTCACCCCCCAAAGCAAAAATGCAGCTACAATGGGAGCCAGAGAAATGCAGCAAGCATTCTGATCTTAGCAGGTAACTAAAGCAGATTAATAAAAGTCAATTTATGACCAAACTGTTCCCAGAAAGGCTCCCACAAAGCCCGCTTGGAGAGCTGTGACATCCAAGCCACCCGTGCCTGCTGAAGAGGCACCACTCCCTGGCTTTACTATGAAATCACTTTCTCACAGAGAAGGTCCAGCAGCCAATGACACCTGTGTTTCTGTACCTGCTGTAACGCGAGGGTGCCATCCTTTTAAACGGGTATTTATGCTTTCTTAACACCCCAGATCTCCTCCTGAACGCTGGCTGTACTGCTGGGATTTATTCTCCGAGCTGGAGGGGGGCTGGAGCAGCCGTCAGGAGACGGGGATTGAGACGCACATGAGACAGGAGCAGGCAGGGGGAGAGAAAGAAAGGAAGAAGATCAATTAGCGATCTAATCCCGGGGACAAAACAGCACAAATGTGGTCCCTAAAGTTCCCTCAAGTCGGTCGTGGGCGTAAGGGCTGGGGAGGGACGCGGTGCTCTGTGACAGAGCCCAGTTACAGCGGCCGGGCACGAGTCCCCAGATCACAATAAGGCAGCTTGAAGGTGACAGATTTCATTGTTGAAGGTGATAAAATTCCGCGTGGCGCGCTGCAAAACAAGGGCTGGAGCTGCGCCCGGAGAGGGAGCAGCGCCGCAGGCAGCGCGGCGGGAGGGAGCGCTCTCCGCTCCGCTGCTCCGCCGGCCTGCGAAGCCCTGGAGAAGGGCCCGGGGCGGGGACGGGTTTGCTCTCGCCTGGCACAGGGCAGGGGAGCTGCTGGGAGGCATTGCCACCTGGGCCGTGGGAGCGCCGTCTGCCGTGGGTGGGCACCCGGGAATGGGAAGGGAAGGGAAGGGAAGGGAAGGGAAGGGAAGGGAAGGGAAGGGAAGGGAAGGGAAGGGAGGATCCTGCAGGATGCACACCGGCCACTGCACCTGCTCCTGCCCGGACTCCGTGCAGCTGCTCTCCCCCAAGTCCCTCCCATCTCCTGTGAGGGTTACACCCGCATAGGCTCGCCATGAACAAGGTGTCCCAAAAGCTTCAGGCTTTGCTTTCTAGAATAACCCCCGATGCTGTTACACAGGTAAAACACCCACCCAGCAAAAGCCTGACCTTTGCTGCCCTTAACACGTGCCCACTTTGCTGCAGTCTCTGTGGAAGGGCTGGGCAAGGACAGGTACTGACTTTCAGTCACACAGAGGTGCAGCTCAGGCTGGACACTGCCCCAGCCAAGCTGCTTGAAATGCAGGAAAGACTCAGTGGCAGAGATGTGAAAACAACAGGAAAATCAAAGCCTGAGACTAAAGGAGCAATTAGACCAGCCTCGGAATATATTTGAGTCAAATCAATCCATACAAGAATTGCAGTCACGGTGTGCTGGTGCCCACACTTCTCCCTCCCTCCCTTCCTCCCTCCCTCCCTCTTCATCTCCCTCTCTCCCTCCCTCCCTCCCCACCCCAGGCTGAGCTCCAGAGTATGCACAAAGTGCAGTGACAACACGTCTCCTAAGATGCTTTATCAGTTTTGCAAAGTCCCAGTTCATCCTCCTCTTGTGGATCCATTTACATATTGATGCATTTATTCCCCTCTCTCCAGGCAGGGCCCATGAGATTAAACTATTTTATTTACAAAGACATTGAGGTTGCAGCTCCTAACAATTAAGTCAGCCAAGATGGAACTTTGCTGGTGCTCTCAGATTGATGTGTGAACAGAGGAATCGGCCTCGTCAGCGATTTGGGAGCAGCCGGGGGGACTGGCTCAACCTCATCTCTATAAACCACTCAATAGCTGCTGCAACTGGGAAAAATGAATTGGGGTGGTGGGAGGCACCAGTGAGCAGAAGGGAGAGATAATGAGGCAGCAGAAGGAGTGATGGATAAAACCAGGAGGAGAAACTTTCCCAGCAGGGCTCACCTTCAAAGGTTGGTACTCCAGAGTGGGTTGTGCCTCCTGGGAACTCACAGGCTCCTGGGAGCTGCCCCTGCTCCGTCTCCCCCATCCAAGCCAGGCACACAAGGCTCCAGCACGTGTTCCCGTTGGATCCTGTGCCTCCCACCAGGTGAAATACGTCCATCAGAGCACCTCAGGCTCCTTAAACACCAAGCTGAAAAGTCACCTGCCTATTCAGGCCGGTATAAATCTGGCACACTATTGCCTCTCCCTGACAGCAACCTCATCCAGTGCCAGCGCTCTTCCCAGCATCTCTGACATTTCAGAATTATATTTAGAGGCCTGGATGGGAATTTAATTTTGAAGTTTTCCACGGCACCCTGTCATATAAATATTCTGCAGTGCCTGCCGTTGGGGGTGTTGGTGCAGAGCGAGCCCGTGCCGCTGCCTCTAATTAAACAGGCCCAAGGAAGGGCACTAAAGAGTGCTGGAACCATCTTAAAAGTCAGCACGTGTCTCCCTATTAATTCTCACCCTGATCTTTTGCATAGCGCTATCGCCAGGCTAATTAATCACCGGTGTGAGCTCGAGCATTAATTGGAACAATGAATCATTTTTTTTGTCTGTTCCTGGCCACTTCTAGCCTATAGGAATGCAACTACTGCCATTACTTTAATAATTATTATAAATATAAAGCCAGCAGCACGCACTACATCGAGTAGGCATTAAAAAAGACGTGGTATTTGGCCTGGAGCATTAACAATCTGGTGCATGTTCAGGGGAGTGATGGATGCAGCCCACTGACAGACTGGAAATGTGCTCCCTGAATCACTTTAACTCAGGACACTTTATGAAGGTGCTGGGGAAAGCACAGGTTTCAGGGATCCAGTGTCTGGATCAACACGCTTCAGCAGGTCCCGGCCACTCGTGGCTTGTTGGGACTTCCAGGGCGCCCAGGCATGGAAACATCTCCATGAACTGCACGAGGGGAGGAGAAGCTGCTGACGGAGCTGTTCCGAGGGATCAGATCATAAATGCAGGGAATGACTCAGGTGCACCCTGCATCCTGCCCAGGAGAAGCACCTGCATGCACAATGCCCAGCTGGGACGTGGCAGGGACAGCGCAGGCACTGGGGTCCGGACTCACCGCCGGTGTCAGGCTGGCAGAGGCACTCCGGGCTTCGGATGCTGGGAAACACAAAGCCACAGGATGAAAACAGAGCTTTTTAGGGAGGAAACAAAAGCTAAAATGTGAACAGCTATAAAGCCCCAGTTTGTCACCCAGAGGACAGCAAGTATTTCCTTTCCTTGCCAGCCTGGAGGCTGGGGAGAAGCAGAAGTGGGTGAAGGAGAGCTCAAGGTGAGGCCCATTATTTACTGCTGCTGATGAATAAGCAAACCCCCACATCATGTTTTCCTCCAGGACAAGAAAAGCTCTGGAGTGTTTAGCAGGCTGGGCAGTTGTTCTTTTCCCCCTCTTGGCGTGTGTTTTACATGCTCTTCCAGCGAGACACAGGCCCACTATTAATTGTTCACACAAAAAACACAGGGAATTCTCCTCCGCCCCCACTCAGACCCAGCAAGACCGAGTGGGGGAGGGCTGGAAAAGTCACCTACTGAGACAGAGGTGGGGGGAATAATGTAAGAAAGATCTAAAAGGATTTGTGTTGGTTTTTAAAAAAATGTAATATACTTCTCTGCGCCAGTTTAAAAGCACAGGCTTGTTTGAACTTCCTAGGGAAGGCGGGAGCGTGGGGCAGGAATTGGCAGGCTCCGATCTGGCTGCTTTCCTTATTATGAGAAAATCCACTCTGGTCTTGTGCGAGGGTATGAATTCTTCATCTCATATTGTGTTTGCACAGAAGCGTGAAATACATCCCGAGCACTGGTGCCCGTCCCCAGAGTACAATGCGAGAACAACGAGGGCACTGAGAATGGGTGAGAACGGGGCCGCTGCTCCTCCAGGGCCCGGGCTCTGCACTGCAGTCCCCACATCCGTGGCGCTGAGAAGGAGAACCCGAGGCACGTATTTCCTCCCCAGTGCTCGGGGGCCCTGAGCTCTGAGCTGCCGTCCCTGTGGGAAGCTCCCGCCTTCCCTTCCGTAAACGTTCCCCCCGCTGCCGCTGAATCACCAAATAATCGGGAGACCCGTGGGAAGGGAATTAAAGGGTGGTTATCACGCTGCCGTGTTCTGCTCACTTTATTTGTTTTAAATGACCATGAAAGCAAAGGGGGGGAAAAGAAAACACACAAGTGGAAACTTAATTGAGCTGCTGAAATGTCTTTAAAGGAGCATTCTGGGCTGGATTGCGATGCCTCGGCTCCCACTGGTGGCATTTGCTCACATGAGTGGGCAGCTGATGAGGCAGCTCGGGACCTTTCTCTGAGTGATCTGTGTCTCCTGCTGCGTGTTTGGAGCAGAGGATGGGCACAGACATCCAGCTCTAGGGGCCTGGAGACACTGCACGTCCCAGAAAGGGGCAGGATGGGAGCGGGCTGCAGGTACCCAGCATTGCTTCGGGCTACACACGTCAGAGTCCTTGTTTCACGGCAGGGTTTGCTACTCCGAGGGGAATATCCATGTTGAGGTACAGCTTTTCCCTCCTGGAGCCAAAGACCATCTGCCCTGGCTCCATTTCTGGGCAGGAGGAAAGGCGAACCCGTTCTCATCGCAGGCACCAAAGTGCAGGCACACGGTGACAAAACCACCTGAAGCCACAAAGTGGCCTTGGTTAGATGCTGTCTCAGGGTGGAGGTTTGGGAAGGGCATTCAGAGGGGCTGCAGAGCCCATGGAGGATTTATCGGGCAGGAGAGTACATCAAGGAGCTGGGCAGCAGCTGGTCCAGGACAGGAGCCCGATCGGAGGGACAGGAACGGTGCCACAGGAACAGGAGGGAACTTCCCAGCAGAAAAGGACCAAAATACGGGGAGAAGACTCTGGCAGAGAAGAGGGAGGAACTGCCCTGACCAACTGGCTGGAGCTGGAATGTAGGAGAGGGGGCAAAGAAAAGCCAAGATGTGGAAAGGCAGGTCCCACAATCCAGCACAAACCAAGCCACCCACACCTGAGGGAGAAGACAGGGCGGGACCATGTGGGAAAAGGGGGCTCAGGGGATCCAGTGTGGGAGCCGAGGGACCTGACAGGGAACCTGCTGGACCTGCTGGAGCAGCCACACTCCGGCTAATCTCCGAGTGGAACAGAACTTGCCTCTGGCTTGTTACACCCCATTTTAGTATGATTCCAATATGCACCCAAGTAAATAAAAATGTGTTTCTCTCTATTCAATCTTCTGCTGGATCTTAAAATCCTTTAACGTGCAGGCAACTCTATCAAAGACCCTTGGGAAGGATCCCTGCATTTTCATGCCTGAGTTCCGAGTCCTGTGCAAATCCAAACAATGGGAGGAGGGAGAGCTGAGCTGCTCTGCCCTGCTGTGTGCACCCCTTACACTGGCCCAGCACTGCTCAAAGGAATGGACCAGCTCCTTTCTGACCCAGTCGTCCAATCTCCTCCCTATGCATGGGTCAACTCCAGCCCAGGAGCAGTTTTTGGGATGCCCTGTCTCCTGCTCAGTTCCTCCTCCCCATAACTCCATGGCCCAGGCGTTTTGCCAGGTGCCTTCCAACCCCAGGATCTCCCAGGAGCCTGGTGCTCTGAAATCCAGTGAGGTGGGGTACACATCCCACTTGGGCTGGGAAGATAATGAAAAGGGCAGCCAGGGATGGGAAGGGGGATGGAGACCTTCCTGCACACCTCCTGCTCCACTGGCTCTCACTAGGTCAGCACTTTCTGGGAATTGCTGTGTTGCCAGATGTTGATTGGGCATCTGACAGGAGATGAATAAAGCCAATAAAGCTCTTATTTCTGGCTATAAAAACAATAATGAAAAGCAGACGGGGTGGGGGATAGGCTGCCCAAGGCCTTCCCAGGCCACACTGAGCCGACTGTAGCAGGACCTACCTTCAGCTGCCTTCCCTTCCTGTTCCCTCCTGCCTGTGTGCCATGAGCAACAGCCCTGAGCTGGAGCACTTGGACGACGCTGTGTACAGTCAGAATTCCTCCATTCCTGTCCAAGGCACTCCCTTTGGTTTACTTTGCCCTGCCAAGCTCCCCAGCCCCAGCCCTCCTCCAGCGCCGTCAGTGCAGAGCTGACCCCACAGTGGGATCAGGGCTCTGCACGGCGGGGCAGCTCCGGCGTCCCCGCACGGGCCAAGTCACCTCCTTTACAGGACGGCTCCCCTGCCTCCAGCGCGGCACGGGAGAGCTCTGTTCCCGTGCCAAAGGCTGCCCAGGCCTCTCTCCCCGAGGCACAGCCCTGCCTGTGCTTCCAGCTGCTGCACAGCTAAAGACCAAGGTCTGAATATCAGGCACTTCCTTCGTGCTCTGCTGTACCAGCCTGGGGATATTTGGCCAGTTCTGAGGAGTTCTGAGATTCTGAGATGTATTTCTGCAGGGAGAGTTGCTGCACAGCTGCCAGCAGAAGAGCTGCCTTTGTCCCTCCCTCCAACAGTGACACCTCTGCTCTTGCAAAGTGCTGCAAAAGGGGCAGATCATAGAAAATCACAGGACCCCAGACTGGTTTGGGTTGGATGGGACCTTGAAGGTCATCTCATCCCACCCCCTGCCATGGGCAGGGACACCTTCCACTGTCCCAGGCTGCTCCAAGCCCCAATGTCCAGCCTGGCCTTGGGCACTGCCAGGGATCCAGGGGCAGCCCCAGCTGCTCTGGGCACCCTGTGCCAGGGCCTCCCCACCTTCACAAGGAAGACTTTCTCCCTAATATCCCATCTAACCCTGCCCTCTGGAAGTGGGGAGCCAGATCCTACCATGCCCACACCTCCCAAAGCCAGGTGACAGCTGCAGATTTGGAGGGTGAAGGGGTATTTATAAACAACTCCCAGGGTTTATAACCTCATAACCAGGGATCTAAATGAGCTCCTGGGCTGCCCCATGAGAGGTCTCGAAGAACCCACAAACCTGAGGGTTGGTGGCAAAGGTCTCATCCTGCCACTCTGCCAACCTGGGAATGCTGGCACTGCCCCATGCACACCTGGCTCTGGATAAACCTGCAGCTCCAGCTCAGTCCATGGCAATCAGAGCAGCCCTGTTCCCTGCTGGGATCCAGGCTGGCAGCTGAAAGGAAATATTCAAATTGTGCATTAACACCATTTTAGGGGGTGGCCACCACCACAGGGACAATGTCCAGCACCACAGGGACAGCATCCAGCCTGGCTGACACACGGTGGCACAAAGCAGAGTTGTGTGACTGTGGTAAGCTGCAGCTCAGGCCTAGCTCTGACTCCTAAGGCCGGGAACAGGAGTTCTTCCCAAACAACAGCACCTTCAGCCCAGAAACTGCTGCAATCCATGTGGGAAAACTTCCTGCTGGACCTCGGAAGGCCAAGGAGTCAATTCCTGATGCACAGGCTGGTGAGCTGCCTCAACACCACAGGTGACAGCTGTGCAAACACCTGCACCAGCAGTGACACACACACCTATGCATTTAACATCTCTGTTTTCCCAGCCCTCCATTGCCAGCATAATGGATTGGGAATGCACATTTAAGGTGGAAAGCATTCCTGGAAACTGGCTGTTCTTCAAAGGCATATTTACTGGATGTTCCAATAGCCACGACTCCATAAACATGCAGTAATATTAGACTGGCTAAAACTATCTGGGATAAAAGAAGAGTGAAACTCCCATTGCCATTTTATTTAATATTTTTATCAATTATCTAAATGACTCTATATAAATCCTTGTCACGGGGAAGTTTGCAGATGCCAACGAGATTGGTGGGAGGGGAACAAGAAGCAGGATCAGACTATCAATACGCTGGGATCTGACACGAGTGAGAGCTGGCCACACGCCAGTGAAACGTGATTTAAACAGTCAGGTGCAAGGTAAGAAATCTGAAACCAGAAACACAGGTTACACTCACACGATGCTGCCTCGGGAAGGAATAGTTTGGAAAAGGACTTGGAGGACACTGGAGATTTGCCGTAGCCCTAAAGCTGCCATAAAGGGGGACTGTGATCCCTCAGTGCTTAGAAGGGACAATGGATGATCCCAGCAGGAAGGGCTCCTCCTGGCACACATCTCCAGGAACCTGCTGGAAGGCCGTGTTCAGGCTCTGTTCCTTCCTTAATGGAGAAAGGGAAAATACAGGAGCGGCTCTGCAAAGCCAAACAGCGACCCTGGGGCTGGGGAACGGGAGCTGCCCAGCGTTCTCCTGAAGGAGCCCAAGGGTCAGCTTGTCAAGGGTGTGACTGAGACAGGAGCTGGCCACTGCTCCAGGCACTGACTGGGATGGCAGTTGGTGGGGAGGGCTTTTGGGAACAATGATACCTCTTCCGAGACAGCTGCAAATTTAACCTTGAAGTAAAACCTAACAGAAACAGCCATGGACCATGTCCAGCACTGGAAGAGCTTCCCAGGGCACCAGGTGGAGTGATGAGGTCACATGTTTTCCAGAAGGGGTTCTTTACCTCACCTCTGGGAGGAATTATACAGGGGGTTGACTACACTACATGTGGCTGTGGGAATCCCTGGATTACTATACTGGAGTCTAGTCCTCGCACAAACTGTTTGGAGCAGGCATCTCTTTGTATGTGGAGGAATGGAGGAAGCCTGTGGAATGGCCCCGGCAGCCTGAAGGACTTTTCCTGGCTGCCTCAAACTCTACACAAGGGGATACTTCTGCTTAAGCTTTACATACTGTAAGTTATAGGGCTGTCTCTTCCCAAATTAAGCAAACAGAGACTCCCTCCTGCCGAGCTGAAAATCTCAGTATCAGTTTCTCCAGTCCTCACCAAATCCTCACCAGTCTGGCTCTGGAGAAAATGCATAAAGAACCCCCGTCTGCTCCGAGTTCCAGCTGGGGAGCTGCACGGATATCAGCGAGGTTTCAGGGTGTAACAGAGCAGAAACCAGCTCAGCATGCTCATCTTCTCAAGCTAAGTCTGTCCTTCTGTTTCCATAGATTAGCTCTTCCCTGCATTCCCCCTGCACAGGATGCCAGCCTGGCCACGGCAGCAGCGAGCCGTGAACAGCGGGAGGTCCCGCTTCATCCAGCACCAGCTCCCACATCCCCAACACTGGCGGCTTTTGTTCTCCTCGTTCCTGTCTGATCTCTCCAGCCCCGTCTTACATTCCTCCTTCAGGGCCCCCTCCGAAAGTTACTCCACAAAACAGGATGCTGCTTTTCTATTTCAAATCCAGGCCTGGCATCGGAGCAAAAATAAAAAGCGATCCATTGTCACATCGAGGCACAAGGGTCTTTCTCTATCCCTCCCTTGGTTTGTGCAAGCTCAACTATCCTAAGTAAAAATTCAGCTGTTTGGATACACAGGGAATACATGGACTCGGGCAGTGGGATACAAGGAGTGTATTTCCTGGATAAAAAAGTGAATCCATTGAATAAACTGATCTTACCTGAACAGTTTCCTGCCAAAGCCAGCTGGGAGCTCGTGTCAGTCACTGGGTGAACTCCGCTTCCCATTGCTCCCATTCAGCGCTGTGTCCCACGCAGCCCAGCATCTCTTGGCTCCTAAATCCCACCTCAGCAGCAGCAACTTTTCCACCATAGACCAGATCCTTGGTGGAGTACCAGGCACAAGTGCTCTCGGCAGAGCCAGGTCTGCCCAGACAGTGCCATCCCTTCCCTTGGGAGCTGCAGCGATTCTAATCATGAAACAAGCAGCTTCCTGACTGCGAGCTATTGCTTCCCTGGAACAACAGCATTTCAGAGGGAATGTGTTATTGAGACAATAAACCAGGCTGTGCATGTCCAGATTAACTTTCATCTGCTGTTTCCGGGAAGGAGCAGCTGCTCTGACAGCTCCCTGCGCCTCCCGTGCCCGTGTTGGTGTTTGCTTTATCTGGAGCAGGGCAGCCCCTTTGAGGGGACCCTCCTGACCTTCCCAATTGCTACAGGCAGGTCCAGGCTGCAGAACTGGAGTCCTTTCAGTCGTGGGAGGAGCCCTAAAGACCCACAGAGCCCACGCTGCTATTGAATGCTCCAAGCCATGGGGCCAGACCAGAGCTACCCCAAGTAATTCCTCCCGAAACACAGAGTGGACCAGCACTGGACATCTCACTCCCCAGGTCTGTTCCTATTGCACCTTCCTGCTTCCTAGTGCAGGTGGGACCTCTAGGAAGCCTCTCTGCCCCTGCTTGTCTCCCTGCAGGACCTCATGGTGTTTCCCAGACAGCTTACACAGCCCAGTTAGCTAAATCCCCCCCCATTCCATTCTGTTCTGGTTCAGCTAAACAAGATTCCCACTAGCAGGAGAGGGAAGGTGGTATGATTGGAGCTCACAGGTTACCCACAGCTGCCAAGAGCAGCTGTGGCTGCCTCATCCCTGGAAGTGTTCCAGGCCAGGTTGGAACAACCTGATCTAGTGGAAAGTGTCCCTGCCCATAGCAGTGGTTGGGACTGGACGGTCTTTAAGGTCCCTCCAAACCTCACCAGTCTGTGATTCCCTGATTATCCTCTCATCTGTGAGTGCAGCCCTCAGAGGTCCATGCCCTGGGAGCTTGGCTTGGACCAGCAAACCCTCAGACTTCTCCAACTCACTGTCAGGCTGTGGAGAAAAGAAAATCCAGAGCTGAGGTTCAGGAAGGGAACCGTGTGGAGGCCCTGAAGGAAACGGAGGTGAATCCCCATAAAGAAATTACCAGGATCATTAAGGATTAATAATTATCTTTGCATCTGATAAGCTATTGGAGCATTAATTTCCTGCGAGTTTTCTGTGAGCAGTTGTGTGTACAACAAATTGTGTGTGAGCTCAGCCCGGCGTTCCCGGGCTCTGAGGACAGCCCGGGTAAGATGTGCTCAGCCACCAGCTATTTTCCAATTAACGTGGAGCTGTGGTGTGATGAGTAATCGTGCACAGAGAGAGAGAATCTTAATTTGCCTGCCCTTAGAACATGTTACTGGGATTTCTAATGGGTGACAAACAATTGCAAATCCTCACCAACCAAAATAACAGGGCCCTGGCCAGTGTCAAGTCTAATTTCACCAAACACCAGGGTCATTACATTCTCCTGTGGTGGTTGCTGTGGAACTGGCACCAGGAATGAGTTATTCTCACTCCACAGGGATTTCAGATTTCATCTTTGCTTCTATCTTTGATTTATTGAACAGATTTATTTTCTGGGTCACATGTTAATATTTTTGCCCTTCTGCTAATGATAAGGTTTGCAGTTCAGTGTCTCATTGGTGAAGGAATCAGGAGTGTGGCATCTGAGTGTGCTGGAAATGCAGCTGGCCACCTTTAGACGCTTCCACAGGCTCTGAAACACTGGTGTTCTCCCGCTTTGCAGAAATCTCAGTTCCAAAGCATCACTCTTCTCCCAGAAATGAATTCTGCCTCAGGAGCTGATTTAAATCAGAGACCAAAATAGAGGAAAAACCACTCTCCTGTTATTTTCACTCTTCCCCTGCTCAGAATCTCATGCAACAAATCAGCTGCTGCTTACGGAACATCTTCCCAACACTGAGCATTTTTCCTGGAGAGGCTGGAAGAGGAGGGCACGTCCCACCGCCGCTGGAGCAGCACAGTCAGCACATCGCCCTGCAAGCTGCTCCCAGCTACTTTCCATCAAACACTGCTGGGCAAATGTTTATGGTGAGAGGTTCTTAAGGCCCCAAAAAATTTTAAAAATGAAGGAAAACTCTCTCCGCGTCCTGCAGGTGATTCGTCTCCCCCCACACCCCCAGTAAAACCTCCCCATCTCCACCCTAAAAACCCCAGTTTGTACCTCCAGATCTGCAACTGCCACGGAGCACCCTGGTCCAGTCAGGGTCATGTTTCCAGCCTCCCTACAGAATTTAGCAAGATTTTACTGCCAGAAAGTAATTTCTCTGCAAAGAAAGACCAGTAAGTCTTGCCTGATCCCTTTAGCTCTGTATAACTCCAAATTTAATGACCCTACACGCTGCCGTGTCCCGTAAATCTTTAATAAAAATATTAAAGAGCCCCAGCAGAGGATCTGCTGCTCAGCCCCCCTCATCACTGACACTCACCCTGAGCTCCGAGCCTTCTTCCCAGTATTTTGCCCTTTTCAATAATAGATTATTTTAACCTTCATTTAGGGAGTTTGGGCCATAATCCATCAGGCAAAATTTTCTTAAAGCCTTGTGGACAATCAGATAGATTTATACTATCTAGCCTGATAGTTATTTCATTAGCATAAGTGATCATATTAGCCTGACATGATTTACCTGCAATACATCCATGCTGACTCACTCCTATTACAGTAAATTTATTCATCCTAAAAAAAAAAAAAAATTGAGCTATAAACTAACTGTAAATGAACATTTTTAGAAGAACAACATTCCTCTGGAATCTCTGCCTCCTGTCCTCATTTCTGTTGGGATGGAGCACAGGCATTTTGGGGTTGTTTTGGGAACGGGCCAGACTAAAAGCGAGCCAGAAGGCACAGGAACAAGTGGACACATGAAAGAATTATCACTGCAGAGAGGGCAGCCACAGTCAAGGACACTTGACTCCTTTCACAGAGAGACACAGCACCAGGAATTAAGCCTGGCACGAGACACTCAAAATGGGATTTATCTGATCTGATTTCCTACAGACCCTGACGAAGCCCCTTGGGCAGGAGAGAGAGGAGCAGGTCCACCTCGGAGCTTCCAACCACAGACCCACCACTGCCTTCTACTCCTAATGGGACTACTAAAGCCCACCCCCCAAAGGTAAGAAAGCTGTGGCGTGGCCAGACGATCTGCTTCTCACGGCTCCTTCCCCACCTGGCGGGCAATCATGTTCTTCCCTAAAGGAAGCTGAATGCAGCTGCCAGGCCCCGGCAGCAGCGCCAGCCTGCAGGGATTGCTGCGGGCACAGCTCACAGGCACTCCCTGGGGCCTGGGGTGCAATTCCAGCTCTGCTCCTGTCCTCTTGTGCCACCTTTAGGCACAGCACCTTCCTCCCGGAGCTGGCTTCCCCTCCCACCTCGAGCCTGCCTTGGTTAAACCCTGAACTCTCCGGATATCTCCCAGAGTCTGCTGGGCAAAGATGTCTAAATCTGCTTCCAACTCTTTCAGTCAAAGCAGAGACTTTTCTTTCATTTTGCTGTTGGCTGAATGTTCAGTTGAGATTCCTCCCACGGCATTTAAAGATGGGAGAGGAGGGAGAGACTTTTTATATGGGCAGGTAGTGACAGGGCAAGGGGCAAGTGGTTTTAAACTGCCAGAGGGCAGGGCTGGATGGGATATTGGGCAGGAATTGTTCCCTGTGAGGGTGGGCAGGCCCTGGCACAGGGTGCCCAGAGCAGCTGGGGCTGCCCCTGGATCCCTGGCAGTGCCCAAGGCCAGGCTGGACATTGGGGCTGGGAGCAGCCTGGGACAGTGGGAGGTGTCCCTGCCCATGGCAGGGGGTGGAATGGGATGAGCTTTAAGGTCCCATCCAACCCAAACCATTTTGGGATTCCATGACTTGGGAACTTAACCACATAAATTAAAAGTTTTGTAATTTACGTAAATTAAATTTTGTCTAGGGAAGCATTTTGATATGAAAGGATGCTCACGAAGGCCCCCTCCACAGGCAGCTCTTGGATAATCATGTTACCACCTGTATCATTAAAGTACATTTTAATTTCAACCCTGCTCTCCAAGTCAATGAAGCCACATTCAACACCATGCTGAGGGCAAAGTCAGTCAAGTAGTTATTAAATGGTCACAGTTGAGAGGTAGAACAAAGGTCCAGTCATTAAAGCATTGGAAAACTGGGCCTTTTCCACTGTATAATCCTCTGTCAAGCCTCCCCACTGGTTGGCACCGTAAAATAATATAGCCAGAGATGATATTTTTTCCCTCCTACATAAACTCTCATTTAGTTTCTCGGGGAAAAGAAAAACCTTTTCAAGCTCTTAAGAGTTTGAAGAGAAAAAAAGTTAAGTGTGACAGTCACTGAGGCGTTTCCAGGCTGCTGTGCTGGATCAAGGGATGAGTTGTGTCCTTGAGGAGGAACAGGCACCAGTGAGGATTCACCCCTGACCAACCAGCACAATTCAGTGGAACTGAGGCTGGTCCTTTAGCACCATTGACTTCAAAAGGTTTTAAGCACATGTTTAAAATTGTGGGAGGCTTTGATAGCCTGGGATCTTGGTCAAATCCAAGGATCTCTCTAGGAAAGGAGGAGACACTGTCCCCAAGCACAGGACACACATGGCACTCCACATAACCCCTCAATCAGCACATCATCTGTGCCCTCCCAGGGAATCTGAGTCTCTTCTCGATGAGCACCATCAGCGTCATGGCAGTGCTGCAGGAACCTTCTCCTTAATTACACGGGACCGCTGGAGCAACCACGCGCTGTGTAATTAGTCCCAAAATGAAGTATTTCAGTAACTTGCATTTACCAAGTGGTGCTGCCATCCTGATTGCCAGCCACCATAAAAAGATGTTCTTCTTACACAGGAAAACAGATTTTTCCTGCTTCTAGGATGCTGCAGATTGGAGAATTTTTCCAGGCTTTTCAAACATCGAGTCCTGTGTCCTTACAGATCTCAGGGTCAGCACTGACAAGGGAGCTTATCAGGCACAATGATCTCTGGAGCAGGTTCCCAGCTGGATTAAGCACTGCTGTGAAGGGAGGAAATCAACCCAAAAACTAACAGGGAAAATGACAGCCTTTCTGCCGTTTGACAGAGATCTTGCTTTTCCCTCTTTTTTCCCTCGTACACGTTCATAATTTTGTAGACAGGTAATTACATGTCTGATGTAAAGACCACCCCTCCTAGTTCAGGCTTCAAAGCTGGCAGAATTCAGCTGCAATTTCATCCCAGCAATCACAGATCCAGCAGAAATGCAGCTGGGATGGAGGTGGAAGAGCTCACTTCCAGTCGAGGTATTCGAGTGGGAGACATGGAATCAGCCACGGAGCTGCTGCTCCTGCCTTTACCTTCATCCTCCAAGCACAGGCGAGACCTGAAGGAATGCAGAGCTGAGCTCAATTCTCCCACAAGATGGGTATCCAGGCCCCCCTGCCCCCACCTGAGCAGGACTGCACCCAACCTGCTCTCTCAGGAAGGGAATTAAGTGGGGTGAGCCAAGATACCCCTAAACCCGAGCCTGTTTCCTACAGCCAGCTCAGCATCCCAGCCCTGCCGTTCCCATCTCTCCCACCCCGGCCGTGGCAGGGCCAGAGCCAGCTCAGTCTGCCCGGCCTCTCTGCCCAGGCGTGCCCTTCCTTCCCCACGGAGCCCCACAGCCACATTCCCTGGGACTGCGAAACTCCCGGCAGGCAATGGCTGGCAGCCACATGGGCCAGTGAGCACACGTTATGTGGGGAGGGCAGCAGCGAGGAACACCTCGGGATTTAGGGCATGGTAGCCCAATCTTCCAGCTTCCTCTGAAGCACGGAGTGGACTCTGCTCAGGAGAGGAGCTGGTGTAGAACTCAGAATCACAGAACATTCTGAGCTGGAAGGGACCCACAAGGATCATCAAGTCAGTCCCACTCAAGTGAATGGTCCATACAGGGGTCAAACCCACAAGCCTGGCATTATTAGCACCACGTTCTGACCAACTGAGCTAATCCCAGTGAAGAACTACAGGGAATTTTCACAAGGACACTGGCCCAGAGACTCTGCTCCTTTGTCAGGAGCTGGTCTGGGGGGGTCAGAGCGAGAGCTGCACTGCCAAGGCTGCCAAGATCAGGCGTAAATGAACATATCAAACAACCAGAGAAAAAAGCAGGAGGGGAGTGAACAAACATTTGCTTTAACAGCAGCTTCCACTCACCTGGATCTTGTCAAAACACCTTTATCTCATCACCAGCATCAGCATCAGCGCAGTGCCATCCTTGTAGGGCAAACAAACCTTCCCACAAGATGTGAAGATGAAGAGTGAAAACAGCTTCACTGGTTTTCTAGTGACAGAATGGCCAGTGGAGAAAACTGATATTCCCTGAACAAAACCAAAGACTGGGTAGGAAATGAGCCCTGAAATTACCATCAGACATTTCCCTGTCTAACAGACGTTGTTCTGGAGGTCTTCAGTCATTGTTATCTCAGGGCTGTGCCTGGCATCACTTCTGTCTGACACATACACATGGAACAAGCCAGAAATGTATCCAAAGTGCTCCTGAGAAGCTCCAGCCCTGGGGACTGTCCCTCTCCAGCCCAGGAGATCTGCTCACACCATTACTATTCTTACCACTTTCCCAGCACCTACATTGAATATCCCTTGTTGCTAA
The DNA here is from genome assembly GCF_009650955.1 of Corvus moneduloides. Taxonomy (NCBI): domain Eukaryota; kingdom Metazoa; phylum Chordata; class Aves; order Passeriformes; family Corvidae; genus Corvus; species Corvus moneduloides. Next base: position 19,713,865 of record NC_045488.1, read on the forward strand.
GTCCATTCTTGCCCTCCCAGCACTGACCCATCCCTCCCTCTTTGCCAGAGCATCATCCCCAGGTGCTCTCTTGCCCAAACACTCCCAGCTCCCTCTGTCTGTTCCCCAGGCAAACGTTCCCTGGATCTATGATCGCTCCAACTTGCTGCTCATCTCTGTCACTGTGTGCACCTCCTGTCTCCCCACTGAGGTAGGGACTGCTTTACACATCTTTCAGGTGCAATTTCTATTTTATGAATAAAAGAAAAGATCTGGTCAATCAGAGACGTGGGAAAAAAGACACAGGAGCCCTGCCTCTGCTCAAAGACGCCCAAAGAGCAAAAGCCTAAAATACGCTGCGGATGAGAAGATAAAATCAGGAGCATCACAACTAAATTGGGATGTCTGGTCACTTTAGCTCTGTCACAGCTGTACCCTGCCGGTGCTATTGAAGCCTCTCAGCTGCCCTTTAGCAGCACGTCCCTTTCTGAAGCTGCCAGGCCTTTGTTCCTCCCCAGAATAGTGTCCCGCTCGTGCACACAGGGGCAGGGCAAGGTTGGACACTGTGCACTGCATTGTACTGTCAGCCTAAATAGAAGCTGATGGGATAATAATTAATTGCAGTCTCCCTGTAATAAAAGACAAGACAAAGCCAGAGATATAAATAAAATCATCAAAGGGACTCACAGAATAGGAGCTGTGTCTGCATTTTGTGGGCAATTTACAAGCCAAAGGAAGGTTGGGAACCCAAGGACTGAAAAGCAATAAAAATCTATGGAGCCCTCACAAAACCGTGACAGCTTCTCGCTGATCTGTCTTGTTACCAGGCAGAGGTATAAATTCCCTCAACACCTCTGTTGTTTAAGGAGCTGGAAAGGGAAGGGAAAACCACGGCTTGAAGTGAGAGTGACCCCCAGCTCACTCAGCCCCGCACAGCGGGGAGGTGCCCTCGGAAGAATGGAGGAGACAGAAGGCACCCAGCTCTGCTCCGGGGGCAGCCGGCTGCCAGCAAAGCACCAGCCTGGAAACGGGGCTGCAGAGCTCCGGCAGCCCCAGGGCTTTCATGGAGGCGTTTTTAACTCTCTTTGTGCCACGAGGGCTCCTTTCCTTATGGCCTGCACAAAAGCAAACCCTGCCCTGACCTGCACCTTGCCAGGGCCAGCTGCGTGTCCCTGCTCCCCGGCTGTCACCACCTTCCAGCTCAGGGGCGAGAAGTGGTGACGAGGCACAGCCAGGGCTCAGAGGGCCCCGACACTGCCCCGGCCTCGGGCAGCTGCAACCTGCAGACACGGGAGGGAGGACAGAGGGGAATCCTCCCCCTGCTCCCTCCCCATGAGGCCGTGAGAGAGGAAAATGGACAGAAAAGAGGGTGGACATGAAGGGAGGGGAGGGCAAGATCCTCTGTCCCGTTTAATGCCTCATTCTCACTGAAGTCGGACAAACAGGTTCCTAAACACCCTCAAAGCTGGTGACGTGACACATCCCTCTGCTCAGCAGCCTGCCCTGATCCCCAGATCTTCCCACTCAGCCTCAAGGACAGAAGGACTGAAAGAAGATGACCAGGTGCTCTCATAAAAGGGGGATAGGTACAGCCCTCCCAGACATCTGGGCCAAACAGCTGCTGGTCCAGGCCCCTTCTCCTGGGAAACGGGCCATTGTACATTCAGCTCATCTCCATATGGCCGTGAGTCCCACCACAGAGACACACAGGCTTCCCTCATTCATCCCTGAAGTGGATGGAGAGGGCAGGAACAGTGGGAAAGCAAGGAGGAACGCCCTCAGCCTCTGTGGTAAAAGCTTCTCTTGCTAAGCGTGTGCATAGCAGGGACAAGCTGGAAGCACAGATCCCAAGCCCCAGCCCCACATCTGAGCTTTGTTTTGTGTTTCTATTTCCTCCCCCTGACTTTTTTGTTTTTTTTAAATTCTCCTTTTAGAATCTTCTTCTCTGGCTAAACCAAGCCAAGGTAAAGAAACAACAACTGATTGAAAGGAACTGACATTGCACAATGTCCTGCTCCCCCCGAAGGCAAACACGATCCTCTTCCCAAAGAACAAATAAGTCCTCAACTAAACAGTGGCTTCCTTAATGGAGCCGGCAAAGTCCTTCTTCCACCCGACCCCTAAACAACAAACAAAGCAACCAGAGAGGAAAGTCACCTCCCTTTCCCTTCTCCTGCCTTGCCAGGACTTTTCATCCCCGCAGCAGCGATGCCAGTGGGAAAGGGGCTCTGCCTTGCTGGGGAGCTGCTGGGCGGTCCCCAGAGCAGGGACCATCACGGACCAGCTGCTGCCCCGTGCAGCTCGGCCTCCTCAGCAAGGACAGGGGATATGGCCCCAGCTAGCCCCGGGGCAGCACAGCTCTGGCCAGCCCAGGAGCTCAGGCTACAACTTTTGCCTTTGCTTCCAAGTAGGACACAGAACCAGAGCTGGCTTGGTTGGATTTCGGGACCAACTCTTGGATCTAAAAGGAGCAGCCTGTCTGAGCTGAGGGTCAGCCACACCTTACCAGTCTGAGCAGCTCTCTCCGTGAGCCCTTCTCTATGCACAGAAGTTGGATTGATTATTTTAAAGGTCTTTTCCAACCTAGTTGATTTTATGATTGTGTGACACTTGGAGGACTTGGAGGGATGATGCCCAGAGCAAACTCAGCAGTGCAGCATCCCCAGCCTGGCTGCAGGGAAGGGAACTCAAAACGGATCAACCAGAGAAGTCTCCTGTCACCTGGCAGGTATCCTGATAAAGCCCATCCTTGTCTGGGTGCAGAGCTGGAGCTGATGGGTGGTGTGGGGGAGAGAAAGGCAGACTGAGAGTTAATCTGTGTCCTTGAATCTAAGCAAGTTGAGAGCTGCTACAGAGAGTGGGAGAGATCTGGAAAGCACCCAAACGTTTGTGGGGCCTGCCACCAGATTCTCCCTCTAGTTTACAAGCAGTCCTGTGGGTAGGGAGGAGGGATGGAGGCTCCAAGTGCTGCCGAGGGAAGAGCACACTGTGGGCACACGAGCAGGAAAATCAGAGCCCAGCTGCAGCTTTGCCAGCTCTGTCACTGCCCACTCCCGGGGACCACCCTTGTGCCATCTGCCAGCTGGGGTGGCGTCTCACTGCTCCCTAATCTGGCTCAGCCAACACAAGCTGTCTTTTTCCATACCCTACACGTGCATGAGCACTCCCCTTCTGCCTCCTTGTCCCTCCGTGGGAGGGATGGATGGATTGGGAATGTACATGAGGAGTTATCAGCACACTGCTGGTGTGCCACATTTCACATCCAAAGTTTCCTGAGGTTTTAAAAGACCACAGCCCAGCTTGCTCCTCAGGAGCCCTCCCAATGCAGACCCATGTCACACATCCCTTAGCCAAGGCCATTTTTGGAGGGATTCGCTTTGTGCTCTTTAGGGCAGCCTTGTACTGCCAGACACCACAATGGAGCCACGGGACACAGGGATTCTGGACCCATAAAGTCTCCACAGACTGCAGCTTGATAAGGAAGGCGGTGACAATCCCTATTCCCTCACCCCAAGAGCTTTCAAGGCTGAATTCAGTCACCATGAAGCTCAGAACTGGGGAACAGCATCTGGCCAAGGTCTTTGGTGGGTGAGAGCCATTAAAATGCTGTGTGCAGCCTGCCCTCTGTGCTAGGAGGACACAGGCCTGGTGAGATGAGCCCCACAGCCCCAACACCAAACATTTCTTAGAGCACTCAGCCAGGAAGAGCCTCCTTGCCCAGCTGGTTCAGAAGTTTCTTCTGCCAAGGGCACAGTCCTGGTTGTGCTCCTGACCTGAGAACCAACATTGTTCCTGAGCTTCAAATCCAGGGCTCACCCCCAACCCCCCCCAACTGCATCCTTTCCCGCAGCTCCAGTGGGCTGGATGGCCACCAGTGCCTGCTGGGGGGGAGTGTCCCGGGGCCGCTGCGGTGACCCAGGGCAGGCACTGCAGAGCCGGAGGTCAGATCCCGACAGCGCCGGACTCGGCACAAGAAGAGCGCTGTCAGCAGGGCCGTCACACAGCCCTGTGTGACCCTGCCCTGCACAGAACACACACACGAACAGAGCCACTTCCCTGAGCTGCAGGAGCAGCCCTGGCAGCAGAGGGGCCGTAACCTTTTGCTGAAATACAGGAACTTCAAAACATCACGTTCTGGGGATGGAACAGACGCTCATCTATCACACCTTCAGCTGTAAGATATCCCCTTCCTACCAGCAGGCTTTTTTTAACCTGCATCCAGGCAACGGGAACTGCTCTCGCTGATGGAGTCGTTACTGCACGCACTGGCACAGCCAGCCCGAGGTAATTCCTGCTCACGGGCAGGGGAGGGACAGCTTGGGAACGGCTCCTGCTCAATCGTCCAGAAGGTGATTAAACACTGCGCTGCTCAGATCCACACTGGCAGCCAGGCAGGAACAGGTCAGAGGTGAGGAGGGAGGATCTCGCCATGTGAATATCGAGTTTAAAGAGAAGCCTCTCCCTCTGATCCCATTTCCAGCCTCGTGTGCAGCGTGAGCGGGAGGAACAGGTTGGAGGAGAGGCTGCCTGTGCTGTGCTGTCACAGCAGCACCCAGAGAGGAGGGGACTTGGGCCCAAGCTTAGAAACTACTCCAAGCTGTGCATGGAAGGAGGGGAAGGGTGCAGGCACCTCCTCTGCCCACCCTCCGCACGGATCCTGGGCTATTGCTCCTTCAACCTCGGCAGGCTGATCGGCCTGTCCTGTTCCTGAGCCCTCCTGCCTGCTGCGCAATTTAGGAAGAGCGGCCCGGGTTCTGCAGGGTGTGAGCACACCCACACGCTGAACCAAACGCAGTTCAAGTTTTTTCATCAGGAAGTGATAACACCTGGACTTTGCGTATCTATTCAGAGTAGTTTAGCAGTTAGTAGTTAATACCCTCAGTGATAGCATGTGTGAAATGCAAGCAAGAGCTCTTTTGATCTTCTGTCCTCGTGCTCCTGGATCCTGACCCCAAGGCACGAGGAAACACATGACTACAGCCGTGGGAGGGGGGTGCTCATGTCCCACAAAGAACATTGCAGTGTCCTCTCCTGCTCTGCACTCCAAGATCTGCTGTCCTGTTACAGCCTGCTGGGATTGTTGGAAGGAGGCAGCTGGGTGAGAAACCATGGATTTTAAATAAAAACAGAGGGATCCTGATGGATATGGCATACATACACAGGGGCTCAGCTTTCCCCAGGGCTGGACAGGTTCTTGAGCCTTGTGAGAAGTCAAAGATGATGATACCAGATGCTCATGGTGCTCCAAGGCACCATTCCCCTCTCCTCAGAAGCTGCCCAGGTGTCTGCACCTGCAGGCCCATCAGGGGAAGGCAGAGCAAGAGCAGAGCACACAGGATGGCCATGACCATCTAATCAAGGTGTGCTGCTAATGCCATGAGGAAAGAAACGCCATACCTTGCAGTTTATTTATTATTCTGTGTGCCCCAAGAGCAAAACCAGACACCAGCAGCTCTCCCTGCTGTAGGATTCTTGGAGAGAGCACTCCATCCAGCTGAGCTCCCACAGACGAGTGAGGGCTGGATCAGGACTAAGCAGGTGTGTTAAACTCTCCCTCTAACAGAATTTTTACAGCCCCTGAGGTGTTGCAGCCTTACATTAATGCTGCACTTGACTTTGCAGGCTCTGTCCTTCACTCGCAGCCTCATGATGCCGAGGTGAATCCTACAGAGCCATTTTCCTGAGCTCACCCTCCCAGGCACATCAGAGTCACCTGCCACAGCTGTGAAGCAGCTCAGAGGCAGCAGCAGCATCCTGAGAGGCTGTTGAGGGCAGGAGGGCAGAGCTGCCAAGTCCTGAGGGGACCTGTCAGCCTTAACTTTATCTGCTGGAGACCTGCAGGCCCTGAGCTCACACTTGCGGAGCCCTGCAGTGCTACAGCAGTTCCTCTGTTCTTTACAAGAGTTTTCTTCCTCCACAAAAGTGTTGTTTTACAGGCATTTCCTTCTCACGACGTGTCCCCCACAGCGTGTCGGGGTGGTGCAGAGCTGCTGGGGGGACATGATGTGACTTCCTGACCACAGTTCTGTGAACTGGGCAAGAACAGGCAGGCCCTGAACCCAAGGGACCTCCCACCCTGGGCTTATCATTCCAAGGCCTGGTTGCTCCATAGACCTGGTGCATGGTGGTGTGGTCATGGAGCCATGAGGATCAGAGCTGTGTGGGAGGCACTGGACTGCCATGGAGGGCTGTGGGAGCAGAGCTACTTGGGTCACTTGGCGAAGACTTAAATTACACTGACCATAGTGTACTCCAGGGTTTAGGACAAACCCCTTCTTAGGGGTGAGCACAGGGGTGACAGCCAGGGGCTGGGTGCTGGCTGCTGGCACGGCACAAGGCACAGCTCCAGCTCAGCGGGGCCATTTGTTCTCTGACTTCATCTTCATCTTCATCCCTGGGCTGTTCTGAAGGGAAGTTTGTGTGAGACAAATGTGTATGGCACACAATGCCAGCTTCAGAGCAAGCTGTGAGGAAGCAGATTGAGCTCTCTGTGCAAACCAACAGCGGAGCCATTCCTTGGTGGCTTCTCTTGTGGGACACTTCAAAGGCACCACGCAGCCACAACGCCGCTGCGGCCCCGGGGAAGGACTCGCTGAATACCCTCCGTGAATGAGAAGTAAAAATTAAGCAGTTCCATTTGGCACGTGCAGCCCAATAAAGATCCCTGAATGCTCAGCTTCTCATTGAACCCAAGGCAGGCTGTTAATTCGTTATTCACTTCCCAGCCTGGAAGGAAAAGCATGTTATACCCGAGGGCCAGAACTGATGAACGGAGCCATAAATCAAGCAGTTTACAAGACCAGCAATTAGGAAACAAGCCGACAGAAGGGAGAACTCTGTCAGTAATAAAGCAGACACACCACAGGATCTGCTGAGTGCTCAAAGCAACGGGGGACACGCAGTCCTTTCCACACTCCATCTCTAATTCTTCCAATCATTTGCTGCTTTTTCCCTCTCCCTTCTACTTCCTTTTATTTCCTCCTGCCCTCTCTCCAATTTTTCCTCTGTTCTCTCCCCCCTCTCTTCCAAAAAGCCTATTCTCCCAGTGAATGCAAGAACACACCTGCTGAGCAAATGGATTTGGCAGCTGCTGCCGGGGAGCAGAGGCACGTGCTGGGCACCAGCAGGCACAGGAGAATGGATATGGGCAGTCCACAGGTGCAGGGTGCTATGGGGGGAGCTGGGTGCTGCTGTCCAGCCCAAGGACTGCACAGTGAGGAGCCCCTGGGCAGGGCACAGGTCCTGGGATGGTGGTGCTGGGGGAGCAAGTGGCAGTGGCAGAGTAAGGAAGGGATGGGGTGGCTCTAAACCACCTCGCTTGTCTCCTGCCCTTCTCATATGCTGGATCCAGCACCAGTCAGATCCAGCTCCCTTGACTTTGACAGTAACTTCCAACACCCTCCCAATGTGTCCTGCTCTCTTCCTACTTCCTTATCCTTTGACATTCCTCCAAATGATCTTCTGGAGTGGGGTTACTGGGTGGCCAAGGGGGTTTAGTGGGTTTAGACCCACTGCTGGTCCTGGTCCCACAGGCAGCTCTGCACCATGTTGCCCCCATAGGACCCCCCAGAGAAGGGAGGCACTGCCTGGGGCTGGCTGGACACTCCTTCCCAGATGTTGCATTCCTGTGGAGCAGCGCTCAGGCAGAGTCAGCCCCAAGCAGCTGCTCCTGCACACAGCACAGGCACACACTCATGAAATCCCAGTGCAGGACATGGGCTTGAACCACCTCTCACATCCCCCCCTGCTCCGTGCACTGCCACAGCTCCTGGACATGGCAGAGTTGGGAAATCACAGCCAGAGGTGAGAGATTTTGCCTGTACTAGCCTTTGGCACCAATCTCCCTGACACAGGAGGAATATGGCTATTTATGAGCCTCCTTTTATCAAGGAACAAGGGAGACCAGGCACTGCTCCAGTCATCCCAAGACCAAACGGATCAAGTTATGCCAAGAATTAAGTGTGCGATATTCCAGTGCAGCCTGGAGAGACCTTATGTTAAGAATAAGCATCACTCCAATGCCCTCCCAGCAGCTGATCTTGAGTGGAAAGGCCAAAGATTTGTCTGGAAGAGTTGTCCATGAGAGGAGGAAACATCTCCTCTAACCTTGAGCAGAGAGAGGTTAATAATCCAGCTCCCCCAGCGCTGGGGCTGCGAGGCTTTGATGAGCTCTTTGGCAAGCGCTGTAGGAAGAGGCTGCAATGCAAAGTTAAATAATTAGGTCACTGCAGAGCACAAGGAAAGAAAGTAGCAATATTCTCTGATTCCAGAGAAGGAGCAAACAGCTGGATTTCTGGAGGCAGGCTGCATCAAGCTCCACGAGGAGTTGGGGAGGGGAATGGGTTTCAAGGTCTTGGGAAACGCAAATCCCAGACACAAGGCCATGACAACAAAGCACACTCAGCAGCTGGGACTCCTTGGGACAAGATGGGAAATCCTCTTCCAAGGAAGGTTTTTCCCACTCAGATCTTGGCAAGCCACAGTGAGCATTTACATTTCACTTATCCAAGGTCTCTCTCAGGCCAGCCAGCCATGGATTTCACTCCCAGAACAGCCGGACAGTTCTGAACTACCATGACTCACCCCAAATGTGTTTGTGTTGGTGTTTGATGACAGGGGAGATCCCAACAGACGTGTGTGGTGTTTGCCTCAGGTATCCCAATCCACGTTCTTGCAGCCCCTGGGATTCCCAGAGCCATGCAGGGAGCACCCACGGAGCTGTGCTGCTGTTCATCACCTCTGAGCACAGAGCCCACAGGGAAGTCACAGGTGGTGATTCCTTCCTGCTGCGCCATCCCAAGTCTCTCAGCTGTCCATGGTGCACAGGAAAGAAGAACATGAGGGAATAGCAACTGCTGGCACTTGGGCCAAGGGTTTGTTTTCCCAGGAATGTCACAGAGGATTTCCACAGCATCAGGTAAGCTTTGAGTGGCACTTGAAGAGAATTCCAGCCGCTCGGCTCTGCCCTGCTCCGGGAAGGTCAGAGCTCCACAGTGAGCCATATGCTCAGCCTTGGCTTCCCCTCTCAGTGCCAGGACATGTCTGTGAGGAAGGAAGCCAGAGGGAATGTTGACGGATCGCCTCCGAGACGGAGCCTCTCCTTGGCTCCCACCCTAATTAACCATCGGAAGGGCCCTGCCTTGCCAATAAAGAGTGTGGGGTTGGTAATTAATTAGTGGCCTATTGGGATCCCAGCACCTCTTGCCCAAGCCCAGCTCCTGGATTGATACAGACAGGATTTAATGGAAACACAGTGGATTTCCCATTCTGGCCTTGAGCTCAATAGAACTGGTTTTTGAAGGAACCTCATTTACAGTCCTGTCCTGCAACTGATTCTTGGCTCCTCACCCTGCAGGTACAGGAGGGACTGCCTGTGGAATGCAGGAATGACAGCGAGAGAGCCCCTGAGCTGATTTGTGAGCTATTTATGTTCTCCATCCTCCCTGCATAGGAAACCAGCAAGAGCAGAAGGACACCACAATCCTTTCCCACAGTGAGAAGCTGGAGGTGGAAGGTGTCCAGGAGCTGGAACAGGGACAGCAAACCAAGGCTCAGGAGGTTCTTTTCCTCTCCTATGACCAGGGGTGACACTGAAGCACCAAGGTGGCACGCCCAGGGGAAAGGGCAAGGGCAGAAAGCGCATCAGGAAATCAATCAGGGCAGACCAAAATATCTTTTAAAGATGCTCAGAAGACAAGATGAGGAGCAGCTGCCAGAGGTCAAGGGATGATCTCTCTGGCCTGGGATGGAATAAGACTTTCCTAAGGGTACTGAGGGTCTGGCACCATGTATGATACCCACTCTGCCACATCCCACCCAGAGATCCAAACCAGAGCCAACTGCAGCATCCTGCAGATGCACAGAACGTGCATGGGTTTGTGGGCCCAACCAGTGACAGAGCTCTCAAGGGCAAAGAGTACAGAAAAGGAGGTCACCCTGCTGAGAACAAGGTGCTCAGAGCCAGACATAGCCCAGTATCAGCAGTGGGACAGGCCAGAACAGCCCTGCACACCAGGAGAAAGGAGCCAGAGCAGGGGCAGACGGGATAAAGAGGAAACCACTCTGCCTTGTGAAGGGAAAAGATGCTCCTTACCCAGCCAAAAGGTGCCAGAACCACATCAACAGTTCCCCAGATGACAGTTTTATTCCCTTATCCTAAAAATGAGAACAGGCCACGTGCGGGTTCTCACCTCCTGGTCTTCCTGTAGCCACTGTTCCTGCAGACTCCTGCCCTCGGATTCAGCCATGTTTATCCTACACCCCAAATACACCGGCTTTAAGCCCGTCCTTCTCAGCCACCAAATGCTCGGTTTTCTTCCCTGCTCTCACCTTCCATCTTCCCTCTTGAACTGGGTGAGCAGGACCATCTGATCCACAAGCCTAACTTCACAGAATCATGGAATATCCTGAGTTGGAAGGGACCCACAGGTTGTCCAAATGCTTCTGGGGCTGTGGTGGCCTTGGGGCCCTGCCCACTCCCTGGGGAGCCTGGTCAGTGCCCCACCACCCTCTGGGGGAGGAACCTTTTCCTGATTTCCTACCTAACCCTCCCTGACACAGCTCCAGCCGTTCCCCCCATCTGCAAGTGAACTGTGAGGGGTAGCCTGGGATGCTGCTGCTCTTGCTGGGCACCCCAGTTCACTGCAACCCCCGGATGTAACCCCCCCTCCCCCCCCCCCAAATGCTGCTGGACATCCTCTGCCCAAACTTGCAGTTGTCCTCCCTTCCTAACAAGCTCTCTGGCTCATTAACCTTGTTTTGCTTTTCTTAATCTCCTTTATTGCAGCTGGAGCCTTTCCAGCTCCCTCTCCTGGCTTGATGTCCCTGTCCCTTGCAGCCCTGCTCCAGGGGTACGTGTGCCATGCTGCTCTTATCCATCTATCCCCAAGCATCATCCCAACACCAGCAGCTGCACACTGGCCTCTCCCAGGTGACATCCACGCTGGGAGCTATTGTAACCTCTCCTTTCAGAGTCTTCTGATAGCCCTTGTCCAAATAAACTCATCTTGAAAAGATCAGGATTTTTCTTTCCAACAGACACCATTTTCATTCCTCTCAGCCCTCATTTTTCCACATAAAGCTGTCAGTTCCATGAAAATGTCAGCTCAAGGCTCAGCAACCATCGAGAAACAGATCAAGTGGAATGAATCATTTGGAAAGCAAAGAACAGAACAGACAAATCTATGATTCATCCACACCTTGGGTACTGTGGGCACTCATGGTCCCTTCATCTCTAAAGGGGATATCAGAACTGAAACAGATTCTGAAAAGAGCACAACAGATGGTGGTAGACACACAGCATAATTAAAAGCACAATTACGGAGGCACAATGAAGTAGGCTCAGACTCGTTAGTGTGCAAGAGAAAAGGCTCGTGAGGAAAAAGTCAGGGTGTGAAGTCATTACTGCTGTGAAGAGGGCTTGGCTCCTCACCTCCTCCTCCAAGCCAAGCGCTCAGGGCTGTGGATTAAGCTTGGAGAAGCACCCCAGGAGGTGCAGCCCACCCCCCCAAGACCAGGGAATCCATCCTCTCCGTCTGCTCCTGAAACTGGCTTTGCCTCAAGTGTCTCAGGAACAGAGGGACAACCACATTCACCTCTACGATTCCCATTATCTCCTTACTCTCAGTCAAACATCCTCTCTTTTCTCTATCATATTAGGAGAAAAGCCCATCCCAGTGTTCTCAGGAGTAAGTTAATTATACCAGTGCTGAAGGCCTTTCCTTGCCTCTCCCCATCTGTCCTCTTTCATTCATTATGAAGGAATGAGCCCCCACCTTCTATCAGCTCATAGCACCCGGCCACCCACCAGATTTCCAAGGAAGCACTGTCGTGCTTTTCTTTATTCATGCTTCTAGCAGGGAAAAACACCCACAGAGCTCCTCACTTGTCTTCAAAACCTCCTTCTGCTGTGACTCTACAGCAAGTTTGGCAGCACAGCACCAGGATCACAGTCAGGATCCCCTCACTGCTCCTCTGTTCACCTCCACCAGTCTCGCACTTCAGCAGGAGCTCTCCGGGACAAGCCTCCTCCTTTTCCCTGGTACAATTCCACACCACAAAGCTCGGTGTTGCAGCTCTCATGCTGAGGATCTACCACAGGAGCTCCCCCAGGTGCACCCATCACTGGTTCAGTATCTTCCTCTTCTGATCCATTTCTTCCTGAAGGACTATGGGAGGGACATTCGGGCCCCTCGCTCTACTGGTCCCACTCTCTTCCTAGACTGGTTGAGCTGGGCCAGGGCATGCAGTGGCCTAGCCTGGCCCCAAGTCCTCTGAAATGGTCTGCAGGGAAGGAAAGGTCCTGGAACCAGATTTGTATGTGGAATTAGCTGGAGTCCCACCAAAACTCTGCGACACTTCATCTCCTCAGCAAAACATCTGAGATGCTGCACATTTATTTACTGTGATGTTCCAAGTTATAAAGTGCCTTTCTAAACCACCCTGGATACACACTGGGATGGGAGCCGGCATCGTCCCTTCTGCACTTGGAAAAGCCCACGAAGAGGCTGGAGGAGCTCTAGGAGCACAGGGGAAGCCTGGTGGGTGTTCAGCCAGTGATAAACCTGCTATGAAAGCAGAATCTCTGCTAGCATAGGAAAGGGCCAAGATTTTGGAAAAGATTTCACAGTACTGAGCCCTGTGCTCCAGGAAAAACCAATTATCCGGGACAGCAGACCAGAGAGGCAGAACAATCCCTGTCCTTGAAGACACACAAAAGCTGACTGGATGATGTCCAGACCAACTGGACCTCACTTTGAAGCTGGCTCTGGAGACTCCCTGAGTGTCCTTTCACCCCATTATCCTCTGCCTGTGGAACTACACATCCCTGACACCACAGGCAAGTCTCAATCGCACAGGGAACAGCAGGGCTCTGCCAGCCAGCCCCAGAGCACTCCCTGGAGCTCAGCTCTCCTCCTCGGCTCCCTGGCATGAGATACCCACAGCACAGACCCTTCTGGCCCAGTCCCTGAGCTGGGTGCCTTTTACACACAGGAGAATGGCTCCTGTCTTGACAGCATTCCCACAGTCTTGCAGATAAACCAGAGGGTACCCCTGGAAAAACAATCTGCAGGAAAGCTGAAGTGTTGGAGTGAAAGGCCGGCTGGTTTGCATTTGAATTTCAGTAAGAATGCACTTAGATCAATGTTTGGCTCCAAAAAACCCTTCCAGATTTGAAAGCAGTTCCTAAGAGCCTTGCTAAAGCCGTTCTTGGCAGTAGGGTGGCGCCTGCAGGAGAAACACCAGTTCCCACTGACAGACACAGCATGGCAGCTGCCCCTCCCTTACACCCAGAGACACCTCGGGACTGGCATCCTGGGAGGAGGGATTTTACACCTTCACCTGGGGATCATCATGGAAAACAAGGGCTTATAAATCCACTTTATAACCTGGAACATCCCAGTAAATAAATAAATGTGCAGCATCTCAGATGTTCTGCTGAAGAGATGAGGCGTCGTGGGCTTTTGATGGGATTCCAACTAATTCCACATACAAGCCTGGCTCCAAGGCCTTTCCTTCCAAGCAGACTGTTACTGAGCCCTTCCACCAAAAGGCTGAATGCAGTGACTGACTGCATTCCTCCCGGCCAGGACCTTCTCTGGCCTCTTCTCCCTTGCTGCAAAGCTTAGCCCTCCCTAACAGTGCGGCACAAGGAGAGAGAGGACCATGCTGCAGGACATGGGTTGAAGGGTGTTGGGTTTTGCTGCTTGCAGATGTTTTCAGGGACCTGTTATGAACTGAGATCACTTGGATTTGCTTGGACATTTGTAGCCCCACACCCCCAAGAGTCTGCAGTAGCACAAGGGAGGGTAGTTCTGCCACCAGGGAGCTCAGCTCCTAAGTCCTTGTTCAGGGCTATGTATTTCAGGACTGGCAGGAAAATAGGGAGGAGCAGAGGCAGCATCACAAGGGGAAACATGAGAGACTTCCCTTGGAATAACCCCTTCCACAGAGATGGGTTCAAGCAGCTGTAGGCTCTTCCAGGTTACACCTTCCAAATCCCTGGGATCAGTCAGAAAGAGGCTGAGTTGTTGTTTCCACAGCCTGAGTCTGGAAACTACACCCAGTAACATTTACAGAGATGGTTCAGCACTGGCCCTGCTCTTGTTCCCCAGACATGCAGTAAAAGGGTGTGCTGGCAGCTCAGAGAATCCCCCACGGCATGTTCAGTTGTGGCTGGTGTCCTTTAAAATAATCAGCGCATCCTCCAAAACACTGCCTGCATTCCCTGCTCTTGAAAACTGCCTGCTGGAAGTGCTAATGTGCTGTTAGACTCTGTGTGATGATTATAGATGATAAACATAATTATTTTGGGTCCTGATTGCCTCTGCTGTCTCCATTCTGTTGCTGATGTGTAAAGCAATCTCAGTGTTACCAGTTTTATGGGCAGAGCATGGAGGTACAGATTTATTCCTGAAGCCAAACCTTCAGGGAACGACTCCCTCGAGGCACAGAGCTGTGCTGTGACAGATTCCTGCCTCTTGGAACGTGGAGTCTGTAAGATGCACCTGAACATTGCCCAGCCCAGGTCAGAGAGTGATGGGGATGGGTTTCCTCACCCAGCTGTAAATCCCAAGGGGAGGAAAGCACTGGTGATGGAGTGGGAGTGGTTTGACTGACCTCTGCCCAAAGCAGTGCTGTCAGGCAGGTACCACACAACTCAGGATTCCGTGGAGATGAAGAAAACAAAATCTCCTAAAGCAGCACAGTGGTACCGTGCTGGGGGTACCGTGTGTGAAGCTGGCGTGGGGGAGCCCTTCAGATTAGGACCAGCAGATGCCTCAGGTTAGGATCCAGAGCATAAACCTCTGACTTTTGTTTCAAACCCCTGACTAATCCATCCTCTAAAAGAGTGTGCTTGCTTCCCGGCCATGGGAATAAAGACAACACTGCTAAGTCCTGTGGGGAGGATACCACTGTCCCCTATAGAAGGGGGTGAGAGACCAGAGGCACGTGCTGTGACAGCTGCAGGGATCTGCACAGGAGAAATAACCAAAGGAAGGCCCACTCCTTGTGTTCCAGCATCTTCTCTTTACTGTCATATCGTCCTGTTTGTAGCCTTGGGCTCTGAACTCCCTCTTCTGCTATCCCTGCCACATCCTGAGAGAGATGGAAGTGGCAAGGTCTGGACAGCCTGCACGGCATCATAAACTTTCCTGCCAGTGCAGGAGGAAGGGGTTACTGGGAGAAGGCTGAGGGGCAGAAGGAATAGTGGGATTGGCAGATTTTAAGCTCCCCAAGCGGCCCTGCTTCCCTCCACACTAACCGCATCATGACCTGGCTCCACAGAGACAGCCACTGCCTGGAAAACAACCCGCTCTTTAAGTTTTATTATTAAATAAATAGACCCAGCCAGCTATCACGAGGCCCTGCAGCCAGAGCAGCCAAGGAAAGGATTGGAGAAGCCAGAAAAGCTCCAGTGAGAGCAGGTAACCAGAGACGTGTTGAGCACAGAGCAGAGACAAGGCTCCTCACACGAGCAGGCTGTGGCCCCACAGACATCCCCCCTGGCCTGGCCTGGCTGTGCAGGGTATTTACACGTACAGGCAGGGCGACGCCGAGCCCTGGCTGCTCAACAATCAACTTTTATTCTCTGCAGGCTGGCAAAGCCAAGATTTCAGTAAACACGCAACCCCAAAAATGCGCCTGTGGATTGGGTAGAGCAGAGCCTGTGCTCTGCCTGCCAAACTACAAAGGCCTGCTCCGGTGGGTGGTTTCACGGTGAGGTTTCTGTGGGGAGGAAGTGTTTCCAGTGGTCAGGGCAGGGAGCGGGGCTCCGGGAGACCTGGATCCCATCCCTGGCTCTAGGAATCTGGAAAGCTCTGATTGCAGGAAATCTCACAGACGCTCAGGAGCCGCTCTCCCTCTGCTCATCCCTCCTTGCAGAGGCACAAAACGCTGCTCCGAGGGGGAGGCTGATAACGCTGCCTGACCTTGCAGGGGTCGTGCGGCGCTGGGTGATTGATGCCTGAAAGGCTGTCAGAGCTCTCTGGATTAAAATCTCTCTGGAAGGCACTGGGAGACGTGCACATACGGGTGCAGGCACGTGAGAGGGAGACATGCAACTCACACACGCTCTGCTCTCCTCCCTGCCAGCAAATCCCCACCCAGACTTGCTGGGCCCGCTATTCCTGCATTTAAATGTTTACAAGATGGGCCTGCAGAAAACCTGGGGTTTGGAGCAGAACAGCCAACACTCGCCTCAAAGCTGCCCTCACACACCCAGCTCAGGCTGCTCAGGCTCAGCCCCAGCTCTCTGCTTTTACTCACAAAACCAGGCCAGTGTGAAGCCTGAGCCCACGGCAGACACAGCCCAGCCCTGCTCAGTTTGGCCAGGCTGGAACCTGGGACCTCCCCTGGCCCTTGGCATGGCTCCCTCTTCCTTTCACCCTCCACGTCATTCACATGCTGCTTACCCCATCTTTTGCCTCATTAATGAAGACACTAAAAAGACTGGACCGAGCCCTGATCCCTGTGGCATGCCTTTGGAAAAGTACCTCCTTGAGCAGCTCCCATCACCTGCTCCATAGGAAGGACCTTGCCTGGAGGTGCGCAGAGCTCCTAGAGCAGTTCCTTTGCCCCCCACCAACTGCACCAATAGTTTCCATAACAAATAAAAAAGGAAGCAGGAAGGAACATCACACTCTCAGAGGATGGCTCTGTGTTGAGCAGCCGTGCTGGGCTTGGCTCTTTACAGTATTTTATCCATCTTTTGGGCTCCCTCCCTGTCCTAAATGGATCTGGACACTGTTAACTTTTCTAAATCTTCTCTTACCTTGTTGGCTGCGTTTCAGAAATAGGTGGCATGAGTCAATCACAGAGGACCAGTTTAAAACATTGTAAGCTACTTCCCTCAAGTGGAGGGAATAAAAATCACTCAGCTGTGTGTTACAGGCTCTGTATGTACCTCAGGTAGGAGGAAGATAATGGGAGATGGATACCTGCACGAGGTAGAACCTACCAACCTGTCTGAGAGGTGTCAGGAGAATAGAAACATTGCCAGTGATAGTGCAGAATAAACTTGCCAACTGCACAGACCTCAGGGCACACCGGGGGCACCCTTTGTGTCAGACCCCAAAGAGGCAGGTGCTCTGAGAGCCCAGCAAGTTCCCACATGGACAGCTCATCTACATCCATGCCCAGGTTCTGGGAACATGCTGGAACAAGCTGAGGCGAGTGACAAGGGCTCCTACACAGCACTTCAGCACAAATGGAAGAGACTGCTTAGAAGCAGCTTGAGGGGTGAAAGACCCGAGTCCTGTGGAACAAAGCTCTCCTGCCTCCCAGAGCTGGGGCTGAGAGGCAGGATGGGATGGAAGGAACCAGGCCCAGCTGCAGGGAACTGGCAGAACTGGGTGGTGGGACCTACACTCACCCCGAGGCTCTGTCTGATCTCGTGGTCGCTGTTTTCCTCAAAGAAGCCAATGAAACACAAAGAATCCCCATTTCACCACAGTTCTACAGTTGTGGAGAAAGCAGCCCAGCTCCAGCCTCTTCTCTGTGCTCTGAGCAGGAGGACATTTCCTCTCCTGCAAATGGAAAGAGATAAGAGGGGTTTAGCACGAGGCAGGATTTGTCTCTGATCAGTCCGACAAAGGGACACACAACCCGTTTATTACTGGAAATTAATTGTGCCATCAAGGCAGATGCCTGCAATTACTTCTGTTAAATATTATCTTTAATTAACTGTAAAATATATAATTAATAAACTTGCCCCCTCATTTTTGTTAAGTTTCACTGCAAAGACCTTATTACTGAAATAAATCTTCCTAGCAGCACACGTTGACAGAACAGAGGAAGGTGCACGCCTCTAGCACAGGATAATTTCCTCTTGGGAAGTGGAATTAGGAAGGAGGAATAATCACCTCTCTTCATGGCTAGGACTGCAGAGACACCCCACTCTGCCACCAGTTGTTTCAGCTCGTGCTGCTTGGAAGCAAGCACGGAGAATCTGCTTTGGCTGGCAGGGATGGCTCGCTCTGAAAGCTGTCGGGCAGATGCACGCTCGTCTTTCAAGCCTGGAGAAACAAAAAATAAATTTCCTTTTTTGATTTACAGTCCATTAAAGAAGTTTTCTGACTATAAAGCAGAAAGACCTCGGTGGTTAGGCTGGTTCTTTTAGAAGCCCCATGTTGCTCCAGCTCTCAGTGCTGTGCTGGAGCTGCATGACTGATTTGCTTCCCACGTACATCAGAACTGTTTGGATTCAGGGAGGTTTGGGCATGGCTCTTAAACCATCCCAATTAGAAACGCTTCAAAAACATTGCTGAAATTTGACTCCAAGCATAAAATTCCCCTTAGACTTTGTCTCCACTTGTGATCTTTATCTCAGAGAAGTTCGTTGATTGCCAGATCAACCAGGGGTAATTAAAATATTTCCAAAGGCTGTTCTGGGCAACACTTTTTGCCTTGCTGCAGGTGACAAATGTTCATGGTTTGCCTGAGGCTGATGTTCCCTCCTGCCTGAGCTGAGCATGCCAAACCCAGAGGAATGCCTGCTCCATCACCATCCTCCCTGCCTGGGGAAGGTGGCACAGGGACCCGGGGATCACTGGCACAAGGGAGGAGTGTACGAGCACAGAGATCCAACTCCTGGGTATGGGGAGACACAAAGGGGCACACAGGAGGAGAAGGGCTGGGTGGCTTTTAGGGAAACCCTATGATTTCCCTGCTTTTGGAGGTGCCTGCATGGCCCCCAGCAGAGCCCACAGGTTGCAGAGCCATTTGCCCACAGCCTGGCAGTGTCAGTGCAGGTGAACTTCAGAAACAGAAGCACAGAACCACCGAGGCTGGGAGAGACCTCTGGGATCACCAGGTCCAACGCTCCACCCAGCACCACCACCCCAGTCACCACTAAGCCGTGTCCTCAAGTGCCACATGCACGTATTTTTGAACACTTCCAGGGATGGTGGCTCCACCACTTTCCTGGATAGCCTGTTCCAATGCCTGACCACCCTTGCTCCTAAAAATTATGAGAAATTTTTCCTAATACCTGGTCTAAACCTCCCCCGGCACAATTTTCCCTTCAAGGCCCTGGTTTGGTCCCATTTGGGGCTATTTCACAGAATCACTGAGGTTGGAAAAGCCCTCCAAGACAATCAAGTCCCAGCTGGGACTGATCCCCACCTTGTCCCCAGCCCAGAGCACTGAGTGCCATGTCCAGTCATTCCTTGGACACCTTCAGGGATGGGGACTCCACCACCTCCCTGGGCAGCCCATTCCAATGTCTGACCAACCTTTCCAAAAAGAAATTCCTCCTGGTGCCCAACCTGAAGCTCCCCTGGCACAGCCTGAAGCCTTTTCCTCTCATCCTTAGTAGAGAAGGAGAAGGGTTCTCACCTTAACCTCTGTACCAAGGTTTTGGCAACGAGATGAGCCTGGAGAGACAGAGGGTGTCAGCTCCTGGCCATCTACTACTGCTTTGTCACCCCATTTTGCAGCTATGGGCAGACTAAAAAGGGCTCTGTGGTTGTGAGTGCTGGAAATGCACAACCCCTGACACAGAGCAGGTCCTGTCTCAAAAAACCATACCAGAGACCCTCACCCTGCTACAGCCCTGAGTCTAAAGAAAGGGCTCCATTCTCCACTTCATTTAACTACCACTTAAAAATGGTGTTGGACAAATGTTAAAACAGCCAGCCAATTTGATTACACAAAAATTTTAGAGTCAGCAAATTATCTAGTGAAATGATGCATATAGAAATGTTAATTCAACAGCAACCGAAATCTTCCACATCCCTTAACATCTAGAGATGATAATTCCACACAAAGAAAAGAGAGGGCTGAGCATACTGTCCTTGCTGAGAAATTACAGGAATATTCTAGCTCTCACCTACACTGTACCCTATATGCAGTGACATAAATAGCAGGGGCTGAGGGAAAGTTTAGGAGTGGGTTTGGGCTGGAAGCTCTGAAATCATATTATTTGCCCTGGGTTTGCTGGGGGAGAGGCTCCTGTATCAGCTCGTTCCCACCATGTGCCTCTCTGCAGAATCTTTCTGTGTCAAAGTCTAATTTTGCTGTTCTGTACAAAGCATGAGGGTACTTTCCTGTGACACACACACACTCCCACCCTCGGGAGTGAGGACCCTTCGAGCACATGCCCGGCTCTGCCCACTCCCAGGCATTTCGTTCCTCAGGATCCCCACTGGGTCAGACCAGGAACACTGGAGAGGGAGAATGGAAGAGTTAAGCAACTTAACTCTCTGGCTCTCGGGCCGCAGAAGGGGAGGGAGCGGGGAGGCAAAGCATCTGGCTTCCCTGCTTCCCTAACAGCCTGGCGGGAAGGCTGCTGTCAATTCCGCCTTCTGCCTTGTTGGAAGAAAGTAGAAGTGACAAGAGGCCCTCCAGGCAGGCAGCCAGGAACCAGAAATTCAATTGAGCTACCTCCTGAAACTGGACCTTTTTTTGGAGACCCTTTCCCTGAAATTGTTTTGACTTAAAAAAAAAGGACTGTCATCGCGGTTCAGGGCCAATTCATCAGCCCTGCTCTCCTGGCTCTCCTTGCCTCCATGCAAGCGGATTTGCACAAAAGGATTTCCATTTTCTGGGCTGCTCTACAACCAGCCTCACCCACAATAAATACACAGACACATAAATATGCACACACACACACAAACACTGTTATTTATAGGTACAGGCTCTGCCACAGACAGACGCACGCCCGGGTGTGCTCCTTCGCTGTGTAACACGAGGGCTGCAAGTGCTACGGCAGCTGAATTTACTCCATACTCACAGCTTAGGAAGCAGAGTGTGGGCCATACGGTCTGTCCCAGGGGCTTAGACCAACTGGTTATTGGCTGGTGCTGTTGTTCCTCTAACAAGCCCCTGGATATATGGCAGGGGCTGCAGAGAAATGCAGCTGGAGGAGCCTCTCCCTGTCAGCAGCAATCTGTCACTGCGCGCTCGCACCCGCCCCGTGCAGCACAAAAGCTGCACGGCAGTGTCAGCACAAAGGTCAGGCTGCAGGTAGGCTGGGGGGGTTCTTCATTTCTGGGAACGTGCAGCCAGCTTGAGGCACCGTCTGGATGCTGCAGCAGGAATTTCAGCCTCACAGATGCCTGGCTATAATTTAAAACGAGGCAGCATTTCCATTACAAACCCCATTTTTCCCTGTGGATTTATACCTCAGCTATTCAGCTCCACTTTGGGGTGGACCTTCTTCACATTTTTCCTGCACAACATTTAAATGCAGCTCAGCCTCTGTTGGTTGTGAGATGGAGAAGGAAATTACATATGCACACTAACACTCACGAGCACACACAAAAAGCTTACACAAACATATGCCCACAGAGAGATCTGTCACAAAAAACCAGACAAGCCAATGCAAATAAGCTCGATTTTAAGAGTGAATTAATTTTACTTGATTAGTCTAAATTATTAACAAGTTCCAGCAACCTTAGAATGCAATAACCCCACTCGGGCTGTCATCTAGGTTAAATGGAAACAGATAACTTACACTGATAGAGATGATATCTGTATAAATCTGTGACAGCAAAGTTGGAGGCACAAACCCGACCCACTCGGAGCCCCTCTCCTTGCAGCAGTGTGTTAACAGCTCCTGGATGCTTCCCCTCCCCTGAAATATTCCAGGGCAATGAATCACCCCTGACAGAGCCAGAACCCCCCTGTTTCCTGGGCTGCCAGGTGAAACCTGACCTGCACAACACTCCTGTCTGTTTATGACTCGCTCTGCCTTAGAAAGCCTGTTTTGTTAGGGGTTTTTTTAACTCTCTATCGATTCTACTTTGATGTAGTCCAATAAAGCACATTGACAGAAGCAATTTATGCTGGCTAGTGCCTCCAGTTCCAAGAAAGCCTCCCTGGCATATGAAGAGGGGTTAAGCACCTGGCAAGTACCATACACGTTATCCAGTTATCCCAGATTACCAGGTTCATTCAATCCAAACCCAGGACTGAGATGAGGAATGGCCTCCTGTTTCTCCCACTCCCAAGCAGAAATAGGTATGATTTTCTCTATGATCACTTCCTCACACCACACAGAAACGTCAGGAAATGTAACAAGGATTTTCTCAGTCTTAAAAGGAAAAAGCTCAAAGTGGCCACTGGAAGGAGATGAGCATTTCCTCACCTCTGATGGCACAGAAACCAATCCTGGGGCACCAGAGCTGGCACTGGTACCACCAGGGCTGAAGCACCTGGAACTTTTAAGATGCTCCTATTCACATTTCTGCACAGGTGTGCAAATGCAAGATGTTCCAGTGGCACAAAGATCTCGATTGGGCAGTCAGGAATACCATGGGTTTATCCTGTCAGCTGGAGACGTTGCTGGTATCCACGTGACGTGCTGTATTCCCCCTTCCTTTCCTGGTTTCACACCCAGACCTTGCCCCTGATGCTGGGGAAGCACTGACCAAGAGCATCACTCAGGGAAGACATTTAGTAGAAGTTTAGGTGGCTCCTAAGCACAACCTAATAGTTTCCTTGCCTCTTGCTAAGAGGGCAGAGGAGGAGAGCTGAGAGCTGCAGGGATTGGAAAACAGAGCTCAATTTAGCCACGGGGCAGTTTAAAGTGCCTGTTGCATTTTTCACCTAAGTACAGCAAATCCCCTCACTAAGCACCAGCCCCGGTGGCCATAACTCCTGGAATGCTAACTGGGGAGCAGCAGCAGGTATTGGACAGGCCGTGCATCAGGCAGAGCAGGGAGCAGCTGGAGAGGAACACTGTCCTTCCAGGGAGGAGATGCCACCTGTCAGCAGCACCCGCCGCTCCGGAGGCATCCGGCCATGCTGGATTCTCATTCATCCGAAGCTTCCCTCGGTCACCCAGCATGGATAGGGTTTCACTCCTCACCAGCTGGAGCTCCAGGAAAGGGAAGCCTCTCTGCAGGGATGAAGATGGGGGGAACAGAGAGGCTGCACTCGTGCACAGCAGAGATGGCCATCGGGCACCTCCTGTGCCAATGGGAGCCTTGGATGCTGAAAATGCAGCTCAGCACTTACCAAAGGAAAAGAACACAAAGAAAACGTGGCCTTTAAACCCACCTGGACCTGCTGCCTCTGTGCCAGGCTCCCGAGGAGCCCCTGCTGCAAGAAGAGGGAGAGCAGGGAACAAGGCACATTAATTTGCCACAAGGCTGTGAGCACCTAACTGAGGGCTCTTCATTTATCAGAGGAAGAGCTGCAAAGCCTCCTGTGTCCTCTCAGAGAGCCCTGCCCAGCACCAACAGGAGGTTTCCTCCCCCATCCAATCCATCCATCTCCCTGAGCTCCACAGGCAGCTGGCAGCGCCCAGGGCTGAGGACGGATGGCTGAGTGTGGCAGCCAGGCTGGAGCACAGGCAGGCAGAACAGGGAGAGGAGCTGCAGCAGCCCCGGGTGAGCCGTGATGGACACAGGGGCTGCCCCGTGACCCCCAGCGTGCGGCTGCCCCGGGGTCCCCCACAGCTCCCATATGGCAGCTCCCGAGTGCTCGGGACCGCTGGGGCTGGCAGGACAAACACGCGGCGCTCGCTGGCATCCCATCCAGGAGTTATGAAGCTGTCACTCGCTCAGGCTGTCCCCAGACAGTGCCAGCAGGCCTCAGAGCGCCGCCTGCTCTCACCTGATTGGCATTTTTGGATGCTATTACTGAGAGGCACTTTGGGACCTGCCGAGGAGAATGAGGCCAAATTCCCAGCCTTTCTGCCTGCCCACTTCTGCCCTGCTTTCTCTTTTCTGGAAAGTTTTCCCATGCTAAGTATAGTTCCTAACAGGTGCATGACCAGAGGGGACTGTCAGGGACGCAGCTGTCCCCACAGAGGCCTGGATTCATCTCCATCTGTCTCACTGGAGCTGTCCGTGCTGCCTAGCCGAGCCCTTCGGACACAGGATGGGGGAGCATCAGGGATGCAGGCAGGAAATACATGTACACGCACACAGAGGGAGGAGGATGATTCCAGGGATCGCCACAAACAAAGCCTCGGACATCAAACTAATGCATCCTTTGAGGCTTTAAAGGCCCCTTGGCACACACAGGCAGGCTGCCAGCTAACTCATCTCTCTTCCTTGCCATGCTACCAGCCTGATGCCAAGGTCAAGCTTTAAAGGAGAGCTGGCTGCTCTGTAATCCCCTGTGCCTCATTTGGGGATGCCACAAGACTCGTAAGGATCAGTGACAGAAAATATTTGACTGGGGCCAAGGCCAGTGTGATGTCTGAAGTGGTTCCCTTGCCCAGCCAGATGCCAGTCCTGGCTCCCATCCTGCCAGCCCCACACCAGCCCCTTCCAGCTGGGAGGCAGGGCTGGGGCTGCAGGTGATGCAAGGCAGTGACACGGGGAGCTGGGATCCCTGTAACACGCCCCAGAGTGGACAGTGGACATCAGGAGGCACCTCCACATTCACAGTGGTGACAAGGTGTCCCAAGTTTGTAGGGGACAGGTGCTGGGGTGACCATCCTAGGTACTGAGTTGGCTCATCACTGTGTAGGAGATATAAAAATATGAGCAACAGGGATAAGCAACAACCCTGCTCACAAACTAAAGGTGCTTCCTACCCCTAAGGTGCCCTGGAAGAATTCCAGGCTGATAGGACATGAGGAAATAAGCATTTGCAAGGGGTGTTGCAGCAGGAACAGCTGATCTGGTTCACAAATCTGGGTCCTGGGACATGTGCTGTGCTAACAGGCTGGCTTGGCTTAATGGGAGGGTGAGGAAAACCATCTGCGGGGAATAGGATGGCACCATGACATCAGCACCACTGGAGGAACAAAGGAGGAGGTTTCTGCAGCCACACTGGGCCCCTAGAGAACGTGCTCCACACCATGCTTCAGCCACAGAGTCCCACGTCTGGACTTGGGGAACCCAGAGCCCAACTCCCTGCTCAAGCTGCAGGAAACTGAGCCACACCAGCCCTCAAAACTCTGCCTGGGGCTCAGTGAAGTGGTGGGAGGGGCTGGGTGAGAGGGATGTGTATAAATCGTTGGCAGGAGGAAAAATCCATTCTCTTCTTTACTTCTCTGTTCAAATGAATGTTAAAGTGAAACCACACTGCTGGCAGCAATCCAGTCACACCCGCCTAAAGGAAGAACCCTGTGTCCTGGGATCTGGGGTGACTTCCTTCACCCTTTCACAACAACTCTTTTCAGGCAGATGTGCTGACTGAAGCTCTTTGGGTCTCTGAAGACCATTCCATCAGCCTGGTGCTGCTGGGGCTGCCAGGCTGAGTTATCACAGGTCCTGCCCTCCCCTGCCATTAATACCTGCTCACCAAGGGAGCCCTGGCCAGCCCAGGCAGAGAAGGGCAGCCCCGAGCTGCAGCAGTCTCCCACAGTAAGGAAAGAGGCATCAAAGGGAAAAAAGAGGAAAATAAATATACCCCGGGCATCTCTGGATAGTCTTAATGGAGCTCAGACAGCCCCAGGAAAGGAATGAATTACTGGGAGTCACAAACTTTCCAGCTCGCGTTCCCCAAGGAGCTCCAGCCACACCTCATGCCCCTGACCTGGTATCCCACAGTCTGGGATCTTCTGTCCCAATCCAACCCTTTCCTGCCAGGCTGAGGGTCTCATTCCTATCCTGCTGTCACCTATGTGACTGTGCCAGGTAACACCTGTAAATCATCTTCCTACCAAAGGCCAGAGTAAACCAAGACAGAAGCAACACCCAGCACTTCAGCAGCACAGCTGGAACACCCGCAGTGTTATGCAATCTCCTGCCTGGCCAGACATCGGACTGAGAAAGGGTTTTCTGCTGAAAAACCCAAGAGATGGCTAAAATTCTCTTTGCTTTTGGCTTTAATCCCAGACCCCGAGGGCTTTAGCCCCAGGACTCAGGCCAGCACCCCAGCAATGAGCACAGTCAGCCCCTGAACACTCCAGAACTGAACAGGACCTGTAACCAACCACGGGAGCAGGGCTTTGTCCCTGGCCAGGGACACCCAGCACCACAAACTCAGCTCAGGGATCTGAGCAGCCTTGGTCAAACCTCCTGCCTGCACTTTACCACCCAAACAACAATCCAGGGGGGGGTCTGATGTGCTCCATGGATTAGAGCTGGTGAATTAAGAACCTATAAAGGTATTATCCAGGATCAGCCCTGGGAGCCCCAAAGCACCCAGAGCCACAACTTTACTACAAAGCCTTCAGAAACAGGGTGTTCTTCAGTCCCCAGCTCCTGGGGCCCTGTGTCTGCATGCAAAATTCCACCTTTGTTACTGCAAAAATGGCATTCTGGGCTCCCACAGCTGAAGAGTCTGAGAATGCAGCTAAAGGATTAAACCCCTCCTTCCCAGACCTACAGTAAATAAAGAGAGTTAAAACAGTTCTGCAAACTAGAAGGATTTGCAGCCAATTTTGTGACTGTAGCAGGCAGCTCTGGCATTCTTTGTACTCAGGAGAAGCAGGGCAGAATAAAGGGGGGTTGACCAGAGAGCTGGGACGGCTCCTCCTGATGTGGAGATTTCTGGAGGTGGAAGGGTTGGCAGAGTAGGCAGAGGCAGCAGGAGCAGACATTTGAGAGACATTCACAAATGGATTTCTGAGCCAAAATTTCCCCTCGGTCGTGCCTGCACATCTCTGCAAACATACCTGGCCTCTGCACTGTGGGGTGAGGACAATTTAACCTGCAGTCTGAACAATGGGATTAAGCACTGGATCAGCAGAAAAATGGTTGCAGATAGCTAGGATTGCTATTGGAGAGTGATTGTTTCCCTGAGCCACGCTGTGTAAGTGTCGGTGCCTTTGTGAGATTTAATGGTCCAATTATCCCAGGCGGTGTCACCTCCTCCCCGCTCTGCACGCCCAGACCTGCTCTCCTGCCTCCATTCCCCCTCCTGTTCTGCCAGCAGGCAAACACACCTTTGCTGCTCCTTCATGGGTAGTCCTCGACTTAACTTCTCCCATGCCCAGGGATGGGGGGCTGGGGATGTCAGACCAGTGGAAGAGGTGGTCTCTGGGATGGGTATCTCATCCTAAAGGTGGCTACTTGGGAGCTGGTCTTTTTCCATGGGTGAAAATCTAAGTTTCTACTTAATTAGCAAAAATCTAATGAAGAAATTCTCATTAAAGTTATGTCAAGCTCTCCTCCCAAACATCACAGGGAGCCACCATCCTGGTCTCCAGCAGCTCCAGCCTCTGTCACACAGCACCTGCTCAGCATCCCAGCAGCTCCACCTGGCACTCACAGCAAGAGGCTTGGTTGGGATGTCCAAGGAAAGGAGGATTGAGAGGGCCTTGCCAGACTACAAAGTGCTTCTATCACCCAAAGATTGAGGTTACACCCGGCCACAGATCAACCAGTCTCCTATTAGCCCCAGAATCCCTCTCTAAGGAATATCCAGGAAACACTCCATAGGCAAAGAAACCTACTTTTGGTACATGGCTGCTTGTGGAACAGCTCCTGAGCCAAAAGCCCACAGAGGCATGGCAATGGGCAGCGCTGCTCCTCCCAGCATGGCAGGGTCAGGCCACAGGGAGAGTTCATCACAAATCCCACAATGGTTGGGTTGGAAGGGACCTTAAAGCTCATCCAGTTCCACCCCTGCCACGGGCAGGGACACCTTCCACTGGACCAGGGTGCTCCAGGTCTCATCCAGCCTGGCCTTGGACACTTTTAAACTAATTCCAGAGTTCAAGAAGGGGCAGGCACTGGCATGGGGAAGGGACAAAGCTCCTCTTCTGCTCTCCTCAGAGCAGCCTGCAGCAGGTCATCCAGCACTATCAGCTCCTCACCAGGGTATCAGAAAAGCGCTGTAACAACCAGAATTAGAGAGCTTCACCACAGGATTGGACATTTATGTGCACAAGAACAGCATCTGCAGGGACTCCAGCTCCAGACAACCAGAGCAGCTCCTGCCTCTCCTGCTCTGGGGTAGGAGCTGCTGCCAGCTGGGGTCAGAGGGGAATCTCCCCTCACAGGGTAGTATTGCACAATTATGGGCATTATGGGATTTTTATGCCTTCCTTTAAGGCATCCGGCTTGGCTTCTGGTGGAGACAGGATACAGGGCTGGAAGGACTATTGGTCTGTTCAGCTCAAACAGTTTTTATGTCCTAATACAAAATTAATGGTTCTTTCACTGAGACTCCATGAGGCAAAGCTGCCTGCTCCGGGCATTCCAACTGCCAGAGCAAAAGTGGGGCTGAAAACTCATTCCTTCCCAATGCTCCTGGGTGGAATCCATCCCTCAGCCCCCACCCAGGCTCCCTGACTCACCTACCCCAGTGCAGTGCCCCCAAACTCTCTGGAGCAACATGTTGATGCTGGACCCTGATGGGTGCAGTTTGGGGCTCCCACGCTCGAGGGACTCCACAGCCCCCTGTGCCAGGGATACCAGGGATACCAGGGATACCAGATCCACAGATCCCTGCAGCACCAGCTGCAATGCAGGTGGGTTGCAGGCACTTTAAACCTGACTGTGCCACCGTTTCAGCAGCCTCTCCTGCTGACTAAAGGGCTGCCTGTCAGGTTAGGCAGGAACAGCTGTCTCAAAAACTGTATTTCAGGATTCACACAGAGGTTCCTTCTGATTGTATGAAACAACACCTCATTCATCATTCAGAGAGCCAGACAGAGCCACTCATCTTCACTCGATGACACCTTTTATCTGCAAACACCTAGACTGACTCACAGCCAGCCTGTGAACCCATCAGGATCTTTTCACCATGCCAGGGGCATGTTCTCCTGGCTCACATCCAGCACAGAGCTGGAGGCTGGAAGAACTGCTTGCTCCCATGAGGACTTTTTCAGGGTTTTTCTGAGCAGACACCATACCCCCAGTGACTGGAGCAGGCTGGTTTTGTGGAGCTGATTATTCTGGTATCCAAGTGGAAGCCAAGCTCTGCAATTGCCATGTGTGTGGTGGCTTGTGGCTTGCCCTGAGGGAATCCATGGCACTGCTGGGAATTCTGACCCCAGAATCCTGACTCAGGCGTTCTGCAAAACCACAGGGCCAGCTGCTTCCAGGCCCGTCTTTGTGCTCCTGTGTCTCTGCTGGGGCCAGCTCAGGGATGGAAAAGGCAGGATTTGAGCTGCTGGACCCTGTCAGAGCCTGAAAATAGCTCATGCCTCAAACATTGATATAAAGTTTTGCTCATTATAAAGAAGCTACAACTGCAGAAGCCTCCCTGAAGAGTGGGACTTTGAACTGAAAGTCAAACTGTTGATTAGATAAAGGGAAACACATTGTTCAGTCATCTCAGGCTGAGGGAAGGGTGTGCAAAAGGCCAAAGCCACCAGCTGCAACTATCCCCAGCTGAGTTTGGGGTGGGGGGAGAGTACAGCTCACAGAAGCCAGGTTTACACAGACTCTGCCCAGCCGAGGGGGGAGGAGGAGGAGGTTTTGGGTGCGTGGTGCAACCTCTGGTGAGAGGCAATAAACACCCATCCTCCAATTACCCAAACCGGCCCAGCTGTGGAACCCCCAACCCCACAGGGCACATCCACAGGACTTTCCTGTGAGAGGCTTGGCCCCACAGGGCTGCACGTGGTGCAACAGACCCAGAGTCTGCTGTGAGAGACTGACCCCCACCTCCAGGGGACATGCTTACCTAGCCTGAGCATATACACCCGTGGGACTCTGTGCCTTCTGGGGGACCTTCACCACCAAGAGACCGGCTGCAGAGGATCAACAGAGTGGTGATATTTTCCTTATTCTGTCCCTGTCACTCTTTCTGTCCCCCCCACCTATTTTCTACTTCTTTCTTTCTTACTCTCTCTCTCTCTCTCTCGCTCTCATATTTACCATCAAATAAAACCCTTACTATTGTCACTGGCATATGGTCTCATTTGCACCTTAATTCGGGCAGAGGCATTTCTAAGAACCTTAAAACTGGATCATAACAGACCCACAGCAAGGAGAGATGTGAGCAGCAGTCATCTCCCACAGTGCAGCTCCAGAAGCCTCTTCCCTTTGGCTTTGTGTCCAGCTGTAAAACTGCAACAACTTCCACCATCCTCATCTTCCTATTTCCACCTGATCCTCTCCAACACCTCTCCACCTCACTGAAGGCTGCCACGGAGCTCCTCTGCCTTCTCCAAGCCACTGCCATAAAGCCATAATTGTGCACTGGTACTTATGGGGGAGCTTTCACACACGCAGCTTAATTCACTGGGAAAGAGGACTAAAATATTAGGCCCTGACTCTGAAATAGGGAATTTCTCTTGGTGGCCCTTAGACCTCAGAGACAAACTGACACACAGAACGATGAGGCAGCGGACCAGAGCCCCTGAGCCCATCCTGTGACACCAAACACTCCTCCTGTGCCCCGCTCTGACCACAGCACTGTGCTGAACCCTTCCTTCACCCCCAGCTCTGTCTGTCTAGGGGAACAATGTCCTTATTCCTAGAGGGATGTTGACCAAATCATAAAGATGTAATGACATTGTCTGGGCTGACACGCTGATCAATGCCTTTCATGCAAAATTATGCTTTCTGCAACTAATAAATATTGATCCTTTTTGTTCCTGTGCAGCACTGCAATCAAGAGTGACTTAAATGTCTGCCAGCACTGAGTTTCCTCCATCGTTTTCCGGCCCCCAGCTCCCTGGCAGCATCCCTCTGCATTTCCTACTGACACTGATGCCAGTGCCTGATCCCAAGGAGGGCACAGCACTTCCATGAACATCCACCCCCCTCTGTTTTTCTGTCCTTTGAATGGTACTTGTGTTACAGGGGTTCATGGGAAGCGGTGGAAAATAAATGGAATTGGAGGGAGTGCTGGAGAAGGGGAGCAGGGTCATGATCTGGGCACATTTGGGATAATAAACAGGAGGAGCCAGGCCAAGTGCAGAACAAATAGAAACATTTACAACTGCTTGGCACGGGAATACATAAGTGCTAATGTGCTTGGTTCAGACTCCTTAAATCAAAGCTCTGGGCTCTGCAGCCAGCGCCTGCTGACAAACTTTGCGGGACACAGGGGTCCATTCAGCCATCAGGAAAGGCTGGGCTCCATGTGGCAGCAGTCCTGCTCTACTTGCTCCTCTTCTGGAGAGGGGTCAAGCAGGACCCTGCCCTTCACACCCACTTGGCTCCCTCAGCTCCACACCACAGTGCCCAGCAGCTGCCGCCCCGGCCGCTCCTGCCCGCACACGGGATCCCAGAGTGATGTGATGGCACCCCTCGGGTTGGGTTCCAGGACCCTCTTTTCTCCAGGTCTCACTCCATTGCCTCTTGTCCTCCCACCTCCCCACCCCCAACGGGAAGAAGAGCCTTTCCCTGTGTCCCAGGAGCGCAGAGAAGGGAGCTGCAGCGGAGAGCACGAGGTGTGAACTCAGAGCCGGGGCTGCAAATGGATTGATGATGACAGGCAGAGGCCTGGCTTCAGTCACTGCTGCCTGGCAGCCAGGCACTGACTGCATCTGTGCACTACACATATTTTGGGAGCACACTGCCTTCCTTTGCTGAAGGATTCAAACCCATCATGAGCAGAGTTCAGCTGCAACAGTGAACCACAAAGCAGGAAGGGCCAAAGGTCCACAGTGCCCTGTACAACCTCAGTGAAAGGTGTCCTGCTCTCTTTCCCTTCCCCACGCAGACAGCAGAGTGCTGAGAAGGCTTTTAAGGCAAAAACCCTACAGATAAATACATTGCCTCTGGATTATAGAGCTTAAAATATGATGGCATCTCCCCCAGATTGTGAATATGTTCCCCAAAGAGCTCCCTCAGTCCTGAGACCCTCGCTTCCCCATTCCCCTCCTGGGAGAATTGGAGAGGCAAAGGGCTGCTGTTCCAGCAGATTTGCAGGAGTGGGAGTTGAAGAATCAATGAAGCTCTGAAAGCCAGTGGGGAAAGTCATTCTGCACCCTCCTGACACCAGGAATAAATGATTCAGCGGGAAAGGAAAAAAAATACAACAACCCTCAAATGAGGCTGGAATTACCCTCTGGAGAGATATTTCATCTTGAGGAATTGTGTTTGCTGCAGTGTTCATCTCACTGAGCCACAGCAAGGCTTTAATATCCAGCAAAAGGTCAAACCTAAATGGGAATTGCCAGAGCCTACCGGAGCTCCTGCCTGCACACACGCTCCCAACCCTCACATGGAGCAGCTACGCCCACGCCGAGGCCTGAAACTGGGAATGGAGCTGAGCTGGACCACGTACGGATATCTCCCTCCCTGGCAGGATCCCAGACACAGCTCAGCCCTGCACTCAATCCCTTTGGATGGGTACAAAAGGAACAGACCTGCCTGCCTGCCTGGGTGTCTTGAGCAGGGGGGGTTTGGGGAGAATGCTTCCAGATGTTTCCGCCCAAGGGATCTAAGTGACTGTAAAGGAAGGTGGGGTTTCGAGGCACCTGAGGGCTGCAGGGGCAGCTGTCAGCTGTTCCTCAGCAGGAACATCAATGCTTGAGACATTGCCAGGACCCTCCGAGTCCAGCGTGGTCTGCAGGGCTGTGGGAGCTCTCTCCTCATGCCCAGCAGCTCCCCATGGACAGACAGTTCTTCCCACTTTTCCCACTTCTGCTCTGGCACTGCTGCTGTCTCCCTCCACCCACACATCTGCTCAGCCTCTCCTTGGTGATTTGTGCTCTTCTTCCTTCCCTCCGACTCAGCTCTGCCCTCTGGGAGTCTGGTGTCGCTATCCCAGGCTGTAGCAGAGTTCCAGGGATGAATTAGGCAGACAGGAGGTGAAGGCAGAGGTTCCCAGGGAGCTTCCTGTCTCCTCTACACCCTGACAAAGGTGAGTATCCAAGAGAAGGAGGGAACTGAGCCCTTCCTGTAACATCCACCCTCCTCCCAAGAGGGCACAACGCCCGTCAGTGAGCTGAGCTGAACAGAGGGGGGCTTTACCTAAAGCAGGGCTGAAAAATCTGCTTGAGCTTTGAGATTTATAGCAAAACTGGTCCCATGCTACAGGCTAAATCCAGACCCTGCAAGGAAACTGAAAGATTTTGGGAACAATCCTGACAGCCCTGAGCCTTCCACCAGCCACCTCAGTCATCCCACACGAGCTGGAGCTCTCCTGCTTTCCTGTTCAGGACCGTATCAACATCTACCAATGCATCTTCATCCTGCCCAGCAATTCCAGCTGTCCTTTCAGCCCTTCCTGATGAGCAAGGTGCCATCCATGCTGGGCAACACGCTGGTTTCTGCGCCGGTCTGGGTGACCATCCACTGGGGATGAAACTACCACTCTCACTTCCACTTGTGACTCCAGCCAGATTTCACTATGTACAGAGAGATTAAATTTCCCTAAGGTTAACACAAGATAATTTTTTGTACAAATATTTACAGTTAGAGCTCACCAGAAAATCAACAGGATTCTGCTGGACAACACTCAACTATCCACATCTCCCAAAGGCAAACAGGGTTTTTATGTGGTATTTAAAGCATCCTGAGCCATCCAGAATGAAGCCCTCACAATTGTTCCTGGGCCAGGCTGGGTCTGTGCCATACATCCATGCCTCTGAGGGAAGCAGGAAAAACTTGCTGGCCTTTTCTTCCTAATAATATGCCCACATGGACACAGCCAGAGCAGGTCACCAGCCTCTCACATGGTCACACAAACAGAGGAGGTGGAGACCATTCCGAACTGCATCCAGCAGCCACATACTTG
The DNA here is from genome assembly GCF_009650955.1 of Corvus moneduloides. Taxonomy (NCBI): domain Eukaryota; kingdom Metazoa; phylum Chordata; class Aves; order Passeriformes; family Corvidae; genus Corvus; species Corvus moneduloides. The sequence continues at coordinate 19,747,339 of NC_045488.1, forward strand.
GGAAGCCCATGCTGTGGAAAATGGGGTCAGATTGCTTCTCCCCATGTTTGGCTTCGTGGAGCTGTTTGTGTCTCCTGGATGCAAGACTTCCCTGGCAACAAACCGGAGCTGTCATTTGGAGATCTTGTCCTTTCTACCCAGGATGTTTAAATTCAAGCCTCAAACTTGTGGTTGGCAGGGAACGGGGGCAAACAAAGAGCCAAACAATCTGCTGTCAGCTCCTGACTGCCCGGCCTGCAGCAGTTATCCCTCCTGTCCATGGGGAATGCCAGAGTACAGAGGCAGTGGCTCGAGGGCCTGTCACAGATTTAAGCTGCTCAGACTTACAAGACAAAATTTAAAAAACCCAGCAGACAGTAAGTGCACTGAAACATTTGGGCTTTGCTCCCTCGTCTATAGGGTCTGTTGTTTCACAAGCAGAGGGAAGGTGGAACTCACCTACAGCTGCACTAAACATCTGGGGCTACAGGAACATCCCCTGACTGCTTCTAAACCTTTTTTGCTGCTCTCCCAACCCCGACCCTCTTTTTGACATGTCAGCCTCTACTTGAGGCTCCCTCCTGAGACTGCTCCTGTCTGCTGTGTGCACACCTGAGGTTTAATGAGTTTCTGTTTGGGAAGTTTTCTGGGAGGGAAGTTTGACAGAGCTGCTGTGGCAGGTGCAGAAGCTCAGGTGGAAATTGCCCCCTCCCTCCTCTGCTCCTTTCCAATGGCTAAGAGGGAAGCCAGGTACAGGCTGGATCTCTGCATGAAGAGTCCTGAAGGGAGCACAGGCATCCTCAGATGTTACTCCCACCAAGCTGATTTAACAGCCTCCTTTCCCTAGGTGGACAATCAGCTTTCCGAGGGAGCCAACGACTTTCTGAGGCTTTTCTAACAGGCAGTGCTTTTCTGGGATGAAGCTCCTGCCTTTGAAGATGTCTGATCTCTCCCAGTGCCCTGGGGCTTTCTGCTCACTCTGTTCTCCCACACAACCACGTCCTGCAAAGGGCATCCCATGCCAGCTTCCCTCTCTGCTGGATGCAGAAACATTTCCATGCAGCCACAGCGTTTGTGTATGGTCCCCTCAATCCACCAGGCTCACAGGGAGCTCAGGAGTGCACACAACTCCTTCCTCTTGGTTGTCACCGCCGTCCCCTCTGGCCAGGCAAGCTCCAGCCCTACAGCTGGCAGGTCAGCCCTCCCTGTGCTGCTGAAAAAGAGAGCACAGAGGCGAGGGGAATGCAGACAATATCCTAAACAAATCTGCTGTTTACAAAGTCCCCTGTAAACTGTTTACATTGCTGGGCAGAAAGCATGGAGGAACAGCAGCTGGAGCGTGCTCTTCCCAGTGGGAAGAACTCCACTCCTGTTTGCTCCACTGCTGCGGGAGGGAGTGGAGCTGATGCACATCTGGAAAGGGTGCAAAGGCATGAGAGAAAAGAAGAGGCAGCAAAACCCCAGCACCAGCCACTCCTCCAGCCTGCCAGGAGCTCCGGCTACCTCAGCACTGCCTCCCAGAGCACACTCTGAGGCAGGTGGCCTGTCCCTGGGGTGCAAGGGGACAGGGGACAGCCAACCTCAGGCTCCAAGCAGTGCCTGTGGTGGTGAGGCTGAGCTATTCCCTGCTGCCAGAGGAAGCATCCTGAAGGAGCCAGTCCTGAAGCTCCCTTGGAACCACTTGGCTCTTGGGCTGCGTGAAGAGCCTTGTGACTCTCACCCCTCAGAAATGTGGTGTGTAGTGCCTCCTGCTCTATTCTATCCATGGTTAAACATGCGGCCTCAGGAATACCAGCAAGAGCATTGCAAAGTGCTGGCATAAAACAAAAGCCTCAGTGTGCCTCTAATCTCCTTGTTTCCTGGCCATGGAAAGTTCTTTGAAGTGCCTGTGCAGTGCTGGAAGCCCCATGACCCAGCTGGCCAGCACAACATGGGCCAGTGGCACAGCATGACTGAGCCCTGGCTCTGAGGGAAGACATGGAAGAGTTAAACCTCAAACACCCTGGATCAGTCCCCTTCACACTGGAAGGTTGGTTTTGTTACTTGAGCAGGACGTGAGAAAACACAGCCTGCACTCAAGGAAGGTGGTAAGTGCTGTGAGCCCAGAAACAGTCCCAGAGGGCAGCTGGAGCAGCAAGGATGGGGAAACATCCTCCCTACACATGATATGGCAAACCCTGACCTGCTGGTTGGAAAGGAATACAGGTACAATGATTAAACAAGCATAAAGAAAGTGGGCAAACTCAGGCTGCCCAGAGCAGCTGTGGCTGCCCCTGGATTCCTGCCAGTGTCCAAGGCCAGGCTGGACAGGGCTTGGAGCACCCTGGGCTAGTGGAAGGTGTCCCTGCCCGTGGCAAGTCTGGAATGAGATGATCTTTAAGGTCCCTTCCAACCAAAACCAGCCTGTGATTCTACGGATACAGGTACAATGATTTTTAAAATAAAGGAAGTGGTCAAGCTCACCCATTTGGTGTGACGGGCAGGCAGGGACACCACAGTGCTCCGTCAGCAAGGGGTAAGGGATGTTCATCCACATTTACTCTCCAACACAGAACAACTCCACTCTCAGCACTTCACCCTCCACCCAGCTGGTCTTCCAGGGCCCAATTGTGTCCCTTTGCTGAGCAGGAAGAGGATGGAGGGGTCTCCCAGCAGAGCCGAACACCTCAGCCAGCAGGAATGTCAGTGGCATCTGCAGGACCTTTCAAGGACTGAGCTAAAAGAAAAACAACAGAGGAAAAAAATACCCAAACTTCGTCAGGCCAAGCCATCACGAAAGACCATCAAGTTCCTTTGCTGAAGTGAAAAAACTCAAATCCAAAAACATTTTTCGGAGCCGACCCCGAACAAATTTCGCTTGGTTTTGGTTTCAGAAGCTTTTGTGCAGCTACAAAAATGTCAGCCAGCTGCATTTCTGAATGAAATGACTCCTCAAGATGGAACCTTGAGCAACTTCTTTTTAAACTAAGGCAGAAAGGACTGGAGCTGTAATCCCACAGGAGTGCTGGGTGTGTTTCCTTGGCTCAAAATGACTTGCTGAGTTTGCCCTGAATTTTGCAGGTATTTTTGCTTGACCCCGCATGGCTCAGGCACAGTGACAAAGCACCTTCAGATTCCAGTCCTTGCAGAGGAGCAGTGACCTGCAGGGATATCCCAGCGCTCCCTAAGCCTTGAGAAACCCCCTGTGGAGGTGGGCAGGCACAGTTTGGAATAGGTGTTAGGGCCTTTTGGTGAGTGAAAAGCATTTCCCACTTCTATTTTAATGGCTGGCTCAGAGGGTCACTTCTCTTCATACAACCAGCACAGCCAGGGGAAGAGATTCCTGCACGCAGCACCTCCAGTGTGAGCACCTTGCCCAAAAATCCCACAGGCAAAGACAGAGGGACAGCACAGCAAATTCATCTGTCATAAATTCCCTCGTGCCTGCTGTGACAGGCTGGCCAGCACCTGTGTCCTGCTAATGGCAAAGGCATCATCTCTTCCCTTCCTCTTCCCAGGGGTTTTATTAGTACAAACCTTCAAAACACGGCCAAATGGCCAGGAATTAACCCACACATTTTCTCAGCATGAAGCCCCAGACCCACATGTCGGGCAGTGTCCCAAAATCATCTGCTGGAATGCTGTCCCAGACATCTACCTAGAGCAGCCCTACACTCTCAGCCTTCTCCTGTGCCTTCCAGGGGCATCCCCATCCCTCCCTGTCGATTTAGAGGACGGCTGGGATACAGTCTGTGCTCCTGGGAGCTGTGTGGGAAAGGGAAAAGCAGAGCTGGGAGGTTGCAGTGGTTTGGAGTGAGGATCCATGCTTCCCATGCTTGCCCAAGGTCAGGGAGGAGTGGGAGCTGCCCTCCCCCCCATCTCCTCACCCCTGTTTCTAGACAACCCTCCCCGCTGGGATGCCGAGGGCCCTTGCACGCACAGAAGTATTCAGGAATTCTTGCAATTAATTCCCTGCCATCCCCACGATAGCTCTGCTGTGTGGAGGAGTGCCACAGACTAGCAATTAGGGGGCAAAGACAGACTGCCAAGGGAGGCACTGAGGTCACACCTGTGCTGCTCCGGAGCTGCACCGGGAGAAAGCCCTGACCAAGCTCCGGAGGGAACGGCAGCTCCTAAGTCAAACCCAAGTAATAAGCTGGTCTTGTAGGGGGAAAGATTAATCATTATTGGCAGCCAAGAATGCGCAAGTCTAACAAAAGCTAAAGGTTTTTTTATTACAGTCCAACTGCAGCTGGGAAGACAATGTTAGCTAAGAATCATTAAATCTATTGCAAGAATAAATCTTCTTTGATCCAAACCATAAAATGGGAGTGAAATCCTCTTAAGCCAGTGGCAGCTCCTAATGGAACACACATTATTATTTTTTTGCAAACCAAAAATTAAAAAAAAAGAAAGGGTTAGATTATTAAGTGAATAGATTAGGCTCCCAAATGGTAAATATTTACTCAAGCAAAACCTGCCTAATTTAATACCTGCCTTAATTAATTTTTCAGTTTGGGATTATAATTGAAGGGAATAATGACATTTTCTGACTGTACAAACAGGGATTCGTGAGCCCTGTTTGCCCAGAATTCAGGCAGGAGAAGAAGGACCTAGGAAAACCTTCCCTTGCTAACCCCCAGGTAACATCAGAGCTGCTGCAGGTGCCAGTGATGAGCTGGCAGCTTCTGCAAGCCAGGAAGATGGAAGGTGAAGCCAAGGACCCCTCTCACAGCTGGTCATTAAATTTCCTGAAACATCTGACCAGGACGTCACTCCTGATATTATCAAATACAAAAAATATTACAGAAAAATGGAAGTCATTTCTTACTGCAGTCTGATTTAGTCCCTGCTTTCAGGGCAAGCTGGGGGTACTCCTCCCTCAGTGCTTTTCCTTCTCTGCCAGACACAGGAGATGTGGGAAGGGAGTGGAACTCTGAGCTCCAACATTCACATGGGCTCTGTAGACCCAGGTGGGAAAATTCACCTGCCTGATCCTTTCTCTGGGGCAGGTGCTGCAAGGAGAGTGTGTCCTGTGCCCAGAGAGCCTTTTCCATTCCAGACACTCCTCCTCTATGCTCTGGACAATGTCTTCTTCAGCCTTCATGGGCTGTGCTCCCTTCCCGCTCTCCAGAGGGTATCCTTGGATGCTCAGACCTTTCAGGTCTCTCAAAAGTTACCTGATCTAGACACAGCCTCTGCACAGGGGAGCTTTGCACCAGCAAGTCAAGGGAGGGGATTCTGCCCCACTCAGGTGAGAGCCTACCTGCAGAGCTGCCCCAGCCCTGGGGCCCAGCACAGGGAGGACCTGGAGCTGCTGGAGAGAGCCCAGAGGAGGCCCTGGAGATGCTCCAAGGGCTGGAGCCCCTCTGCTCTGGAGCCAGGCTGGGAGAGCTGGGGGTGCTCACCTGGAGAGGAGAAGGCTCCAGGGAGAGCTCAGAGCCCCTTCCAGGGCCTAAAGGGGCTCCAGGAGAGCTGGAGAGGGACTGGGGACAAGGCATGGAGGGACAGGACACAGGGAATGGCTTCCCACTGCCAGAGGGCAGGGTTAGGCGGGATATTGGGATGGAATTGTTCCCTGGGAGGGTGGGGAGGCCCTGGCACAGGGTGCCCAGAGCAGCTGTGGCTGCCCCTGGATCCCTGGCAGTGTCCAAGGCCAGGCTGGACAGGGCTTGGAGCACCCTGGGACAGTAGAAGGTGTCCGTCCCTACCTGTGGCAGGGGGTGGCAGTGGATGAGCTTTAAGGTCCCTTCCAGCCCAAACCAGGCTGGGATTCTCTGATTCTATGATTGTTACAGCTCATATCCACAGAACACGCTGCCGTGCTCAGTAACAGCCACCCACAAGCACTCGCTATCCCCATCCCTTGCACAACAGTTCTCCTACAGATGAGGATTCCTGGAGCAGTTCCACACCCCACTAGCAAGGGGCTATCTCACCATTAGCTCTGCCCTGGAGCAGTTCCACACCCCACTAGCAAGGGGCTATCTCACCATTAGCTCTGCCCTGGAAAGAACCACACGGCCACTGGCTTGCAGCTGGCAACCAGCACTGATATCCTGCTCCTGGAAGCACACACTGCAGTAAGTGGGAAGAAGGGAACCATTTGAGTACAAACCTTCCTGACTGCAGGCATTTCTGATCCTGGCTTGACCAGCTCAAACTCAGCTCCAGGAGTGTAAACTTCGGTGCATGTCTGAAGTCTTTTGGGGAGGAAGATGAGAAAGCACATGGGTTTATCTGATACAGACCTTGCTGGCATGTCAGAGCATTGTTGCTTTTCTTTTCCAGACAGGAACCTTGCTGGCAAGTGCTGGTGAGTGCTGCAGGCTCGTGCAGGCTCTCCACACAAATTCCTGGTGCAGGTCTGGTTGTGTGTTGTACACAAGGGTCAGTGGGGACAAAAATGAGAGAGAGAGAGAAATGGATTGCATAATGAAATCTTGAAGTGAAAATGTTCTCTGGTCAGACGACAGAGAAGGTCAGGAGTACTTTAGACCCAAACAGCTCTTAAACCCAGGTAAGAAATGGGACATCTGTGGCAACAGCAGAATCATCAGAATAAATCAGTTAATCCCAAACTGGGAGCAAGTAAGTCCAGAGCTTGCCAGGGAACAACATGTCAACAGGATTATGGGCAAACCTTACAGGGCAGCTGTGATTCTGAAGGCCTGAGAAGCAAATTGTGATCAAAGAGCCATGCAGGCACAAGAGAAAACAGCATGGAACCCAGAATCCTTCTCCTAAAGGCAGATGGAGGTGAGTGACAGCCCAGCAGATCCTTTCCAAATCACCCCCCGGGTCCCAGGAGCAATGGATGGGGACTGCTCACGTGACGCTGACTGACACGCTGCGAGATTGTCTGTGGGAAAGGAATGAGAGGGGTAATTTTATTGTCATGTCCCGCAGGGGGGTGTAAGGAAAATCACAGCATGAGAAAATGACAGTGTATCTGTCTGAGGTCATTTGCATGCCCAGATAATCTGTGGGAGGAGAGCCAGAGTCGCTGTGTTTGACAGAGGCAACACCACGACAATGGGCCTGGGAATCGGGAGGTTTGCAAGCCCTGAAACCAGCCTGGTGTTTGCTGCTCTCAGAAACCAAAATGATCAGACTTCATCATTTAGGCTTCCAGTGATTCCACTTTCCTCCCTCATTATGGGCTGTACAATGGTCTCATCTTGCTGATGGCACAGAGGGACAGTCCCACATTCAGAAGTGTGCCCGCATCCCAAGGACACACTTAGGAGACACAAAAAGACCATACACAGGCAAAGGAGCACAAACATGAAGGCAGACACTGGGTAGCAGGAGCTGTGGGCAGCCAGTGCAGCCCAGCAGATTTTAGCAGGGATCTAGAAGAAGGAAAAAAGGCTTTGTCGGTGTTTACAGGTTGCTCCTCTGCTGCAGAGGGAGTAACCTGGGAGAAACACGTGGTGGCAGATGGGAACTGGCATGGCTGGCAGGACAACTTGGTATCTCTGCAGTGGAAAATCCAGCTGATGGTCGGATGGAGCAGGGCCAGGAGGACAGGCTGCCTGCAGACAGCACAGGCACTTCACAGGGAGTGTGAGGGAGAAGGTGACAGGTTGGGTGAGACTCACTCACACAACCCTTTAACACTGCACTGCCAGAGGCTCCCAGGAAAATCCCGATGATAAGGTGTGTGGGACTCTGCACAGCACTGATAAGTGTGGCAGATATCTGATTGCTTCGAAAACCTGGGCATTCCAAAAGGATTTCAGCTGGGTGCACAGGGAGGACGAGTTGGATTTTAGAGATAACCTTTGGGCAGAACCATCCAGCTTTCAGCAGAGCCCAGATATGGGTATTTAGAGAAAGGTCAAGTCAAAGAGGATGGAGGGGGTGAGTGGATGGTGAGAAAGAGACATCAAGAAAGGAGCAGGGAAAAGCAAGCATGAGGAGATTTAAAACCCCTGAGCTGAAGGCAGGAGGTAGGTGTCCAGGAAGGGCTGTCAGAAAGCAGACTGTGAATTAATTTAGACAGTGCAGGACGGTTTAGGCGGAAAGTGATCGCTCTGTGAGTCATCAGCAGGACATTAAATATGCAAAATTTGTAAATAAGGTCACTCCAAGAGGGAACACAGAGGAGGAAGAGAGGAGGGCTGGGCGAGTGGCCAAGGATGGAGCAGGTGAAGTAGCTGACAGTACCTGAGAACTGTCAGGCAGGGCAGGCACAGCCTCCGATCCATCAAGGCAGGGGCAACCATGTCCTCCTCGGGCAGAGGGGAATAACAAACCTCCCCCTCCACCAACAGGTAGACTTGTCACTACCAAACCCAAAGAGAAAGCAAACTGCGATGTCAGTGTGCTAGTGGTAGCCATAGATTGGAAAAGACAAGCCCACAGCTGCAGCTGGCAGGGAGTCGTGTGGGAAGCTGAGCCTACCCAGCATTATTCAGCTGCTTTCCAGGTGCTGGAAGAGCCAGACTCGTGGCTGTGATTGCAGGGGCAGGAGCAGTGGGATCCTGAAAGGCACAATTGACCCCAGGTTACAGAGCCAGCTGGGCAGACGCCAGGGCTGAGCTCACCCACTCACCTGGAGCTGGCTGGGAAGCAGAAGGCAGCACGAAGGGAATGCCAGGTTACCTTGTCACTGGCAATGGCCTCTCATTTGTCAACGAGGGACGAAGGCAATTTACACAGGGATGTGGGAGTGTTGCAGGTGTTAGGCAGTTACCCTGAGAGCTCAAGACAACAAAGAGATCCCGAAAAAAAGCAGATCCATTTCTAGCCACAGAGAGGCTCTTAGCAAGTCCAGCAAGCCCCAGGCTGAGCAAGGGGAAGGGGGGCTGGGAACAGACCACTGGGACAATGGTCCAAGAACAAAAGGGCTGCATTAAAGGGCCTATTCTGGCAGTTAAAACGGGTTTAAGCAGTGTTGCTGCTGCCTAATCTGAGGCTAATAATGAGTCAGTCTTACAACCTGGAAATGCCTGGCCAAGTCAGTGGAGAAGAGAGGGTAAGGCACTTAAGTGGTCTAAACATTATGTTTCTGTCTGCATGTTCACGACAAAGACAAACCACTCAGGTTTGAAGTACACAATGCCTGATAGAAGCAAGATATTATACAGACCTGATGTGGTGCAGTGATGGGGTGAGGAGCCTTAACATCTCTGTCTGGTACAAACCCCAGAGGCAAAGCTCAGCCAGCTGGTGCCAGGATGAGTGGCAGAGGTTATCCAAAAGCCAGGCTCCATAAAATGCAGTTAGTCAGGACAAGGTGGCTTGGTCTCTGCAGGCTGCCTGCTTTCCTGTTTACCTGACCCAGCAGTCCAGAGTTTCTTTTACACAGCTTCATTTATAAAAGAATCCAGTCTGCAAAGCACAGCTTAGCCCAAATTCCCACTACCAGACTTCATCAGATCACTCCAGGCTCCGAGACCACTGTCTCCACACAGTAATAGACATTATCCCCAGGCTTTGTGTGTGTTTATGTTACCCTTCCATTTCCCCTTCAGATATGACATGCAATTCCTAGAAAATATGTTATAAACTCTTCTGCTCTGGAGTTCTGCCACCTCTGATTGCACTCATTTGAGCCAAGGATGTCGTTTCAAAGTAAATCAATAAACAAGGCTTAAAAGGGTCCTACAGACAGAGGCTGGGGGCAGCACCACAGCCCTAGCCCTCCCCAGTCATCGCTGCTGTGCTTCAACCTAACCAAGTAAATGGGTGAAATCCGAACAGGAAAACACTTCCCAAAGCTCCCAGTGCTGCTTTACAGTATGGGAGTAGGAGCCAGGGCCTGCCTTGCAGCTGGAATGGCACCTCCAGTGTTCCAAGTCCCAGGAGTCACCAAAAGAGCATGAGTGGGTGTCACAGCACAATCAAGGCTGGTGGGAGGGTCTCCCAGGGACCATCGGCAGGGATACCCCTCACTGCCAGCCTGTGGTACCCACAGGGGCTGCACCCAGGGTCTCCCAGTTGCTGCAGGTGGTCCTGGAGGTACCCAAGGAAACATCTCAACCTCAGTGAGGGACTGGAATGGCAAACCTGGAAAGCCTGGATTCAGAAAGGGGCCAGGCACCTCCCTCTCTTACTGAAGACATTTAGGGCCCCTCAGGCTTGCTGTCACATGGAGAGTAACACATCCAAGTAGAGCACAGCTAGATTTATTTGGGAATCCCAGGGAAGCACTTGTTCACCCCTAATCCTCCTTTTACACTGCTTGTGGCTCTCCAGACTTCCCTGCACACCAACAGCCAAACAGGCACAGGATCTGATCTTTGGGAGTCTCCCAAGAAGCTCCAACAAGGTTGTACCTCCTCAAGCAGCTCCTCCAAGGTGAATCATAATGGACCCCATGAGCACAGTATGGACTGCTGGCTAAGCACTTCCCTAGGGAAGAGCTGAGACGTGGGTTATTCATCACCAGGAGCTGTCCTGCTCTCCAGGATCAATCACACACGGGCAAGGGAGCTACCAGAGAAACCTCTGACACAAAGCCTGCTTGGATGCACTCACAGCAGGATTTACAGAGCAAATTAACTCCACTGGTTGAATTATTTGGATTTTTTTTTTCTTTCAAAATCTCCAACGGCTGCATAGACACAATGCTGACAACTCAGCCAGAGAGGAGGGCTGCTGTTGCCCACAATGAGAATGAAGACCCTCTCACTCTGCCACCACCGTTGGGTTTTTGCCTGGCTGCATCTGCAGTTGAGATCTCCATTACCCGTGTGCTGATGGTTGTATTGGTGTGTCTGCCTGGGCTGCCTCTGGCCGGCTCAGGACATCTGCTGTTCCCAGCTCTGCTGCTTTTGCTCACTGTAAAACAGAATGAATCATTCAGGTAGAAGTGATCTCTTGTTTTGGTTGTCTTCATGGGCTGGTCTCTGTTCAGTGCTCTGTGCTCTGTTTCCAAATCCAGCACTGTGTGTGCAGAATCTGCTTAGGAGACTTTACACTACCAGAATATACATCCAGTGCAGCAGTTACACACGGCTCTGGAAGAGCCTCCCACACAACATTCTGGCACAGTGAAGCTCCTACTAGAGACACGTGGGACAAGCAGCCCACACGTCTCCTGCACAACCAGATTACTCAGCCCCGGAGTGCTGCTCGAAGCAACATTTTCTTGGGATTCAGGGAGTGATCCCACAGAACTGCTGCTCTTTTTTGTGGGGTCTGTCCTCATTCACAGAGCTATTACTCATTGCCTGTAAGGCAGGATGCCACCAAGGAGCTCTGAGCTATGCCAGCCTGCAAAGAAGGTTCCTGTGAGCTGCACTAGTGACACAACTGCTGGAGGCCATATCCATGACCATATCCATGACACTCCCGTGTGTCCGGATCCTCCCCTGCACAGCACCAGCCATCTGAACTGCACACACTGTTGTGGCGCCTCAGTTTCTCTCTGTGCCCCCAGCACAGGCTTCCCTGCCCAGACAAACCCCAAATTCAAAAGGCCAAATTCTTCCCTGTGTCCATGCAAAGCATGCACCATGTCTCCTCTGCAGGGCAAGGGGAACCCTCCCACCCTGCCCAGCACTGCAGAGTTCTGTTATGTGGCCCCAGTGCCACGCTTCCAACCCCAGAGCCCCTTTTCCTGCTGGGAACCATCCTCTGCTCTGGGCACCTGCAGCACTGAGCAGCTTTAGGGGTGCTCAGTCATGGGGTAATGAATGAACACAGGTGATCACTTCTCTTATCTGCAACTTGAAGGCAACTCTTATCAAGGCAGAGCTGGAGCTGAGCTCACGCAGGGCACAGCCACATCTGGGGCTCGGGACCTTTGCTCGCTCACTCTCCCTGGCTGCTCAGGGAGTCAGGTGGTGCCGTTCCTAGAAGGTGAATAAATTATGACTGCAAATTACTCTGATGAAGTGGCTTTTATTAGAAAGCCAGACACAAAGGGAGCTTGCTGATTGGCTCCCAGTGATGTCATACCCAGCGATGTCATACCCAGCACGGCACTCAAACGCAGAGATACGAATTTTCTCGTCTATATTTTGCATATAATTTTCATTTTCTCCTGGCAATAAAGACACCAGCAGAGCCTTTCACTCGGGGAGGGTGGTGGGGGGTCTGGATTGCTCAAGTGGCTGATGAAAGAAAAGTGCCCTTTGTTCCTCTGTCTTGCAGGGAACCTCAGGCTAACGGTTTGCACCCACAAAGGCACTGTGGCTTATTGCTCTACTACAAACCCATCACTCCATTTTCTTAGGTGGATAGCAGAGAAATTGGCATTTTTTTGGCTTCATTGTACCTAAAATCATTCTGATCACAGAGATTTTGCTATTTACAAGCTGAAGCTTAAAGTGCAGATAAAGCAACAGCTTTCTGATCCTCATCAGAAGGTGGGAACCAGGGCTTTGGGAAAAGACAGGCAGCAAAATCCCAACTAATTATTTATTTTCCAAGTTTCACATGGTGGTTGTTCCTCCCTACAAAGCCACTGTGAGTTCTCAGTGAGGTCTGTCAGAGAGGCAGGCTCAGCTCCCAGCACACTGCGTGCTCTCATTCCTCTTCCCTAATTGAATGTCCTATCGAACTTACAGAATTTGCCTAGGAAACGTTCAGGCTTTAATCATTTCTGGATGCAACAGGCTTGTTGGTGCAGCTCAAACAGCAGAGCCCTGTGTGGAGAGCAGGCATGGAAATATCCCTTGCCTCACTGAACTGGAATGAACTCCCAAATTCAAGTGAAGGCTGTGGTTTGCCCGGCAGCTCCCTCACGCAAGGCTGCTGCAGTTCTGGGCCCCTGCTGTCCCTGCTGACCCTGGACATGGGCAGAGGGGAAGGTTTTCCATACCTTTCTGCCTCCATTATGTACCACCGAGGTGTAAATTTTGCTGGGACGGCCAAGTGTAACATTTCCAGCCCTGGAAACAGGCTCCTGCTTGTTCTGTGCAAACACTGGGCTCTCCTCCAACAGAGCCGGCACAAATCCCGAGCTGACCTACAGCGCCTGCCTATTCCCCTTTGATTATGGCTCCGAAGTCATTTGTCCTACAAGGGCAGAAAACAAAACACATCTGTCATTTGGAAGATGTCCTGGAAACCCCCAGACAGTTGCACTGATGAAACTGGACACTGAGGGCTACTGGAGAGCTCAAACATAGTTAGATTTGCTGTTCCCAGTCCTGGGGTCACGACTCCCTGCAACATCATCAACTCCACTTTATTCCAGGTGGCTCAAAGTTGGAAATCATTCTCTCTTATCGTCTGAAGATTTGCTGAGCTGCCTGCCCTTTGTGGATAACAGGAGCTGCCTCCAGGCTCCTGGATGTTGGATCTGAGGCTTTTGAAGTCCTGAGGGTGAAGGTGCAAGGAACAGGCATCAGGGAAGGAGAGCGCCTGACTCTGAATCAGAGTAAAAAAGGAATGTGAAGGCTGCAATCCTAGGAGAGGATGCTGGCTGAGACACATGGCCAGCATCAGCAAAAAGGGAATGGGCTCTCAGGTTTAAGACCTGGAATAGATTCAAATCACCGCTTTTAGGTCTGACCTCCTTGCCTATCTGAGGGAGACAGCAGAGAGGGGAGGGAGCCATGAATCTTGGATCCAATTCCTATGTGGCTTGGCCCTACATCCCTCTTTGCTTTTACCACTCCATGTGTAGAACAGAGGGTTATTAAAAGCACCAGAAGAATCTCAAGAAAAACAATTTTACTGTTTTTAAGAGCTTTGTTATAGCATCTCTGGAGCTCTGGCTTAGACCACCACAGACCATTGTCGGGAAGCTCTAAACAGCCTTTGGATATTGAATTACTGTTCAAAAATGTATCAAATTCCAAAATCCCAACCACTGTCCGAAAAAAGAAGCCTCTGTAGAACAGAACACACTCACACAGACAGCACGGACAGCAAAACCATCATGCTGGTCTAACTCAGCTTCCCTTCCCCACCCAGAGCAACAGCCTTGCCCCAGCCTCATTCCAGCAGCATTGTACCCCTGGGAAGCAGCAGGGCTCTAGAGGAGAATACAGTCCCACCAACTCATCGCTCACCTCACAACGAGAGCCCTTCTATCACTTGGCTTTTAATGAAATCGGGGGTTGATATCTCAGTCAGTCCCTCCCTTCCACTTGAGGACAGCATTAGCATCAGTCTGGATTATAATACCCAGTAAGCTGTTCTGGAGCGATATGAATCAAAGCCCTGGAAGTGGGATTGTGTTTAATTAATTGTGGCTGACAGATGAAGGTATTGATCGTAGATTGAGAGGTTCAGGATTGGCCCGGGGGATAATTATTGTAGGGCACACTGTGTTAGGGTGATATTTTTTTAATTTCTGGCGATGTAGGAGGGAAGCAGGGGGGAAATAAGTGAATAATTGCAGCTAATTAGAACTTGTGTATGCATCCCAAATTAATTTGTTTGAATAATCAACCACCAACAGCAGTCTGATCCAAAAGGAAAAGGAAGCAACTGCTCAGAAAGATCTCAATTCCTCCCATAAACTGCGCAGTCCCATGTCTGGGATAAATGTTTTACGGAATTGAGGCCCTAAATACAGAAGAGGAATTGGGCAAGATTATTGAGTGGAAACACTTGCTTTTGCTTAAGATCTACGATAAATCAAAGGGGCTGGGTGAGGCTGTGGGATGGCAGGGTGTGGACAGCAGATGATGCTCTGGCCGTCGCCTCCACCCTATCCCTATCCATGTGCAACAGGCCCCCCCGCCGGCCCCCACCCCCTTTCCGGGCGGGACACGGGAGGTGCGGGATGGCCACGGGGGGATCAGACACACAACTGCTGTCGCCGCGGGGACCATGAGAGGTGTCTCGGGCGAGGCGGGGGCAGATGGAGGCGAGGCTGCGGCAGCAATCTGTGTCCCGGTGCCCGGCCCCTCGCTCCGGTCCGCGGGATCCCCGTAATCCCCCCCGGCAGCCCTGCTGCTACAAACACTCTCATCACCATCGCAGCGGGGGCAGCTCAGCACAGACAGCGAATGATCTAGCGGGGGGTTAATAAAAGGACTGGCGCAGAACAAAAAGCCTGTCAGCCGCCACAAGATGTGCTCTCCACCCCTTGTCCCCCCCAGGAAATTAAAAACCGGAGCCTGTGGTGTGCAGTGCTCTCTGCGGGACTGGACGGGGCACTGGGATGCGGAAGGGCAGGGTGGGAAGGGGGAAGTAGGGAGTTAAATATTTGTCGCAGCTGTCGTTTCTGATGCGATCTCTCGAGTGCTGTTACTCTAAAGGACCAGACTACCTGGGCTTTCCAAACCTGAAGAGACCAAGGCACATTTCTGTGTGCTGCTGCCAGCAGGCCCTCCTGGAGAGAGTCCACTACATCCTGCCGGGATGCTCTGCCTGACACCACCGAAGTCCATGTTTCCATGGAAATGGGAAGAGAACGGATGCCTGTGACACGACATACCTTTTCTGATGTAGATTCGGACCACTTTTAACATCCCTTTCTAGTGACAGCATTCAGGACTGGATATATTGCGGGCACAACCAAAACAGAACAAGAAGGGGGAAAAGATATCTGACGGTACGAATCAAACCCCACCATCCTTTCTGGTGAGCAGCAGCTGAACTCGAAAGTGCAATAATCCATTAAAACACCCTTCAAGGCAGAGACACCCCTGCACTAAATACAATATAATTCACACGCGGATAGTGAGGATCTGCCCCTCCCCTCCCCGGGCTGGGTTGGGTGAAGTTTCCAGCAGCATTTCCCTGCCGAGGGCTGCGATCGCAGCGCTCGGAGGTTCCCCGGCGCTTCCCCGTGCCCAGCCCGGGCTGCGCAGCGCGGGCCCGCAGCGCCCTCTCCCGCGGCACCGGGGCACCCCCGCCGCCGGCACCCGCAGCGCTCCGGGGCTGCCCTGCCCTGCCCTGCCCGGCAGGCCCGGCCCCCGGACAGGCACACGGGCGGTCAGGTATCGCCCAGCAAGGGCGAACCCCGGCACCACCCAAACCAGCAGCGACTTCTCTGCGCCTTGAGGGATTCTGGTGAGCGGAGAGAGGCAGAAGTCTTTGCCTACCGCTTTCCAGCAACGCTGGGCACTTCACATAAAGGTGAGGAGGTTCACAGAGGCTTTGCTGAGGGCCTGAGTTTGGCATCTGCCAGAGGAGTGTGGAATAAAGCCGTTATCCCTCTCTTGGACACGGTCTCTGCTCATCACATGAGGTCTGGCTGCACCTTTTGGCGTCGAGCAGCTAAAAACTCCCTGGTTTGTTCTCGTACCACCATCACAGAGGTTTTGTACAGCCTCTCTCAGCAGCTGCTCCTGTCCCACGCTGCCCTGGGCACTGTGCTCCGGGCATCTCCATGCTCACACTGCAGACCTCACACCAGACCCATCAGCGCAGCACATTAGGAGGAGAAACACGAGATACTTGCAAAGCCAAAGGCAAAGCAATGACAAGTTTTGTCTCTGTAGGGAGTTTGCTTGGGACTATTATCATTTTGAAGGACAAGTTACTGCTCCTAGCACTGGGAGCCAAGGATCTGAATAAAGGAGCTTCATGAATACAGATACATTGCACAGACAGAACAAATAAACCTGATCCACAGTTGCCATTTTCCTTTCCAAGTGGGTGAAAATGAGATGTCCCATCCCCAGGAGATCCAGAAAGGGCTTCAGCCCCTTCATTAGATACAGAGAAGAGATGATGCCAGGCCTGGCTGAGTGCTTCCACCCTGTCAGGAGAGCAATGTGCTGGAGAAGTCAACCTTCCCCCAGGGAACACCACTCCCAGGAAGCAAAGGCTTCCTGGCTGCCATGAAAATTGGAAACACTCCTGCCCTTCCTCAGTGCAAGGGACTGCAGGAGGCTCCAGTGTCAGAGCCAGACCCAGCTACACCCACAGGACATTCAGCACCACACTGCAGTTCCTGGAAAAAAGTCAGCAGAAAAAATGACAAACGAAATAAAATGGGATTTCAATTGACCAGAACATTTCATTTGGCCCAAAAGCAAATGAGAAGCCCAGGGCTCCCTCTGAGCAAGAAGTAGCAGCGCTGTGCCGTGTCCCAGACCTGCTCTCCCCAGTGTGGGCACTCGCAGCATCTGGCCAGATGTGTCCTCAGGCCCTACCCTGGCTCATGCACCAGCACCTGCTGCTGGGAAGTGGGTTTTTGCAAAATTCCTTCCTGCCACATCCATCTGAGACAGCAGAAATAACCGTCATGTCTCTCACATCGCGTTACATGTCCTCACAGATCTGCCCAGCCAAGACATCCCTTGCAACACCAGCCTTCATTTGCCCTGACCTCAGTGGGTTTGGCACCAAAGGGATTTTCTCCAGGCTTGGGAAGGTTCTTCCTTCTTTTGGTGCCATTGTGAAAACTCCTGTGTGTGCTGTGTGGGAGGTCAGATGGGGTGAGTGCAAGCAGCCCTGTGGTGACAGGAGGGTGGCTCACATGGGGTTGTAACAGGGCTGGGACTCTGCTCCATGCTCCATGGCAGGCAGCAGGTCTGTGTTCCTCCTGCTGCTGCTGAGCACATCCCTGCACATATCCCTGTGCTCCAAGTCTCATTTGTCCCACACCTGCAGTGACTGTGTGTATTTTTGGTGTCAGCAAAACATACGAGCAAGAATTTAACTGCTCGGTGGATTCTGCTGGGTCCCACGTGTCCACAAAGAGCAGTGTAACACTGGCAGGATCTCCTGGTGGTAGTTCCACATGCTCTTTTGTGTGCTGGTGATAGAGAATTTGGGTTCTCTTAGTGCTTCTCTGCTTTGTCTTGGGTCTTCCACCACTGCTGGCTATGGTAACATCGAGAGCACCAGCTTCAGGGTGTGCAGACACCAATGTGAGGAAATGCCCCTTTTGGTGCTCTAGGTAAGGAACAGATCGAATCCAAAGCAGACATGGGCAAGGTCCCCATGCCCCTGACTCCATCACTGACCATATACACCCACCCTGGCATCAAACATTGTGCCAGGGTGCCACATCCAGCTCTGCGAGCCCCAAAGATTCCCCTCTGTTCACTCTGTCTCCACTTTATTTGTGATCACCCCAGCTGCTGGACTGGCACCACAGCATTAACCTCAGGGGGGTGACAGTGACACTGTCCTGACAGAGCTCTCCTGGCTGAAGCCCTGTCAGTGCTCACAGCTCCTCACTCACTTTGACCCGGGCAGGCTCCAACCCCACCGCACTGCCCACGGCTCCCTCCCGAGCTCACACCGCCTGTTACTCCAGCAAAGAAGTGAATCCCACGAATGTGAGGGCACTTGCAGAGCCCCAGCTTTGCAGGGACTGAAGTTTGTAGTTCATGCCTCCAGGGCAACATTGCAGATGAAAATCAAAATGCCAGAACTGACGAAAGGAATCTTTAAAAAGCATTTTCTGCTTTTAGGCAGCTGAGGGATGAACAGATCTGGATTCACTGGGCTTAGGTCAGTCTTGTCTGAGATACACAGATCCTTCTCCTTGCTTTGTCCTTCCAACCTTCCCAGAAACACCTCATCTGAGTCTCCCACTGTGCAACTCCCAGGCCAGTCTTTGCAGGGGCTGCAGTAGCTTGTTTAAATCTCCGCAGGCACTGAGACTTCTCAGGAGCCCTCAATCTTGACAGAGCAGCAAATATTCACAACTGTGCGTCTTGCACAATTTGTTCTCAGATTCCTGCTAACTGCACACAAAGTTTGGCTGATACCCTCTTTTTCTGCATTTTCTTTTATGCAGAATAAAGATCTCGTTTTGCCATTAGCTTGTGATATTTATGATGTGTGAGGTTGCCCAGGGTCCCAGCTCTGTACCCTTGTGTCCTTTCCTCATCACACGAACACAAGCTGCAGCGTGTCACTTCAGCAGAACGTGCTGAAGGCATTTGGGGGGCACTCACAGTGGCATTTTCCAACTGCTCCTTGGGGATTTGATCTCTTCCTTCCTAGAAGACCTTCTGTCCTTGAAATACAGCTTGAACTTTTCACATGAGACCACAATTGTTAAACATTCCTGTGCTATTTAGAGACATCTTTGCTCTGCTGATAGCAGCGACATGCACAGGAAAGCCACTGCTCTGCTGCCACTCCATTGACTGGCAACAGGTGACACGGTCACCTCTATCACTGAGGGGTAAGACCTGCTGTGGGTGTGTCATGTGGATGTAAATGTCTCCCTAATGGTTGTCTCTTTGGTAGGGCTGGCTCAAGGCTTGCAAATATTTGGAAGGAATCTGGCATTTTTACACCCCAACAGCCCCTGAACTGGCAGCACACACCTTTCCTGGGCCAAGTCCCAACCTCGGGAATCCAGCAGGTATCTGCTGTGTGCTATTACAAACTAGGATTTCATTTGAGGTTTCATACTCCCCCAGCTCTTGTTAGCAGACTGGTGGCTTTGTGATTATGATTTCCTTCAGCTTCTGTCTTGAAGATGTCTCTGTGTCTGTCTGAGAATGTCACTGGGCACTGCACTGACTCCCACTCCTCCCTGCTTGCTGTGCTGCTGACACTGAATAACCCACGCGGAAAATCCTTCCCGTGGGGTGAAGGACAGTGTCATTCCCCCCTTTCACAACAAGGTCAAGAGCAGAATCCCTGAAACCTGCTAGCCTAGGAAACAAACTAAAATCCCTGCTCAGAGGGATTCAACTTCAGCTCCTGCTCATGGCATCTGCCAAACAGGCCATGCAGCACCAACCAGCCCTGCCTGGAGCAGGGCAGAACCTTGTCCTACCTCCCTTACCTGTTACCCATGAGCAGCACAGGGCTCACAACTGTTACTCTCTGCCCTGCCAAGCAAAAATTGTTATTTCAGTCGGAACGTTGGAGGCTGATGGAAATCTGACAGTCCATGGCTAAGCTGCCAGCTGGGAAGTGGGTGGAAATGAATCTTTTGTCAAATAGTTAAACTGCCTTTTCTCCAGATTAATTAATTCACAAAGAACATATCCCTTCCTGGGTTTCACAGCTGAAAACAAAGCCAGTCTCGCCTCCCCTGCACTATCTGTCAGTCGTACCACAAAGTGCGGAAGCGCTCGCTCCATTGTTCCTCATGTGATCAAATCCTGGGGAAAAAAGAAAATCCCTCCACTGGCTTCCAATTCACCTGAGGTTCTGAGCTGCCTCACATCAATTTTTCCACAGTTACACCCAAGCAGCTGGTTCTGCCTTGAGCTGATCCACAGGGCCATGACCCCAGGCAGAAGCCCCAGCACAGACTTCAAAGCACTCAAGGCACTGCCCAGTTCTATTTTCAGCCCCAATTTCCCTCAGTTTGTATTAAATGCCAGGTGTCTGTTTGATATCTCCACTGCAGTGGCAACCCTCAGATCAGATTTGGTTTCCCATGAACCAGATCCAAGGAGTGATGGATGGCTGGATGGGTGCCCAGCTGAAAGCTCAAGAGCCCAGCAGTGAGAAGCATCTCAGCACCTGTGTCTCGACAGAGACAGGAGCAGGCTGCAAATGCAGCTGTCCACGGGCTCCTGCTCCTCATCTGGTAGCACAGTTCCTTGGACAATCTCAAAGCCTGCTCATCAGGTGCTCAGGGCATAGCTGTGCCCTTTCCCAGCCCCATGTCCTGTGCAGCTGCCCAGACCTGTCTTTCTCACCTTCAACTGCCAGCTAAGTGCTAAATCCACAGCAGACTCCAAAGATTATCAGCTCTTTTCCTGTAAGGGAGCTTTGTTTGGGAAAGGCTTCCTCACACACCTCCATATTTGGCACCTCAGCACTCCACGTGAAGTGAAAACCAAGCTCAGTAACACCTCTCCCCTCCAGAGCAGGACACAAGACAGTCACAGCATGTGCAGACTCCCACGGGCCACTATCCCACCTCTGGAACAGTGAGATACCTGGGAAAGGGAGAGCCATCCCTCCCTGCTCACCCTCTAGATATGAAGGAATTCACAGCCCTCTACAGCAATGCTCTGGAGCTGAAGGGTTCCTTTTTAGTCAACTCTTCCTTGTACAGAGTCTGGTCCAGATCAACAGATTGTTCTTTCCTGGTTACTTTTTATACTGTATAGTTTTTGAGGTTAACGAGCAACTAAAACTGTCCTTGTAAGCCTGAGTTTGGCTAAGGACAATGTTCTGTCAGTGGCTGATTCCTCAGGAGGAATCACTGAAAGTCTGTTGTTCCCTTTGGAGATGAATGACCTCCTCCAGACAGCAGATGGAGCAGTCACTCGCTGCTGAGGTCTTCTGCAGTGGGATGTTTCAGCTAGAGGAGAAGGGGAAGGAATAAAGTGACGGTCTGTCTTGGCCTCTTCTGAGGCGGAAAATGCCACAGCAGTCCTTTCTGAAATCCAGAGAGCAGCAGAAGTAGAGAAGCATTGGTTTGTTTCCTTCTGTACAAGATGATGGAGGAGGAGTCTTTCTCAGTATGTCCACCATGGAGAGGCTTCCAGTGCCTTCTCTCTTCTCTTTAGCCCCTTGTCTTCCAGAGCACAAGGCCGTGGTCCATCAGTGCCCACCAGCCGTTTCTACAGGAGATGTGCTGTGCTCTGAGGCAGGGATCAACCACCCCCTCACCCCAAGTAGCCTAAGGACGCTGCAGGGAAGCAGCACTAGTAGCTGTGCAGCACTAACAAAGCATAGTCTGAGCTCAGGGAATGAAGACAGAGTAAATCACATGCACACTTGCAAAAGGCAGTCTCTGGAGCCTGAGCTGGTTGATCACCCAGCAATTTCCCTGGGAATCCACCTGGGTTTCCCTTTGATCTCTTTCGGTTAGTACTTGTCATGCGTGATGCCCAGCCTAGAGGCAAGACATCCTCACAAGACTTAGAAGTGCCACAGAACTACAAAGGAAAAAGGAATTTCATGCTCACAAAGCCTCAGCAATATCTATACATTCACATAAGAAAAAACAGACCTCAAATACTTATAAAAGGACCTACTGTCTTCTGGATTTCTGTGGTTTTCCATTGTCTTACAGCCTCATTTCAAGATCATAAGATACTTTCTTTGAGATGTATTCAAGCCCTTCCCCACACAACCAGTTTTAGCACCCCTTTGCTTCTCCACCCCCTCTTTATTTTATAAAACATATTCTGGTTGTTCTGACTGTGCATCACTTTTCTCAACCACGTTTCTATATCTCTGCTTGTTGTCTCTTTATGGAAGAGGTTAGAGACTTCTTTTACCAACTTAGACAAATCTGGTTCCACGTGCAGCCACAACCACTAGCTCTGGTCTCATTTAACACCAAGCATTCCATGTCCTATGCTTCCTGCATTCACACAGAAAGAAAATACCAGGGACACCTTTTTCACAGCAAATTTCGCGGCCCAAACCTCTGTGGACAGATCTAGAGCTGACAGCTTTGCCAGGCAGTGCTATTTATGAGCTGTGTCTGTTAATGCACAACCCGGGGGGTGTGTGAGCAGTTTACAGTATGAGCTATGAAATACACAAATAGGTTTGGCAGTCTCAGCGGTGACATTCTCAAACAACTGCCTCTCAGAACACCAATACACACATTCACTGCAAAGCCTGATTCAGGGCTTCAGCTGGCATGTTAAAATACACCCAGCTTACAGTAGTGCATAAGGCACATCCTTATCCAGATCAGCCGCCCCCAAGAGAGCAGGACTGTGCACCTGGCTGCACATTCTGCAGCTCCTGGAGCTGTGGCACAGCCTGGAAGGTGCTAAGGAAGAGACAGGGATCAGGAGGTGGAGCAGAGGTGGCCCTGCTGCTGCTCTGTGGGAAGTGACGTGATCTGTAAGGCAGGATCCCCGAGGATGAGCAGCTGATGTCACCTCACGCTGCCCCCACCCTGAGCGATTCTCCCACACTGTTGTGGGTGACTGGAGAGGCAAAATGGCAGCTGAGCCAGTGGGAGAGAACCACTCCCCACGGACACACAGCCCCGCGCCCACGACCCAGACTGGCTATTCCAGACATGCATGGGACACACACTAAGGGAGAACAGGAACAGGTTATGCTCACGCTGAGAGCTCCAGTGCATTTTTGCTGGTAAAACTGTGGGGCTCCTGTCAGCCATAAAGCCTTTTCCCTCTCCCCTGCTCACGGAAATCTGACCTGAGGCTGTCCTGTCCCTTGCAAAGTGCCCTCAGAAGCCCCCAAATACAGCTCTGCAAGCTGACAGACCCTACAGCACAGCAAACACTTGGCTACTCTATTCTCACCTCTCCGGCCCTGCCTAAATCCTTCTTCCATAGTCCTCTGCCACAGCAAGGGCTTCAACTCCAGCCTTAAAGGCTGCAAATCAGAGGTTTCTCCAGGATCCAGCTTTTGGGAGCTTTCTGCAACAGTAACAGTGATGCCTTGAGTGGCTACCTAAAAACCTTGTTATGTCTAACCAGCATGAGAGAACAACAGCTAACAGGCCACACGAACTTCAGTTACCCACTAGGCAGTACAGGATTTCAAAAATATAAAAGTTAAAACCTAAGGTATCAACAGAAATAAAGGTTGCCCTGTGGGCATGTAATTTTGCTGGTGGGGTTGTACTACACCAGTTTGTTAGTTTGAGGTAATGATGAGGTTTTAGCAATGCCTTTTGTATCACAGGAATTAGGTCAGGTTCAGTAGGCACCAAACATTTCAAGGCACATTCACTCCCAACAACGCTGGCACTGCCGTTAGTGCTGAAATGATGTGAATATAAATAATAGCAACTATAATATGGAATCCAAAGTATTTACAATGAGATACAACCCACAGAACACTCACCAATGGGTATGCAAATTGGATGGATGGAGGGGACTGCAGAATAATTTGAGTTTGGATTTCAGAGTTCCTTCCCAGAGATAAGATTGAGCATCTGTCATCCATCTTCTACCTTGCCAAGCTGAAAACACTTGGAGCACTGCTCTGCTCACATACACCCATCCTTTCTTCTGAACAGCAGGCAACACACCCCTAACATATCTAATCACTCTCATGTTTACAGGGCCACACCCTACAGATAAACAGGGAGCTGCAGCTCTCAGCACCTGACAGTGCTGCAGCTGGAGTCCCACAGGAGCCAGACTGGAAATGCAGTCAAAACACCTTCCTACCAAAGTTTCTCACTTCCTGAGGATAATTTCCTAACCTGTCTTCTTCCCACAAATTTCAGTTGTTCTATCTCTATTGATCTGGACCATTTTGCTCCAGAAACAAGCAGCTCAGCAGTCACTGCCACCACCTCTGATTGCTCGGGGTGTTCACCAGCACAGGTGGTGGCTCACGCCTGCTCCAGTTCCTGTGGATTTTCTGGAAGCCAGGCTGGGCACCACAGGGTGTGAGCAAACAGCACTGCAAAATCCAGCAATTTGGCTCCAATTGAAAGAAATGCATAAATTTGGACATGGATGATGCCAGCTCCAGCCCTGGTGTCTCAGGCAAGATAGAAACAGTTCTACCTCCCACTGCTGAGCTCTCAAAAGCTGGGAGGTGGCAAGGTCTCCAAGAAAGGCAGATTCATAACCTGGGAGGGAGGGAGGGAGAGAGATTCTCTGTGCAGAAACACTTCTGCAATGGCAAATCTCTCCAACGTGGTTCAGATTCTGCAGAACATCCACACGACTGGCACCTGGCAGCTTCAGACTCTTCCCAACTTTCATTCTGGGAAGAGAGTTGCCAGAGAAGCTGATACTAATTATTTAAAACTGGGACTTGCATATTTCCCATGTGATTCTACTTCTGAAGTACTGCACTACTGAGGAGAGGTTTGCAACTGCCAAGACATGAAAGAGTGTTTGTTATTAACACATCACTATATAATCAGGGGCTTAGCAGGAGGCTGGGCACGCACATGATTCTTCCTCTGTTGCTGACAGCGTAGATGGAAGTCCCCAGGTATCCCATTAGGTGACAAGTGAGAATGAGTTCTGCAGCCAAAACTAAGCAATTTGGCACCATTTAGTAGAGAGATGGCATTTTCTGCTCCAAAAGGGCCCAGAATTGGAACAGCATGAGATGTTTCAGATAGAGATTGAGCTGTGCTGGCCAAGCTGAGTGGGTGTCTCACGGAGCAGAGCAGCAGTGGGTGCTGAAGTCCAGGACTGAGATCTGCTGGCAGAGCTCAGATGGGGAATGTTGCCCAGTTTCTGAGAACAACACAGGGTCTGTATTTTAATTAGAGCTCCTCTGCTCATCTGCATGGCTCAGCAGAAACTTTCTGAATTCTCCAGACCTTTATTAGGATCCATCCAAAAAGCCTACCTTCAGTTTTTTTCTTCTCCTGCCCCAGAGAAGCCACACCAGTAGCAACCACCCAGCCCACGTGCTCTGCCCTTGGCTCCCGTGGAATGTCACAGGTAGGCACTGATTCCATGGGCATGGAGTGATGTGTGGTTCTGGAAAGAGTGCCCAGCTCGGATTACATGAGGCCTGTGAGGAAAGGCAGCCTGACAGCAAGGAATATGACACACAGATGGGTGAGCTGGACACACAGAACCCGAGTAACTGATCCAGGCTGCTCGGGGAGGCAGAGATAAGGGACAATACGTTGGGAGTGCTGGACAGGACAGGAGCTGAGAGGGCTGCAAGGACCTGCCATCCAAACCGTGCCCTGGGTCCTGCCCAGTGTTCATTAGCTCCAGCTACAGGGTCCATCCCAGGCACTGCAGACACACACAGGACCGATCCTCACAACAATAAAGGAATTCATACTTTGGGAAGGCTCCTCCCCTCTCTGCATTGTGCACTGGCCTAGAGTTTAACTGGCCAAAGTAGGTCAAAGGGAATGAGCTCATTTGAATATGGAAATTCAACTTAATAAGTAGTAAAGACAGTTGCTTCAAGCTTGTGAGTTCAAAGTAAGAAAAACAGGTTTCTAGAGCTCCTTTGAGAACTAGAAGCTTTGGTTTTCACCCCTCCCTGCTGTTTCCTCCACTTGCCCACCCTTGTTCCCTTCCCTCTTGCCTCCTGCCTAATGAGGGTCTGGCAAACCCTCATTTCTCCAAACCAAGCCCATGGTCTGAAAAGCAAATTCTGTGAGGTGAAAAGCTCACACATACAGGTCTGTCAGCTCCAAGTGGCCTGAGAACAGGGGCCACATGTGCAACTCTCCATAGCTAATCTTCAAACAAGGAAAAAACACATCCTTTGTCTGCTTCCTGCAGAAAAAGGGGGGTTTTCCACCTTCTCTCTTTTTTTCCCACCTTTTCTCTTTTTTTTTTTTTTCCTAAAGGGAACAAGTTCCTTCCAATAACTGAACACTGATTAAAACCACTGTCCCTCTACCACCCCCCCAAGTCACAAGCAGCTTATACCAAAAAACTGTCAAGAAAAAGATTTCTTATACAAGGACTTCATAACACCAGGGAAAAGAAATGAAGGAAAACTGTTGACATTGAATTTTAACTCTTTCCATTCTAAAAAAATCTCTTAACTCTTATCCTTTTCTTCCCATGCTTTTAATAAAAGTCTCCCAGTGAAAACTCATGGAGATCAGTTTCAGCTCTTTGAAATGACACACAGCAGCGACCCAGAAGCAATCAGCTTGCTAGTTCCATAATTAAACAGGTGTTTAATTAATACTTTTTATTCAGTCTCAGTTAGCTCCTGTGAGTCCAACAGCCCTGGGTCCCTCTCTGTTACCTCTAACTGGAATTCATGGAGTGGCTCAAGGGCAGGCAATACGGAGCTGGACTTCAGTTCTCAACTGACAGTTTCAGCTCTAATTTTGCTGTTTGAGACAAACCTAGATCTCCATTAGCTTAAAAAATAAATGTTGACCAAGAAATGGGTGTGTTTAGCTCTTTAACTGAACAGGTTCTCTGAGGGAACTTGTCTTTTTATAAACCTCTTTTTTTGTTGGCAGATTGCAAAACGAATCTTACCATTATCTTTGCAGCCTTGTTCGAGTGCACTGACAGAACTGTCCATGGAGGCTGAACACCAGCAGCTTACAAAGATCAAACCGAGATGGTTCCTCCTCAGCAGCTTCGGTTGCGTTGATGTGGAAACAGCACCTGTTGTTAAAAAAAAACAAACTATTTCAGTCTACAGGGCAACAACTGCATCAGCATCAGGTGACAAACTAATCACCCGAAAGAGGAATTGTGCCTTAATTCCCCAAGGTGTTGCTGTGTCAGATTGCTGCTCACAGCCACACCCAGACACGGGACTAATAACAGGGTCCCCGAGCGGTGACAATGCTCTGGGTTGAGGCTGCCCCGTGGGCACATCTAATTATGATGTTCTCTGACAAGGCTATAAATACCCCGGTCCCACAGGTGAAGCCCTCATTGCAGCAGGGTTTTTGGGCAGGTATTTACTCTGTTCTCTCCACCCGCCTGGGCTGGAGGGCTGTTTGTAACCATGAGAGCCTCGCAGGCGTGTCCCCCAAGGGAGATTTCATAATCGCAGACAGATCAAACATCAGCCAGAAAAGCACCGAAGGGGAAACGATTAAATTTGTTCAAATGAAAAAGCTACTGACAAAACCCAAAGACCACCTGAGCAAAGGAAAAGGGGGGTTACACATTAACAGAGCAACTCTGGTGGGCTGAACAGGGTCTGAGAGGAGAAGATGATCACGCTCTCAGAAGTGAAGGGGCACTACAGCAGTGTGAAAAACGAGGTTCGCTCTCCTGTGAGAATTTAAAGGGTTTAATAGAAAGACAGTAGGAGACACATAAAATAAAGCAAAGAGGTAACAGCCGGGTGCCTTGGTGCTCTGCCAAGAGCACACCTGATGCTCGAGGTGAGTCCTTTTTATACCATTTTTACTGTCTGTTCTCTATTCATATTCAAACTTTTCCCGGAGCTGTTCTGCATGGCCACTCCTTGGGTCCGCCTTTTTAGAGCATGCGTATTCTTCTGCCTTGGGGTTTTATTTCTTTTGATTCTTGGGGTTGGGCCCGCTAGGTAAGAGTGGATGGTGGGGTGGATCTCTTAATTCTCCAGACAGTCAGGGCTGATTGCAGCTTTGGCCTCTTTGCCCCCCGGGCAGAGCGGTGATAGCGGCTCTCGGACCCTCCTGGCCGCCCGTTCTCCGGGCAGAGCAGCCTTTGGGCCCTTTTGTTCCCTGGACAAAGTGTTGGTCAGCAGCTCCTCGGGCCTCATCCTCTGCTCGCTTGGAGGTTCTCTTACTTGCTCACACTTGCTAACATTCTTGCCAAAAAGAGAGAAAACTACATCCACACAGCAAAAAGCATTTCTAACATTATGTAATACCTACCTTAATACTTTGCGAGAAGCCAATATTATAATATATGTTTATAACAGCAGGAAGGTATTCGAGCATAAAGAACAGTTTGAAGGATCTGCTGAAGAACAGGGAAGGCAGAAAGGCCTCCAGTTTGTTTTCAGGATTCTGTTCTTAAAGATCATCACATTTTCATAACGCTTAGGCTCACAAACTCAGTCAGTGCCCCTGGTCACCATCAGCTGCTAGGTGAGGAAGGTTTTTTCTCACTCTCTCCTTCACCAGCAATTCCAGCCTCCATCATCCGCCTGTCCTGCCCACCTTTGCACCCTCAAAACTCTGAGGAATAACTTCAGAGGGAGAGAATACATAAATAAATGAGGAAGTCCTTTATGGCAATGCCTAGTAAGAAAGGGAACCTGATGGGCAGCCAATGAGCCCTGAGGGCCAGTCATGAATTCATGACAATGGCTGCTGACTAAATACCATCCTAAAAAGAAAGAGAAATCAACAAAAAAGCCTTTCACTATTCTATCTCCTTTACTGCTTACTTTGTCAGAGTCTGAGGAGATGACAATCACTCAAAACACAGAACTGAGTAAGAAAATTATCGGCTGCCTCAGCCAACGCGCTGTGGCACATAGTTGTCAAACTCTTGCAAATTTTGTCAGAAGTCTCTGAGTGAACGTTGCTGTGATTTCTAAAGAAGCCCAGAAAAACTCCCTTTCATTAAAAAGGAAAACCTCCCTTGCTCACTGCAGCCCCTCTGTGATGGATGCACCGGGCAGCAAAGGCGGTCCCAGCCCTGCTCCCAGCACGCGCGGCCTCAGGGCTGCGGGCAGGTCTGATGAGGACACCTCACCCTGGGAATGGCACGGAACACGGCGAGACCAGGAACTTTTCCACCAAAAAGAAAGAATAACCAACCCTACTAGGGCTGGTTACTAGCTTCGGACAGTGACTGCATTGCTGGACGTGAGCCTTTAGAGAAACTTTGGTGTGAGGCAGGGCAGAGGAGCTGTGGGACCGCAGGTACTGTCCTGTTGGGGCAGAGTGGAAACACAACACAGACCCACACGGGTGTTGCGAAACAAAGAAACAACCCCGAGGAGGGCATGGAGCAGCAGTACTACGTACATGGAGGGTGCAGACACGATGCCCAGCCGGACATCAGCTTAGCGCTACTGAAGGCCCCGGCACCACGGCAGTGCACACCGCGGGCTCCTCACCGCGGGCTCCTCGCCCCGGCTCCCCGCTGCCCGAGGGGCCGGCTGCCTCGGCCCGGCCCGTTCCCGGAGGCCTCGGCCCGGCGGTGCCGTGAGGGAACCGCTGCCCCGCCATCTCCCCTCACGACGCACCGCCCCGCGCCGCTACGGTATTCTCGTACCGAGTTACGCAAGTGGCGCAGCCGCACCGCTGGGCCGCACGCAGATTGCGCAGAAGGAGCGCCATTCTCGTACCGAGTTACGCAGGTGACGCAGCGGTGTGGCCGGGCCGCACGCAAGTTGGGCAGGGGGAGCGCTGTTCCCGTACCGAGTTACGCAAGTGGCGCAACCGCACGGCCGGGCCGCACGCAGGTTGTGCAGGAGGCGCGGCGCGCCGCGATTCCCGAAGCGGTTTACGCCGTCCGGCAACCAGCGGGGGCGGGGCGCTACGGAGGCGGCGTAAGGAGGCCCCCGCCGGCGGCGCCCCGCCTCAGCCGCGGCGGCGGGGGAGGAGGAGGAGGAGGAGGAGCGGAGCGCGTCCGGCGCGATGTGGCAGCGGTCGGTGTTCGTGGGCCTGCTGGCCCTGGCCCTGGGCTACCTGTGCGTGCTGGGCCCCGAGCTGCCCCCCGCGGCCCTGCGGCAGCTCTCGGCCTCGCTGCTGGGGACGCTGCGCCGCGCCCGCTCGCTGGAGGCGCGCACGGTGGCGGCCTGGCAGGCGGCCATTGTCCGCCCCGCGCGCGGCTGGGCGCGCGTCGCCGTCGGGTAGGTGCGGGAGCGCGCGGGGAGCGCCCCTGGCGGCGGGGCGGGGAGCGCGCCTGGGCCGGGATGCGCGTCCCGGTGTCCACGTGCGTGGGTGTGGAATGTGCGGGTACGGATGTGCTGCGGCCCGGCGTGCGTAGCCATGTACCTGGGATGTGTCCGCCCCGCCCGGGTGAGGCCCCACCTGCAGAGCTGCCTCTAGCCATGGGGTCCCGACATCAGAAGGACGTGGAGCTGCTGCAGCGAATCCAGAGGAGACCACGGAGATACTCCAAGGGCTGGGAGAGCTGGGGGTGCTCACCTGGAGAGGAGAAGGCTCCAGGGAGACCTCAGAGCCCCTTGCAGGGCCAAGGGGGGCTCCAGGAGAGCTGGAGAGGGACTTGGGCCAGGGAATGGAGGGACAGGGCAAGGGGGAATGGCTTCCCACTGCCAGAGGGCAAGATTAGGTGAGATATTGGGAAGGAATTGTTACCTGGGAGGGTGGGGAGGCCCTGGCACAGGGTGCCCAGAGCAGCTGTGATTGCCCCTGGATCCCTGGCAGCACCCAAGGCTAGGTTGGACGGGGCTTGGAGCACCCTGGGATAGTGGAAGGTGTCCCTGCCTGTGATAGGGGATGGAGCCAGATGATCTTGGAGGTCCCTTCCAACCCAGACCATGCCGTGATTCCATGAAAAGAGCCAGACGTGAGTGCAGCACCTCCCTTAGCGCTGCTCGGTCTGAGCTGGACATTGGCCGAGGCAATCGATGATCCAGAACACTCCTGTGGTGGGGATTTAAGCTGGGCTCAGGCCCTATTGACAGCCCTTCTCCAGAGACATTATTCCCAGCTTGCTTGTCTTTAAAACAAATTCATGTGCAGCATCTGAGGGTTGGGGTTGGGGTCAGTTGGAGCTGCTGGTCCATCCAGCACAGGCTGGCAATAAATAGGTACCAGAGACAAGTTTATAAAGTGGAGAAGGGAGCAAAGCCTTCACCTTTGGGAAGAGGTAACTGAGTCCAGGCAGAGCTGGAGAGAGGTGTGGAGGGAAGGGAGAGGGAAGGCAGTGGATGTTGAGCACAGGGAAATTCAAGCCACTGTCTCTTTTTAAAGTGGGAAGAGACCAAGGGGAAAGTTCAGGAATGTAACATTGATCTTAAATGCTGGGTTTAAGTCTGACCATCAATCCAGATGTTAATTTAGTGCTTGACTCACTTTCTTTTAAATATATGGACATGGCAGGATTACTTGCCTTTGACTAGAGGATTCAGCCTTTGGGTGTTGGAAGGAGTTATCCACTTCCATGGCTGTGTAGCTCTGTGTTAGCAGAGGAATGTGACTTAGTTTCATCCCCTTGGATCTGTAATGATTCATTAAAACATAAAATTGGGGCTAAAATGCTGCTTGAGCTTGTGGTTTCTTTTCTCTGCCATGCGAGGAAATTTCTCTGTCCTCGGTGCAGGAGGTGATGCACATCCAGAGGATTTCTGGGCTGGTTACCTCGTGGAGTGGAAAGCCTCAGGGTTTTTCATGTCCTTCATTTCGTTTGATGCAGCTTTGCCGTGTTGCAGCCCAAATCTGAGTCCTGAGAGGTCACTGCCAAGGGAGTGCTGAGTGCTGAGCACTCCACACTGACAGGGAGCAGGAACTGGCCCTTGGAGTGTCGTGGGGGGAGATGTGGAGAAAGTCAGGGATCCTGCACGAGTTTCATGGATGGTTTGGATCCCTGTCAGGGACATGTGGGGCAGAGGAGAAGAAATGGAACTTGACAGCAGCTCCAGAAGATGCTTAAATAATTGCTGGTGTAATCTCAGGAAGTATTTGCTGTATATTGTTATCTCTCTGAAACCATGGAGTGAGACAAGGGCAAATGTTTATAAATTGTCTTCCCGGGGTTCTGGTTCCAGCTAGAAACTTTCCTGTCCTCTAGTCTGAATTAGACTGTGATTAAATCAATGAGAAATGGGCACTGGAAGTTAGACTTTCAGTAAAGCCTGGATCTGCTGAAATGGTTCTTCTCCCTCCCTTACTATCACAGGATTTTTCTCCTGTTCCCACTGCATGCTGTTTCTGTAAGTTTGGGACGGTCCTTCAGAAACTGCCATTTTCAAATACTTCAACTTGCTGAGACAGATTGCTCTCTTGTCTTCTCGTAAACAGAACCAGCCGGTGTGGGGAGTTATGTGTGGCTTTGGGTATTATTAGGAATAGTTGAAACTCCAGAGGTTGATCTAGCTGACTTAAACACTTTCAGTTTTGCTTTTAACAGTTTTGAATCACATGCACATTTGAAACCCAAAATACATAAATTTTTAAAAGCTTCTAGGAATTTAAAATGCTACTGTTACTGTGCGTGGTCTTTTCAAGTGAGCCCAAGGCAGGAAATTAAGTAGGACCTGTATTGAAACATACTCAACCACCTTTGGATCACGCAGCTTTCCTTGTTTTCATTCAGCAGGAAGTTAGAAATCCCTCTCTGGGCACGATAACAGCTAGTCAAATGGAGAAAGCTTTAGGAGAGAATTTCAGGAAATGCCTGTGCCCTTTTTCCCTTTGGTTGGTTGTTCTCCCCCTGCACAGTCAGGGGTGTGACCTCACTGCACTCCCAGGTGCCCTGAGGTCTGTCTGCTTTTCCCAGGAGGCCTTTTCCTTCTCTCTCCCAGCGTCAACGCCTGCGTGGATGTGGTTCTGTCCGGGGTGAAGCTGCTGGAAGCCCTGGGCCTGGAGCCCGGCGAAGGGAAGAACCATGCGGTCCTGAGCTCCGGGCAGGACCTGAGGGAGGTTTTTGCCCACTTCATGGAGAGAGGGGCGGCTGCCGAGCGCTTCTTCAGCGACGCCGAGGCGTTCCAGGCCATCGCACGGACAGCCTCGGAGCACCCTGCGGCACAGGTGGGTCTGCACCCGCAGCGGAGCCTTGGCACTCCTCCTCCTTACTCCCTGAGCACTGCTGGCTTCCACTCTCCCTCTAGAGACAAAACCGTTTAGGAAGAAACTTGTGGTGTAGCTTGAGTTGCGTTCATGGTTTTCCGTGGGATTCTGCCCCTGCTGCAAATGGGAGGGGTTGAAATGGTCTCTCCCCTGCTGACATTCCCAAACTGAAATGTCAGAGATGCCTCTTGGGAGCCAGATGGGGCTGAGGGTGTGGAAGAGCCTCCAACACCCTGGGATGAGGCTGGGAGTGAGGAATCTCCTGATTTTCAGCTGTATGTATGTTTTCTGTGAGAGAAGCCGGGGTGGTTTGGGTTGGAAGGGTCCTTAAAGCCCACCCAGTGCCACCCCCTGCCAGGGCAGGGACACCTTCCACTGTCCCAGGCTGCTCCAAGCCCTGTCCAACCTGGCCTTGGGCACTGCCAGGGATCCAGGGGCAGCCACAGCTGCTCTGGGCACCCTGTGCCAGGGCCTCCCCACCCTCCCAGGGAACAATTCCTTCCCAGTATCCCATCCAGCCCTGCCCTCTGGCAGTGGGAAGCCATTCCCTGTGTCCTGTCCCTCCATCCCTTGTCCCCAGTCCCTCTCCAGCTCTCCCTGGAGCCCCTTTAGGCCCTGGAGGGGGCTCTGAGCTCTCCCTGGAGCCTTCTCCTCTCCAGCAGAGCACCCCCAGCTCTCCCAGCCTGGCTCCAGAGCAGCCCTTGGAGCATCTCTGTGGCCTCCTCTGAGCACCTTTGACCCTCAGGACAATCCATACTCACTGCTTTTCAAGCTCAAATCAGAGTTTTACTGGAAAGTTTGACCTTTTTTACTGAAGCAACTTCCCCAGTTCCTTCCACTTTATGTGGGCACAGGCAGCAGGTTTCATCTCGACCTCAAACTGGAGGAAGAATTGCTGCAGTATTTAAATGACTCCTTGTCAGCCTTGCTGAAAACCCACAGGGCTTTAGCCACAGAGAGGTTGCTCAGGAGTAAGGGCTGTTTATGTGCTGAATGAGTTGGTTTTTACAGCGCTGTCACTGTTATGAATGAATTGATTTTTACAGGGCCGCTACCTGAAGGTGAATATTTAGATTAAAAATAAAGAATGCTCAACTTGTTGAGACCTCACAGAGAATTGTAAAATCGTTTTGCCTTCAGCCCCAATAACCTTTAGTAACTTGGGTACTGCTGAACCCTGTTTTAAAAAGCCAAAATCTCCAGCCTGTGCTGAGGACTAAAATGTGTTTAAAGGTCCCAAAGCCAGGGGATGCCCACACCCTGCTCTGTTTGTTTTACAGCTTTACGTGGGAGGAAATGCTGCTCTCATCGGGCAGAAGCTCGCGACAAATCCAGACCTGAAGGTACACACATGTTCCAAACATTTCATGCCCTTTGCTTGTCTTCTTTACTTTACTTGTCTCATGTCACTTCTGTGTAGGTTTTGGGGATCTGGCAGTTACTTCTTAGGTTCTGCTGGTGGGACATATGGTTGGACTTCCAAGCTGATTTTTAAAAATTGAATTATTAACTTTTTAAAATCAGTTGTCTAATTCAAGCATCAGTTGTGATGCTTAAATTTTGGCAAGGGACATGGCAAGAGAAACCTTGTTTGTTTTTCCTTGTTTTCTAGATCCTCCTTTGTGGCCCAGTTGGTCCCAAACTCCACGAACTGCTCGATGACAATGTGGTTGTGCCGCCAGAATCCATGCAGGAAAGAGATGAATTCCATCTTATCTTGGAATATCAAGCAGGTACCTTGCCAAAGGCTGAGTGTTCAGTGGAGCCCCTGAACATCTCTAAGATTGGTGCACAGCCTGAGGGGTGTCATTCTGAAGCTCCATAAACACTAAAATGCTCCCTGAAAACACAGATTTAACCACGTGCTGATGAAACTCGGGGTAACCTTCATGTAATGGCTCAAACAACTTCAGGGCTTTTCTTGCCGCTGATGGAGCCCATTGAATTTGTGATCTTGCCCAGGAATAAACCACTTCACACACACTTGGTCCTGTTTGCTCCACCCCAGGTGAGCAGTGGGGCCGAGTGAGGGCACCCGCTGCCAACCGCTTCATCTTCTCCCACGACCTGTCCAACGGCGCCCTGAACATGCTGGAAGTGTTTGTGTCCAGCCTGGATGAATTCCAGCCAGACCTGGTGGTGCTTTCAGGACTCCACATGATGGAAGGGCAGAGCAAGGAGATGCGACAGAGACGACTCATGGAGGTGAGATACTGAATCCCTGAATCTCCTTCATTTCCACTCCAAGTGTTTCGTGGCAAGGCCTTGTTTTCCCAGGTTTGAAGGAGCAGGAAGGCTGTGCCTTAGAGCTCCCACGGATCTCAGTATTCAATGCCAAAAGCAGAGTGGGAGCTGCAGGCATGGCCGAAGTCTAATTCTGTAACACTGGTTTTTCTTAGATTCAGTGGCCTGTCCAGGGAAAAGAAGGGCTGGTTGCCTGGCTGGAGGGTGTTGATCTGGTTACTGGGCTTGTCTAGCAGCTAAACCACACTGTTTCTATCCTGGATACTGAGGTGATCCAGGTTGTAATCAACACC
The DNA here is from genome assembly GCF_009650955.1 of Corvus moneduloides. Classification (NCBI taxonomy): domain Eukaryota; kingdom Metazoa; phylum Chordata; class Aves; order Passeriformes; family Corvidae; genus Corvus; species Corvus moneduloides. The sequence continues at coordinate 19,782,691 of NC_045488.1, forward strand.
TGCATTCCTTAAGCAGCATCTGTCTTGTACCACCTGTTCTACAGCTGAGGGCTTGTCCTACCGTGAGGCACTGGCCTTTTTCCTGTTCTAGGATCAGCTCTTCTGCAGCTGCTTCAGGTTTGTGAGGTTTTTGGAATTAATCCATTAGAAGGTGCTGAGCTGGGAGGAGATTAAGGTTAGATACAGTTTTCCTGCCCTGGGATTCTGCAAACTAGAAGTTGCTTTATTTCCTCTCCTTAGTAGTACACACACAGGTCATCCCATTGAAATTGTTTATATCCACACACAGGAAGATTAAAGGATGTGTATCTTGAGTCCAAACCCTTTTTCTCCTTCTGTTCCTTAATAAATACATATTCTAGAGTTGTTTTTTCCATTTTCCTGTAGGCTGTGGCCTCCATCTCTGATATCCCAACAGACATTCCCATACACCTGGAGCTGGCCAGTATGACTGATCAGGATTTTATGAGCAACATTATGCATCAGGTAAGGAAAATGAAAGGATGTGCTCTTTTGATTGGCTTCAGTATCACGGTGTACACACTAGTGCATGAATACAGAAACCAAAACTCAACATTTGGACCATACATTCAGAGATAAATTGAGGATTGAATTTGAGCTGAGTTTATCATTTTAAAAATCCCTCGGTTTCTTTGCAGAATTTCTTTCCTGGTGGTTCCTTGTTTAGCGTGACGTGGCTCTGATCTCAGTGTTATGTTTTAGGTGGAGTTGATGTGTTGTTACTCTTTACTGTCAAAGTGTGTGTCTGGAAAATTAATTGCATCAAATGGAATGTTTTCTTGGCTAAGTAATTCTTGCCAACTTGCGGAAGTGCAGCGACTGGGAAACTGGGTGCTGCTTCTGCTGAGCCAGCAGCAGGGTGCTGCAAAAACCACAGCCTGGGGGGAATCCCAGGTCTGACTCTGCCCCTGAGGGCAAACCCGCTGTTCCCTGTTTCTGTTAGCAGGTCTTTCCCCTGGTGAACTCCATCGGGCTGAACGAGCAGGAGCTGCTGTTCCTCACCCAGTCTGCCTCTGGTCCCCACGCCTCCCTGGCCTCCTGGAGCGGCATTCCCGACGTGGGGGTGGTCAGTGACATCCTCTTCTGGATCCTGAAGGAGCACGGCAAGACAGCGGAGCGCGCCTCGGACCTGACGCGGATCCACTTCCACACCCTGGCCTACCACATCCTGGTCACCGTGGACGGGCACTGGGGCAACCAGGCGGCAGCGGTGGCGGCCGGGGCCAGGGCTGCCGGCACCCAGGCCTGTGCCACCGACACCATCGACACCAGCAAGGTCTTCCTCAAAGCTCCTCTGGAGTTTGTCACCTCCCACACAGAGGCACCGTCCAAAATCTCCCTCAATCCAGACGAGCCCGTGGTGCACTGGCACAGGGAAGGCATCTCCTTCCACTTCACCCCCGTGCTGGTGTGCAAGGATCCCGTCCGGACCGTGGGACTCGGGGATGCCATTTCAGCCGAGGGACTGCTCTATTCCGAAGTGTACCCTCAGTAGGAAAGCAGGACCCTCCTTCTTCTCCAACACTGCACGGTGTCTGAGACCCGTGGATTGGGATTTGAAGCAGTGGTGGTATAGGAACAGAACCAGGGTGTGGTGTGTTTTCGGGGTATAACTGAAAAAGAGCCAAAGAATAATTCCAGGTATAAACTGTTGGCTACATTCCAGTCACTCGGCAGTGACTCGAGCGCTTCACGTGCAGGTGCAGATGTTTTAGTATTTAATGTGAAAACTGGCTTTGTCTTAAGGGGGAGGGACACAAAGACCAAAATCCCTGGCTGGCAAAGTTTGCTGTTCTTAGCTCAGAAAGGATCTTTTCTGGTGGTGCTGGAAAGTGCAGCAGCAGGAGAATTTCCTGCCCCTGGATCCCAGGGAGAGCATAGCAGTGCCTGGCCCTGCCTTGCCTCTGGTAAATTCAAAATAAAAGGCTTGTGGGTTATCTCCTCCCAGCACACTGCAAACCTTGCTTGGGGTGAGGATGGAATTACTGCCTGGTGCAATCACCTCTCCGTGTGCCCAGCCCCAGAGGGAGCCATGGTCCCAAAATGTGACACAGACTGAACCTACCCCAGGCTGCACAGGTGATTCTGGATATCTGTGACTAAAGGTGTTCAACTGAGCCCCAGCAGCCTGTGCTTAGTTTTTTGGGAAGTAGGAGTGAAGATAATCAGGGTTTCTGTTTGGGGGACAGCTCTGTTTCCCTGCCAGGGAACCCCCAAACCATTCCCTGTGTTTGCTGTACGCTAAATACTCTGCTAACAGTTGGTGTGTTACAGAAAAGCTCTTGAGTGCTGGGACTCCTTTCTGGTTGGTTGAGAATGGTTGTGCCAAGTTCTTCGGTCTCCCTGGCCTCTATTAGGAAAGGTTAATATATTAGGGAAGGCCCCTCTGGAAGCTCAAAAGCTGCAACAGCGTTTCCCAGGTAAGACTGAAGTGAGGAGGCCTTTTTAGGGTTTGCTGTTGGGATTTTTCTGACTAGGTCACTGATAGTTTCTTTGCTCTGGCCTTTGGAATTAAAAAAGCAGAACCATGTGTCCTTGTTAAATACTTTGCTTCTCTTTTTTTACCTGTTCATAGTCACACACTAAGAATTGCAGAGCACCAGCATGGTTTTGTGTCTGGCCACTTCAGGAACCTGGAGTGTGTGTGCACAGCTCTTAAGACACTTTTCAGTAGAAGTGGGTTAAGTGCAATCAGCATGTCTGGGCAAGCCTGTGCCTCACTAGAGCTTGGGGGAGGTTGTTCCAGGTCAGTCTTCGCACCTGAATGGAGGGAGGAGAGTCTGTGTCACTCAGGGTGGAGTGATCTGTTGCAATAACGCTGTCAGGCTGCTGTCAGTGGTGTTCTCTGGTGGGAAAAGCCATCCTGACTGCTCTGCAAGGATGAAAACTGGCAGCTGTTGTACGTGCACTGACTCAGCACACAGTGCTGTCACGTACATTCAGCTTTCCCCCTGAGCAAAGTCTTCTGCATTGTACAGAGCAGAAATACAGCAATGCTGTGTTTTCCTGCAGCTCATCCCACCCTGAGCTTCCCTTGAGTTGTCAGCATTTTATGCAGGTGCAGGATCTTCTCAAGACTGGAAGCATTTCTACCCTATTATTTTTTTATGATGTTGATGATTGTTATTACTATTATCATTGATAAACTGTAGCACCAGACTTGGAGTTCTGGTTTAGTCTTCCTAAACTGAAAATAAATGAAAAGAACCTCTCCTTTTGGCTGTCTTAGAAGTCCAAGGCCATTAGCAAGGCTGTTCTGCAGCCTGGGATGGTGGCCTTTTGGCTCTGCACTCCTAGGGCCACCAAAGGCTGTGGATCTGCCAGCTGGAAAGTGATCCTTAGCTTACACTGGGTTCCACTTTCCTGATACTGGGCCAAGCTCTGTAGATTCTTGAGCTGGAAATAAAACTGCACACACTCAAGCTGTCACCAGCAATGCCCCTGCTGCTGTATTTCACTTCTTTCTTCCCAAAACACTTCCAGGGATGTGTGGCTGATGGGGCTGACATTCCTTATGGCCACCTAAAACCACGACTGCACCTACAGACCTTGTCCCAGGGTCAATTGTGCTTGCATTGAACAGGAACATGACAGGCCAAAATAACCTTTTTTTAATCAGAGTAAATAACTGCTGTAAACAATCATTTAAAAGGAGCTTGCTGCTTAGAAATCATCTGGGCCAAAAATCTAAACTGGTAATTACTGTTACCTCCTTCCTGCTGCTCCTCACGGGTAACATTTCTGCTGTGGCCCATTCTGGGTGTGCTGGGAACGCCTGGCACAGAAGTCCCAGCTCAAATCCCAGCACCTTGGGATGGCCAGGCTGCTGCTCTACCCAAATCGGCTTTAGCAGGTACACAGAGCTCTCTTGCCCCCCAAGTCACTTCCCAAGGAGAATCCGTAACCACCCTGACCCGTTCATCAGCTGTGCCAGTGGGACCCTGATTAAGTTGAGGAACAATCTATATGGTAATAAGTGTGAATTGAATGGAGGGGCCCAGCAGCCTTTGCTTTGTTTCACATGCTGTGAACATGATGTGCTTAACTTCCTCCTGCCTTCCCAAATTAATGACAGCGAGGCAGAGCTCCTGAAATCCTGAATTCCCCTGCACCTGTAGTCTCACACCTGCACAGCTCCAGTAGTGACAACAAAGAAAAGCTGCTTCAACAGCTGCAAAAATACCAAAACTTCAAAACCAGGCTTGAGCTGACCCTGCTCCCCCTCATCCTCTGTCTCTACAAATCCTGTTTGTTCTCCTGTGTTACTTGTACCTTGAAATCCAGTGCTGGATGACTCAACCCTCAGCCAGCCTCACTCCCGAGGCAGGGTTTGCACTGGAAATGTTTATTCACACAGGTCCTGCTGGAGATGCAGCAGCTGAGCTCAGCACTGTGACAGCTCTCCATGGTAAAACCTGTGCACGTTGGTATTTTCACTTGTGTGTCCCTGCAGCCACCTTGGCTTGGGTTTGTCTTATCCATGATCCAAAATGAGCGTTCTTCCCCTGTTTTCTGTGCATGGCATTTACTCAGGGTCAAGTGCTGGATGATTTGGGAGGTGTGAATCACAGGGGCCTGGCAGAGTCTCAAAGGACACGTTCCTTCTCCACTGTGCCCTTGGTGCTGTGGCATGGAAGAGCCAACCCCAAATCCAGCTCTTGCCAGTTTAAAGGCTCTTTACCTTTGTTCCTCTCCAGGGGAGTTTCACAGAATTACTAAAGAATTGCTAGATTTTATTGTGTTTCCTGGTTATCTCCTGCTGGGATGTGTGAGATCCAGTCAAGTTTGCCCTCCCCTCCCAAGTTCATTTTACAGAACTGGTGCTGAATGTTCTTCCTAAGCCTTTGGCAAAGACCTCATTAACTGCTTTGTGCTGGATGGTTTAGAGCTCAGCTCCACTCCTTAGCCACTGGAAACCAAAGCTTGGAAAGCAGCAGAGCACTAAATCCATTCCAAAACCCAATGGAAAACTGTCAGCAGTTGTGCTTGGCTTTTTTTTTTTTACTCTTTATTCTGTAATGATACACTGAATTATCAGGAGTTCTGTGCCACAGGGTGACCTTTCCAGCCATGTCCTGAGCAAAGAGTTGAATAATGGGACACTTCTGTGACGTGGTACAACAGAACTCAATTTCCAGTTATCCTAAAATGTTGGTTTGGGGGTTCTTTTGGAGCTTGCAGCTTAGGTGAAAGCTGAGGGTTGTGAGCGAGTGAACAGCTGAAGTGTCTGTGTGCAACCTGTTCCAGAGCAGCGCTGGCACGACTTGTGTCACACAATTGCTGCCTTGCTATTCCTGGCCTAAGGAACCTCAGAGTTTAGGGGAGAACAGCAGAAAACCAGAGGAAAATACTGGATCTGAGTAACCTCTGCAGTAGAACTTGGATCTCAGAGCCCAGAAAGCTGGTTCTGCCTGTTTGAGATGTTGGATGAAGCTCTCCTCTGTCACTCCAGAGCAGTTTCTCGTGTGGTATCTCAGGTGGCTCCAGGCTGAATTCTCAGGGAGTCACTGATCCAGACTCTGGTGGGAGGATGTTCCCTTAGCAAAGGAAAGGTGCGGGTTGGAAATGGCACAGGGCCAGGAGCTCTGTTCCCAACAGCCTGGGATCAGCCTGTGCTCAGCAGATCTCACAGCAGCTGAGGAACACAAATGCTGGCAGGAATTATCCCATCAAAATGCAATGGGGCGAGGGCAATGGAAAAAACACCCTGAAAACCTCCCCTGTGAACTTCTCAGGAAAGCTGCCCCTCGGTGCAGACTGGGTTCAGATCTCACCTGTGTCTTCCACTAAAAACATGGACTTCTTAGAGCAGTGTGGTTTGAGAGAGTGGTAAAGCTTTCCTTGTAGCAGAACTGGATTTTCTCTTACAGAAAAGTCTTGGCAGATGGAGCACTTGTTATAACATGGGCCCTTTTTGAATGCATTTATGTGTAGAGCTTATTATTTTAGTAAAGTTTTCCCCCATTCAGCACTGAGGCTTGTCTGTCTCTGCAGAAGAGGCTTTGCCAGCTGAAACCCACTTCCCATCTAAATCTAAATTCTGAACAGCTTTAAGGCCCCCACATCCACCTTGCTCAGTCACAACTGAGCAAACAAGCACAGGAGCACAGCACGTACCCACTAATACTGCCTGTACCATGAATCAGCATCCAGTTGTCTCAGGGACCTCAACACTACATTTTTTGGGCTGAACACATGTTGCTGGATGGACAGATCATTACTCTTGGCTGGAACAAGGTCTCGCTGCCCAGGCATTGATGTTTGAATGTCTTTTAGTTTGTTTCCTGTGCAGAAGCCAAGATGCAAAGTACCTTGTGAGCTCTGTGATTTACCCTGGTTCATCGCAGACCTTTCCCTAAAAAGGGGAAGAAAAGTCCTAAAGCAGATGGTTTCTGCTTCCCTAGAAATTAGGCTCATGATTCTTTTCCGTTGAGGGGGGAAAAGAGGGGATTAGAATCATGGCTGATGCCAGAAACAGGTTTTGGAACATAAGGTGTGATTTCCAAAATCCCTAAATGCCTCAGTGCAGTCCTGCTGAAGAGTCTCTTGCTTAATTCCAGCTGAAAGAGCAGTCCAGCCTCATTACCATTAGCACAAAAATGCTCTCCAGAAAGATCCCAGGAATTTACTGCATGCAAATGCCACCATTGCCATGCCCAGGGGAGGAGAGGGGACAGGATGAGGAATTGCAGTTCTATTTATTACTCAACTGGAATTATGTATTTAAAAATGCTCCCTTACACACGAAGCTCCCAGGAAGTAAGAAGGTGCTACTGCTTCATTTCATGGAAGAATTGGTTCCTTGTTGCATAAGCTTTTCACAAAGTATGTATTTTAAATAAATCCCTTCACAGTAACTCCAAGTGCAGTACGTGCTCCCTGTGTGACATTTATCCCATCAAAGCATCCTAGCACAAAAATCTGCCTTGAATTAAAGTTTTGGGGCTGAGGTGAAGAATTCCCAGCCCGTGCCCACCCCTGCTCTGCAATCCTCACCTCTCCTTCCCAGGCACTCTGTTAGGCTGCGGGAACTTTCAGTGTAAGAAGTTAAATGTGAATAAAAATCTCTGCACTGTACCTGACTGACACTGCTCCTTGTCTGGTTTGTTTCAATTTGCCAGTGCTCTACCAAACAATTCTGTTTTCTTTAACTCCTGGCAGGAGGGAATCCTTACAGGAGTGCTGCCCCAGAGCTGACCTGACACAAAACCCAGCAGAAAGGGCAGCTGGGGGGAAAAAAAGCCACATTTAAGATAAGCAGTCAGTTTGGGTTATCAGAACCCAGGGGAAAGTGAGGGGTCCTACTCCTTCAGTGTTCTCCAGGGAGCAGGAGAGCGCTTCAGCTCCTGGCTGGGCTCTGAAGATGCATTAATGTTGTTCTGGATAAGAGCAGCAAACCACAAAGCACAGCTGAAGGCTGGGATGTACCCAGAGCCCTGCTCATGCTGCCTGCACACTGAGAATGTTTCCATTATTAACCTTCCTCTCCTGGACTCTAATTATGGAGAGATCCAGTCCAACAGTGCAGAACTAAAGGCAGGAAATACATTTCAAACAGCTGGGGAGCTTCACCAGCAAACACAGAGCCCTGAAGCTCCAGTTTACCGGTTCTTTATGCAAAATCAGCTGCTCACCAGTTCAACCACTGGAAGGGTTTGATCCTCCTCAGGGTGCAGGATCCTAAATAACTACTGCTGGCTTTGCTAAATGTCCTTTTGGAAGACTCACACCCAACTTGTGGAGGGCTCGACGCTCCAGTTGTGTAGGGAGCTGTGACCGCACTAAGAGCAGCTACACAGAAACCTCTGGGCACTGCCACGACCCCTTGGGACAAGGCAGAGCCCTCGAGCTAAAGTCACTGAGGGAACACAGCTGCATCCAGACTGACACTGGGGAGAGGCCACCACGGGGCAGGGCGGGGCAGGTCCCTTCTCCAATCCCAGGCAGCCCTGGGGAGGCTCCTGCACAGCCTGTGCTGCCCAGAGCCGCCCTACTCCGCTGCCTCCTGGCTCTGGGGCTTCTCCTTCCTCTGCTCCTTGTCCCCTGGGGGAGCCGAGTTCTCCTCAGGGCTCGTCTCCGACTCCTGCTCCTGTTCTGGTTCCAGAGGCAGGGAGGGAGGCTTTTTTGGCAGAGCTGGTGTTGCAGCACCTGCGGAGAGAGCACAGTTAGAGTTACTCTATGGCTACGTGTGTTTTGTCACAGCTTTTAATTACCCTCAGATTCCTTCTGCCTAACATTAGTTTATTGACACGGAGCTATCCAGACCTTACAGTGCCCAAAGCACTGCTGAAAGGAAGCTCAGGTACAGTCTCTCAGCTGTCAGAATTCAGTACAAATGGAGGAATTAACTCATGCTCTGGAAGGGAAAACATTTTCTAGAATCACAGAATCTCAGAACGGTTTTGGTTGGAGGAACCTTAAAGCTCACCTCATCCCACCCCCTGCCATGGGCAGGGACACCTTCCACTAGCCCAGGTTGTTTCAAGCCCTGCCCAGCCTGGCCTTGGCCTTTTCCAGGGCGCCAGGGGCAGCCACAGCTGCTCTGGGCAGCCTGCGCCAGGGCCTTGCCACCCTCACAGGGAAGTGCCACTTCCAGCTCCACTGAAGCTGGTTTATGCTCAAGCTGGAGCCCCAACCAAAGTGTTGTTTTCAGTTCACAGCTTTAGCAAATGTGGGGAGGGTTTCCAGGCAGTTAAAGTAGCTACTTACAGAATTAAATCACAACAGGACACAAGTTGTCTCTACACTTAAATTAAGGGTGCCAGCTGATGCTATGAACCAGCTCCCTTCTCTGATCTGGATAATAAAGTCCTTCAGGTACACCCTAAACCCTTGGTGAGTTTTATTTTTCAGATCTTCTGGCTAAGTCTTCCCTGCATGGAAAGTTTATTCCATGTGTGAGAAATGGAACATGTCCTTAGGGATGCCAAAGAAAGAGGCCTGGATTACACAACCACTCTCCTGGTTCAGTCCACAGGCAACAAGACCAAGAGTGACAGAAAATCACCACGATGAGCAACATCTCCAGCGCATTCCTCCCCGGAAGCTGAGGGGTGAGAGGAGGTCATGCTTGGAATGGCTCAGGAGATGCTCCTACGCAGCCCCAGCACACAGAATCATGGGCTGAGCCTCCAAAGGCTCACACCACCTCCTGAGAACCCTCAGTCCCTCTAAACCCAGCAGCATCTGCAAGGCTGGGCAGCTTCAGAGCAATCCAGCTGTAGTTATTGCTGTCAGAGAAATGATGAAAGTGCTTTGGAAAATTGTCTGTCCTTTCCCTTCTCTGCAGCAGCCTGTCTGTGCACACCAGCTCCTGGGCCCTTCCAAAGAAAGGCAAGAGGTCTGGTTGCTGAAAATGCCTCCTTTCCACAGCAAGATCACAATCCCATGCTAATGGAATCTTTGTGGCTCAGACAGGAAGGGAAACTTTCCCAGCCTCCCACATCCCTGCAAAAGCAGGAGAGTGAAATACACTTACACAGAGCATCTTCCTGAACTCAGAAATCCGGGAAAGCTATCACCAAACATTGCTCTCACTGCTGTATGAGCAAGTCAGTCCCTTCCTGAAGATGTGCTGTAACTCTTCCCAAGGGAGGAGACATTTCTTTGCTTTCCTCCCACATCTCCACTTGAAAGAACAGCAGAGGAGACATACCTGGGGGGAGCTGCATGGCTTTCCCATATCCTGCAGCAGAGGACATGGCTTGACCCAGGGCCTGGTTGGAGCCCAAAGGCTGCTGAGAGCTGGATTTCCCTGACACAGCAGCTTTCTGCTTGGATTTGGACTCTTTAGAGGGCTTGGTCCAGACCAGGCTCTCCCCAACCTGCAGAGCAGCTCCCATCTTCTGGGCCATCTCCACCATCTTCTCGAGAAGTAAAAAGAGAAGAGCACTGTAAGCAGGGACACGTCAGACAACAATAAAGTCAACAACACCATCAAAAAAACCTACAAGCAAAGAGCTGTGCAGAGCTGGCTGCAGCTTGGTGCTTGGGGGAAACATCTCTGCTAATTCAGTCCCTTAATTAAGAGGGAATCTTGTCTCGCTCTGTATTGATTGAAGAACTGAGCTTCAAAGAGCAGAAAGGAAGCGAGCAGCTCTCAGCAGGCGCCCGCTCCGCTCGGAAAATCTCATAAGCAGAATTTCTTCCTAATAACTGGACTCAAAGTCAAACCTCCTCCTCGTTTGCTGCCAGCCCTGGGGTGGCTCCTGAGCTCAGGCACAAACCTCGGGGTCGAAGTCGGGCGCGCTGCTCTCCCTGGCCACGGTGACCTTCCTCTCCATCTCCTGGTACTGGCTCAGGGCCCCCTGCTTGTCGCCCTGGTTGTAGAGCAGGACAGCGTAGTTCAGGTTGATGAGGGGGTTGCACCTGCAGCAGACACGTGGGAGGCATCACATTCCCTGTGGGAACACTTATCCTGGCTGGAATAATGCTAAGATGTGCCCAAGCAGCAAAGCTGGACACACCTCCCTGTCTGGCACTGACGGAGAGGCTACAGCCAAAGCCCTGTGGGAGCATGGCTGAGACCCTTGCCCTGATGACAGACCCAGTGCTGGGCTCTGCAAAGTCCCCCCGTGTCAGTGACAACATAAATCCCTCCCCTGGCTGCCTCCCTCTCTGCAACAGCCAGTTCCGTGCACCTGGGGGCCATCCCGGGGCTCTCCTGGTGTCCCAGCCCCTTCCTCCCAGGACAGGCAGAGCAGTGACAGGGGCTTTTGTCACACTGAGACAGATGATCTTTGATTTACCTCGACTCTCCCAGCATTCCCAGTCTGCAGGAGAGCAGCTCACCATGGGACAGGCAGTGGAACAGAGCCCTGCTCTTGGGTTTTGTTTTATAACCTGACACACCACAGAATGTGCTGTTCACATTTCATTTCTTCACCTCTTCTCTCTCCTTCCCCCAGCAAAACCACACACAACTGCAGGTACTGCAACAGGTGAACACAGGCACCTGCACGCTCCTGCCTCCCCTCCTGAATGCAGTTTCACAAGGCAGAGCTGCTCCAAACACTCTCGTTTTCCAAACGATCCGCTTCCTTCACTAGGACACATTAACCCTCCCCATCTGGCCCGCCCAAGAGTGCCAGGGCGGGGGTGGAGGAGCTCTGCCTGCCCACAGCTCCCCCTGTGGGCCCCACAGCAGCATCCCTGCACACAGGCCAGGCAGGGACGCTCCAATGCTCCGTGGGTTCAAAAGAAATGTGAGTGAGGAACTGGTGCCCTCTCCTGGAGCGTGGCTGGGATAACTGGAACCACCCACGGCCAAGGCAGAGGCAGCATCCTCTGGAGCAATGCAGAAGGGGAGGACCCTGCTGGCACTGGGCAATAAATGAAGTGTAACCTGCAGGCTCTGACTCGCCAGCCCTGGTGACTCTCCATCCCAGTGCAAGGAAGGCAACTCTTAGAAGAAATCTGACTGCATTTATAACCATGGCTTCTCCTTTAACTGGGAAACTGGAATGCTGAGCCCGCCACAGAAGAAACATTTTGCCAAAACACTGAGGAGATCAGACAGTCCTGGGAACAGCCAGTTTTAAATTTAATTGAACCTGATGGAGCTATTTCACTGCCTTCAAGAGCTGAGAAGCAATATGACAGCCAGAGAAAAATCAATAGCTGAATATCCACAGAAAGGACAGTCACAAGCCAGAACCAGGAGTGGAACACCTTTTTCTAAACAGTGTTCCAAGCTATTTCCATTCCAGCCCCCAGCGTGGCACCCAGGCCACTACAAAAGCATTCCTGATGACAGACCCAGTGCTGGGCTCTGCAAAGTCCCCCCGTGTCAGTGACAACGTAAATCCCTCCCCTGGCTGCCTCCCTCTCTGCAAACCAACCACCTTCATCCCAAAGAGCTCCAAACACGCCGGCAAAGGAAACTTGTGGGGACACAGGTTCAGCCACACCATAACTGGCTAAAATCCACAGCGTGTCAGCTGAACCAGCCTCACAGTCTGCATGTTCCTCCCAGCAGGCCCTGGCAGTTGGAATTCATTTCTGCTTTGCTGAGGGTTTATTTTGCTGGTTGGACTGTAGAGCTGGAGCATTGCCCGAGTGCCAAATACTTGGGCAAAGTTGTAGAGCCAACTGACTGCTCCTCCTCTTTGAGCAGAGCACACAACCCCCCAACTAAAGAGCCTGTGCTGCCTTTAAGGTCCTGTCCTGCCCTGCCAGGCATGGAAAGCTGATTAGAACAGAACCATGGAATGGTTTGGGTGGGAAAAGACCTTAAAGCCCATCCAGTGCCACCCCCTGCCATGGGCAGGGACACCTTCCACTGTCCCAGGCTGCTCCAAGCCCTGTCCAGCCTGGCCTTGGGCACTGCCAGGGATCCAGGGGCAGCCACAGCTGCTCTGGGCACCCTGTGCCAGGGCCTGCCCACCCTCCCAGGGAAGGGTTTATCCCTTGTATCTCATCTATCACCACCTTGTGTGGCCCCTGCAGGTGGAAGTGCTTTTGGCTCCACTCTGTCACCTGCAGACAGACTCTGGGCTCAGCAGGGCTGGTAGGTCTAAGTGTGCAAATATTCACAGTAAACTGGGGACAGAAACAAAACTATTAATAAATCTGAGATAATTTTGATTTTGTGCCTGAAATAATGACTTACTCTGAGGTTCAGCTTAACATTTCTGAAACCAAGTGCTCTGATTTTAAGACTCAGACTGCAAGCATAGATGTTCTTAATGAAGGAGCTGCCCTTTTATTTGCTCTATACAAACTTCTTGCACATTCTCCCAGCTAAAATCTTCCCTCTGCCCAATTCAGAACAGACTCTACCCCAGGCATCTCACTGCTCTACACTGTGCTCAAACTTCGGGTTAAAAAGTATGTTTTCTTCTATTCAATCTGCTCCACTGTGTATAAATATTCACCAAAAGGAGGGCTGGCATCCAAAGTCATCACCACTGACTCACTAACCAAACAGCAAAACAAAAAACAGCTTTGGGTTGCTCTGAAATAAAATCCTCTCTCAGTTTTCAGAGCTAACTTGAATTTTAAAAAAAATGGTTTTAACACTGTCACTTGCACAGCTACAAGAATGAAAGTGTTTCCCTACTGCAAACCATTTAGGGTCGAGGCACAGTGAGAGGCAAAGGAAATGAAGTGCAGGAAGGCAAAGCAAGACCAAACAAGTGACAGCTCTGACAAAGACTTACTTGTCCAAGGCCACAGCTTGTTCATAGGAACATTTGGCGTTCTCGATGTCTTCAAGGTTGGTCAGAGCAACTGCACCAAAGCAAAGCATACACACAGGAGGAGAAGTTTCACGAGCAGCTCATTTTTAGGACAATTCTGAATGCCATAAAACAGGTGCCAGCAGGGTTGTCTGGAGCACTGCCAGGATTAACCCCACTGAAAGGAACGGTCCGGGTTGGAGTGACCTTAAAGCCCAGCCAGTCCCAACCCTGCCATGGGCAGGGACACCTTCCACTAGCCCAGGTTGTTTCAAGCCCTGCCCAGCCTGGCCTTGGACACTTCCAGGGATCCAGGGGCAGCCACAGCTTCTCTGGGCACCCTGTGCCAGGGCCTTGCCACCCTCACAGGGAAAGATTCCTCCTCAATATCCCATCTAACCCTGCAATGTCACTTCTGACATGTTTATCTAATTTCACCCCAAAAACATCCAGTGCTGGAAACCCACACCCACTCCTTAGGCAACCCAACCCCAGTCTCACATGTGTCAAGTCTTGTCCCACGTTTAATCTGGATCTGACTGCAAGTTTCCCTTCTATTTCCCCAGAGAGAAGAGATTGGGCAACAGCTCCTCAGTAATGCTGTGCTTCCTTTAATTCATCACACAGCTCCTGCCTGTGCCGTGGCATTCCCAGGTGGGATGCACAGGCAGCTGCACGGAGCATCCCCCACCTGCCAGGAGCATGTAGAGCTCTGCCATCTTGGGCTGGAAGTTGATGGCAGCGCTGAGGAAGTGGAAGGCTGAGGCGTACTGCTGCATCGTCAGGTGCACCAAGCCCAGGTTGTACAGGATCTTCCAGTCAAAGGGAGCCAGGTAGTTTGCCCTCTTCAGGCAGCTGATAGCCTTGAAAAAAGAGGGATAAATGTGCTAGAACAGTCTCCTCATGACAGGAATCTTGTGCTTGCATGGAATTTGATGCAGATGGGAGAAAAATGGAAACTGGGTTCTTACTGCTACGTATTTCTTCTTCCCAAAGAAGCACATGCCAATGTTGTTCCAGAGAGGGGGGCTCTCAGGAACACTGCTGGCCACCACCTTGTACTTGGAGAGGGCGACATCGAAATCCCCGTGGGCCTGCATCATGCTGCCAGCAGCCAGGGTGGCCTGGGGACGAGACAACAGTGAGCCACTCACAGCCCCGTTTGCTCAGACACAGCAAGAACACCAGAGGACAAAATGATTAAACTGAAACCATCTCAGGAACAACCCTTTCACTTCTAAGGGCTGCCAAGACCAACAGTGGGAGCAGATGGGGACTCTGGAATCTCCCACCCCAGAGCAGAACACAGGGTGAAGAACAAACCTGAGTCTGCTTCTTCCTGCACTATTTTGATCATAACTGTCTCAGACATGAGTTTGCCCAGAGCAGCTGTGGCTGCCCCATCCCTGGAAGTGCCCAAGGCCATGCTGATGGGGCTTGGAGCAACCTGGGCTAGTGGAAGGTGTCCCTGCCCATGGCAGGGGGTGGAACAGGATGGGCTTTAAGGTCCCTTTCAACTCAAACCATTCTGTGAGTCTGTGATTCCATAAACATTGCAACATGACATTGCAAATGTTTAGGGTGTTTTTTGGGGTGACAGAAGTACTTCTTAGAGTCTGAGGCTCTGAAAAGATCTATGCACTAATAGATTGTTTTTACAACCAAGCACAGATAGAAATAGTTCTGGTGCAAGTTAAGTGGGGAGTAAAATGCACTCAAGCAAGACATATGCAGCAAAGCTTCCTAGTTCACACTGACTGGCTGATACTGCGAATTAATGGGAATATGCATGGGGGAAAAAATGGAAGTGAGTACAACACACTATATTTAAACCACACTAGTTAAGTCCTTTAGAAGATTTCACAGCGACAAGTAAAATCCGTAAGTGTAAAGGTGTTTTCACAACAACTCATGTTTGTCAACCACACATTTCAATGCTCTGCATCGTTAACAGGGAAAAAAAGGAGAGAAATGAAGTAACAGCCCTAAAAAGGGAAGCAGTTCCACAACGAGGAATGAAACCTAGATACCAAGCTCAGCTTTCCAGGCCAGAGCCAAGGAAATACACACAGCAGCTGGAAGCACAGGGTATCAGCAGATGGGAGAATAATAAAATGCAGTATCACTTGGATCACAAGGGACCTGGCACCACTCTTCTGGGATTTTTAAAATCCAGAAGACCTTCCTTCCAAAGTAAATTCCACCTGGCTTTGGTGCAACTTCAGATTAAAAACCAAAGGGATCAATTTAACATCCCACATTCTGCCTCCTCCCCTTTCCCTACCTCCACACACACCCAACTCCCTACCCAGGGAAACATCCCAGAAATGTATTTCACCAAAAGCTTTCTGGGCAGGGTCCTTTCCAGCCTCTCCAGGCCCCAGATGCAGATGGCAGAGCTCTGACAGTGGGATTAGCTTTAGGAGGTGTCCCCTCAGGGTTCACTTGGTTCATTTCCACTCCTCACCGTACCTTGTAGTTGCCTGGGTCATAGGTAAGTGCGTTTCCAAGGTGTTCAAAAGCCTTCTGGTAATCCCCAGTCTGGCAAAAGAAGTACATAAGCATCAGAAATTCAGGAGTAAGGGGAGTTAAGAAGGAGAATACAGGTTTTGTGGGCACCAGAATTTCTGGTTCAGTTATACAGTGAGAAGAGTGAGTTTTATGGTGCTCCCATCACACACATGTGTTCCTGTTTGACAATCCACAGAACAGATTCTAAGAATTTATTTGACTTGGCTGGATTCACTGTTCTGACCCAACCAAAGGTTTCCAGAGAGTTTGTACTCTGACTTTTTCACACACAAATGAGCTCTGGGTTCACAGGTCTCCGCTCCTTTATCCCAGAAAAGAGGCTACACACTGCTACTCTGCACATCCCTAATTCCCTCACCACAAATTCCTCACTCCCCAGGGCTCTCCTGTTCAGGTGACAAACCCTTCCCTTGTCTTCTCATGGACTGCAGGTGTTAGTGGGCATCACTGTGGCCATATATGAGCATGTGAAAACTTGGAATTGCTTAAATCCTATGGATCAGAACCAGAGGAGCTCCAAGGTCCCTTCCAAACCAAGCCATCCTGTGATTCTGTGGTTTCACCTGAATTCACCTAAAGCTCATCTCATTCCACCCCCTGCCATGGACAGGGGCATCTTCCACTGTCCCAGGCTGCTCCAAGCCCCAGTGTCCAACCTGGCCTTAGGCACTGCCAGGGATCCAGGGGCAGCCACAGCTGCTCTGGGCACCCTGTGCCAGGGCCTGCCCACCCTCCCAGGGAACAATTCCTTCCCAATATCCCATCTATGCCTGCCCTCTGGCTGTGGGAAGCCATTCCCTGGGTCCTGTCCCTCCATGCCTTGTCCCCAGTCCCTCTCCAGCTCTCCTGGAGCCCCTTCAGGCCCTGCAAGGGGCTCTGAGCTCTCCCTGGAGTCTTCTCCTCTCCAGGTGAGCACCCCCAGCTCTCCCAGCCTGGCTCCAGAGCAGAGGGGCTCCAGCCCTGGGAGCAGCTCCAGGGCCTCCTCTTCCTTTCAGGCACTACTGCCTATTCTTCTTTGCTTGTTCCCTCTTTGGGAAGATTACTTCTGGAATAATCCAGCCCTTCCCATCCATTTCACAGACACAAGGATAAGCACACCTTTGTTATTTAAATTGATTCTGATTTTCCTTTATGGTGCATTAACACTCACAATTTCATGGCTGCTTTTTCAGGATAACTTGCAAGACTCCTGCTGCAGAAACAAGGTAATGCCTAGTCATGTTTTGTTATACTTGGAGGATTTATAACAGAGTTAGGGTGGTTGCCAGACAGAATTCCTGCTCTGGCTCTGGTCCAGGGAATCAGCTTGCTTTTAGCAGCAATGAGAAGATACAGAAAAGCAAGTTCTGCCCTGTTAAATTCAGTCCGTAGAGAAGCATGTGCAAGTCACAGGAAGGTGGACAGAAATTAACTCTGTAAAAAACCCAACATGTTTCTATTGAAAATAATTAAGTTTTTGTAACAGTAACAGCATTTAGTACCTGCAGGTACAGTAGGCCCAGGGCTGTGAGGAGGTCTGTGTTTTCTGGAGAGAACCTGGAACACAAAAGCCAAAGGGCTGGGTTTGCTTTTCAGCCCTTCCAGAACAGGGTAAACATAGAACATGGAATTCTGATGCTACATTACTGTGGTATCACTTCAGGAAATTAAACTGTTATTATTAAAAACAAATATTAGAACAACTGCCATCACGGGGACTTCCTTTGAATAACATCACACCTCAGCTTCCCAAATATCTTCTGGGTATCAGTGGGAAGGCAGCAAGGCTCTGTGAAATAGATCTGGATACATAATAAGATAATGTGGTTTTGTTAAGCTTCAAAGTGACTCTGAATCAGTGACCTGGAAATACAAAATGGGATTTTCCATCATCTCTCATAAACCACCCTGTAAATCCATCCCTCCTAAGCCTCTTGGGCCATGTAGGACAGGCAATCCTCAGCATTCCTGATGGATCCTACACACTCCTCATCAGAATTTTAATTCACCTTATAAAAAGATCCCAAATAAATAGGATGGAAACCACAACAAAAAAGGAGAAAGCAGAGAGAGACACTAATTGTGGTCTCACTCACCTCAACAGGCGTCAGCTTTTAATTCCCTGCTACCAAGACTTAAAAAAATCTGATCTGCACACTTACACTGGCACCTCTACACCTCAACCAGAACAAAACCACCTGTGCCTGGTGGAACATAAACATGGAATAACTGACTATCCTGGAGCTGGAAACAGCAAGAAAAATGTAATAGGCAGATGAGACAAAAAAAACCCCCAGGAATAAACAGGAATGAAGAAGAAAGGAGGGCAGGGGGGCACCAGGATAAGAATATAAACCTGGTAAGATGCTCAGCAAGGATTATTTATGTAATAGACATTCTAGATTAGTCCAAATGTCTGCCCAACCCCACCCGCTGTCAGGCAGCAGCTGAGGGCAGACGTGAGCAGACACTACATGGGTACTCCACTGGCTCCCCACACGCTCCTGATTTTCTTTCCAGTGCTGGCCTCCATGGCAAAGCTACATTTGACAGCACTGGTAATGCTTGGGAATGCCCTAAAACAAGGACAGGTGGGCACTGAGGAGCACTGAAGGGGTGGGAGAAATTCCCTGTGCACCAGCACATCTCCCTCAGCCACAAAGCGCTCTGAGGGAAAGCAGCAAGTGACAGCCAGCCAGTGACTGTGGAGGGACAGTCAGGGTTACATCGTTCTGGGAGATAAACCTTTGGGATGGAGGAAGTCAGTTTTGGATCACTTTGCTCCCAGGCATCTCCGTCCATTTGTTATTCCACTTTTTTTTCTGGCAGCCCTTCCAACAGCTCCCTTCTTCCCTGCCACACTGTCAGCAGGAGCAGAGACAGCTCAAGTGCTTGGAAGCGCCAGCTTTGCTCAGAGCCTCCGTAATTACCATTAGCTTTTTAATCATGGCCTCAATTCAGATCTGGGACACCAATCAATTTTCTCCTGGCATAGGATGGGAATGGGCAGATGGAAAAAAGGGATATTTCTTACTCTACAGCTTTCTTATATATTTCAATGGCTTTATCCATCTCCCCCTCCAAGAGGTGAATTTTGCCCAGCATCATGTAGGTCAGGTCGTGTCTGTTGAGCTCCAGGGCACTGTTGAGTTGGTCTCGTGCCTAAAAACACAACCACAGAGAGTAAAAAAACAATAAATGATTACAGAGCCCTCAGCAAAGCAACAGCCCACGAGTAATCCCCAACAGCCAGGGAAGGAGGACAGCCAACAAACACCCCCTGAGCCTAGGGAACACAACCTCCAGCCCAGCTAATCCTTGGAACAAGCTCTGCACTGGCAGCCACCTGCTTTTAGGGGCAGCAAAAGGCAACACCTTCAAGGCAAGCAAGAGGCAATGGCCTCCCAAGGAGGAGATGAGCACAGGCCTGTTCCTGGATTTGAGTTTGTTTGGCTTGAGGGATGCTCTGGATCTGTTGGGTGAACTGATACTTTTTCTTCCTTCAAATGCTTATTCCAGCAGTGAGCAAGTGAAAATCTGAGTGGAGATGTCAGCAGGTCCCAGTTGGGAAGGTGTTAGTGCAGCCAACAAACCCCAAGTGTGAACCCACACTCCAGAGGTTGGTTTTTTACAGGGATGCCTCAAACAGGGAGCACAGCTGGGGTTTGCTGCAAGGGCCACAGCACCCCACCAGCAAGAGCAGCAGGGAGGAGCTGGGCCAAATTGGGAACAAAAAGGGTCTAAATGCTGTTTTTTCCCTTACAAAGTAGCTGGATTAGAGACAGCTCAGTGCTCACCAGCAGCACTCAGGGGATGGTTAAGTAAGGAACTGGGAATGGCGTGCTCAGACCTGGGAATAAAACTGCATTTGAACCTCCAGAACTCCTTTACTAACTCCAGATTTAGTTCAAAAGGAGCTTCAGACAGAGGAGCAAAACCTTCCCATGGAGGCAAAAAAGACCTGCTGCACCTCCAGCAAACAATCCCCTAACTCCTTCCCTCTGAATCCCGCCAGCCCCAAGGAGCTGAGGCTTCCTTCAGGATCTCTCTGCATGGGGTGCAGGAGTTTGTGCTGGGGAAATGGTTTGGGGTTTTACCACCATCCTTCTCTTGCTTCAAGAGGATGGACCTGGATTGCTGCTCCTACAAAGCCAGCAGCGTGCCTGGGTCTGACTTTAAACGGCTCAGAGACAGAAGCAGCTCTTGTTGGAGCACCGCCCATTTTCTGTCTAGTTTGACGTTTCTCAAGCATTCCCTTTAAAACCAGCAATGTTCTCTGAAAAATCTTAAATTTCAGAAAAAGCCTCTGGCCCTGCCACAAGCTGATCTCCCTTTATCCAACCTCACTGACTTGCAGCTGACTCAAAGTAATTCAGCACACAAATGGAAACAGAGACAGCTCACAAACCTTTGCTCCCAGAAACAAACACTGAAGCAAAAAACTTCCTTGATACCTCTTGCTGCAAATGATCCATTTCAAGCTACCAAAGACAGTGACATTTCTGGGATGCTTCCTGCTTCCCACTGGCATTACCTTGTTGAAGTGTTTCAGGTACATGTAGCACACACCCAGGTTGTGGCTGATCTCCTGCATGGGAAAAAAAAAACAAACCAAAAAACCAAATCAGCACAAGGTAAGAAATATAAAATCTGACAACACTGACCCAGAGCAGGAGAGCCCTATGCCTGCCCACACCCTTCTTGCTTTGTAGAGCAAGTAAACCTATAAATTTCAGTTACTTCAGGCACCTACAGAGCTTAAGTGGAGTTGTACACAAAACATTACAGGCCACTGAGACAAAAACCACAGAAATGACAAATCTCTTTTAAGAGAGACCAGACATTTCTCTTCAGAGAACAAGGAGCACAGATCGGTTTCTTCACCATGGTGTCACTCTCTAAAACCAGGAAAGCTGCCCTCATGGGTGACTCAGTCTGGCTGTACATCAGTAGGATATGCACAGTGTCCAACCCAGCTGGACAAAACTGGAAGATGTGCCTCATTTTCCAAAACACAACTTGAGCACTGGAGTATCTGATATCCCTCTGGCATCCTACACAGTTTTGCACAGGGAGGAAGATCCCTTAGGGATCCTAAACACACTGGTGACACTGTAGGGATCGTCCGTGCCCCGAATTCCTCACCCACAGTTTAACACACAAGGCACCTTCCCCACCCCAGCACATCCCTCAAAAGCAAGGTCCTCCCATTCCTGATTTTATTCTGGTGAGCATTTCACTGATTCACCATCTTAGACAGCCTTGACCTTTCACAGGAAACTCTCTTATTTCCCCATTAACCTGTTTTCCTCCACGCAGCCTCTGCAGCTGTGCAGAACTGAATCAGAGACTCTGGGCTGCTGTGGATTGCAGAACGAGGGAAGAGCACAGCCTGGCTGTGCTTCCAGTGCTGAGCCAGGAACTGGGAATAACTAATCCAAATACCCACTGGCACCTGCCTGCCGGGCTGTAAACAGGGTTACAGGCATGCCAAGCACTGGGAATGCAGGTGGGGAAAAGACTCATGATACAAAAGGTTTCTGAGTTGTCTGGCACAGGGTAAGTCGAATTAACACCAAAGTTATCCTTGTATCCTGAATTTTAGATGTACTGAGAAACAAAGGAATGAGCTCACATATTGCAAACCTACTTTAGAAACACTTCTGCAGGCAAAACAGGCAGCTGCAGAAGGCTGCAAGGCATGGCCTCTCCCTCACCCACTGTCCCACCTTTCCCTTTGCAATGCTTTTGTCCTTTTATACATAAGAGTTAATTTAATCACTGCTCCTGTATATGGTGTTTTGCATTATGAAAGCTTTCCCAATTACTCAAGCAAGTTTTAATAACCGACGTTTCCAAATTCTCCCCATACTTCCCTTAAAGTACAGATGTGGTTATGTTAAAATGATCCTTTGCAAAGCTCAAACACGTTGCTCAATTCTCCGTGCCCCAAGCCAACGCGTGGGATTTGGCTCCTGTGATCCAAACCGGGCTCAGACCACAGGCAGTGTGAGCTCACCTTGGCTTGGGACAAGCTTGCAGCTATTACAAGGACCTGCACTCTGAACACTCACCCAGTCCTTCGCATCGAGTTTTGCTGCTTCATTGTACACTTCGATGGCTGCCTTGTGCTTCCCCAGGAGAAACCTGCAGAAGGATTGCAATGCTTATGTTTTTCCTGTGTTCAGACCCTGCTGTGCAGCCACTATCACCTCTGCCAGTGAGAAATGATCCTATCTGCTGCTTCTCCAGACATCTGCAGGAGAAGATTACAACCTCAGCACTGCTCCCCCTGAGGACCAAGGTCATCCATCCTGGCACTGGTGGGGATGTAAGGAATGAATGCCCAGGCTCTGCAGCCTGCTTTTGTCTCCAAGGAAAGAGACAGGTGCCCTAACACAACATCCAGAGACAGAAAAGGGTCTGTAGGGCAAGTCTGCCCAGCTCAGGTCAGCACCTGTAGCTCTGGACCTTGAAATCAGTATCACCTTTCTGCTTGAAGCCCAAAGGAAAACACAACAGCAGTCAGGCAGATAACAGAGATTCTGCTTAAAGAACTACCCACGCTTCTGGAAGCCAAGCCAAGTGTTGATAAGGAGGAAACATGTCTGGAATCAAGCAGCCTAAGAGAAAAACAAAGCATGGAAGGTCCTGGGTGGCACATCCAAGAGAAACAACAAATAAAACACCACTCACAGGGATCGCGCCACCTGCTTGAGGTTGTCAGCGCTTCGAGGGTTCAGAATGGAACATGTCTGGAAAAGTTCAAGAGATTCTTGAATTTTCCCCTCCAAGCGAAATATCAAAGCTGTAAGACAACATACAGCAGGCAAATGAATCCATTGTCAGCAGGAAAAACGTGCCTCTGAGAGCAGGGAAAGAAGGGGGAGTACAGACAGCAATGCTCCTCTGGCGCTTCCCCCTCCTGCAGCACCCGCAGTTTGTGTCTGCAGGCAGGACTCTGTGTGCCCGGAGAAATTTGGGCGTCAGAACAAAACCTTTAAGCGTTAAACCTTGGGCAGTTCCTTGTACAGATGCAGTCTGGATTTCTCCCCTCCCCAGCCTCTCCAGGCTGCAGTATGTCCCTGCCAGCAAATCTCACTGTCTGCCACCATGGCACTTGGAACTGGAATGCCACATTTGGGGGGACATTTTTTAGGGGCCAGAGGGCAGGGCAGGAAGAGGAATACCATCCTTGGAGCAAGGAGTGAGACAACAACCACCCGGGGTGGGTAACGAACCAAAAACATGCATCTGTAACACAATCAAACACACACCAATGCACTGAAGGCCAGGAGCCCGTAATCCAAGGAGGAACCGGTGACAAATACAGAGAAAACAGGACATTTAATGTGCCCACTTCATGTGGAAATCCCAAACTTCAAAACTAAATGGGGCGAGCAGGGGAAAAAAAATGTATTTTTTACATAATTCTATGTTTCCCTCATCTATCCCCTGTATTGTTCCCTGTATCTCAAATCAGGGGTGACCTGCTTTAGCAAAAAGAAGATTTTCGGACATACCTTGAACGTAGACAGCGTATTCACAGAGCCCTTGGGACTCCTGGAGCTGCTCTTTGATGACAGCCTGGAAGGACAAAATTGTAAACTCACATCCTTTTAACACAGCTGATTCCAGAGATTTGGTTCCAGTCACAAAAACCACAACCCCACCTGTAACAAGGGCACTGGACCATGACTGGCCCAACCACACAGTGCACAGGCCAGGGCTCTGTGCCAGGAACACTGGCTCTTTAGTATTCCTCTGTTCATTCCTATTCCCCAAGATAATTAGATACTACCTGGGGAAAACGCCACGAGGCATCTCTGAAAGCATCCTCTGCTGATAAGGCTATCTACTCCAGGCCCTTTGTGAAGAAATAAATTGAACTGGAGCAACTGCAGCTGAGTCAATGAAAGCCAAAAGAACAAACGAGGAGTGCACGGGGAAAAACCTGATGAAAATGCAAATTCTTGCTGGCTGCATCCATGCAGCTCCCAGTTTGGGGTGGGGTGGGTGCAGCTCGGATATATTCCATAGGCACAGCTGGTCCCACCTTTGGGAGGATGAACACCCTGAGTAAGAACCAAGAGCATTATTTGTGCTCTGAGACTCCTCTTTTGTGCAGAAGTGGAAGAGATACAGGGGGTAAGAATAATTTCTGGGTGAGCAGCGACCTGGTGTTCATCTGGCATTCCAGATGTGTATGGTCAGTACCAGCATCCCCTCCCTCCGAGAGGAACAGAAGTGAAGGACCTGAAAACTGAACCTCAAATACAGCACATGGGAGGAAAACTATTATTGAGAAAGTGATTCTTGAGAAGGTATTAACTGAGAAGTTGTTATTGAGAAGAAGGAACGTTCTTATTGACACTCCTCACTTGTAAAGAGAGGAAGGAAAAGGAAGAACAGGACTTCTGCTGCTCTTCCCTCACCTGTACCTGCTAATTTATATAGATAACTTGTTACAAAGTGCACTATTATAAAGCATTTGACTCAGAAATACCCAACATCTCCTCAGTTCAGATAGTCTGGATTGTTCCATCTACATAAACCCAGATTCTCAGAGCAAGAGAGGGCAATAGAGAGCTATCTTTTAGAGAAATCTGATTCATTCTGTAAACCCTAAGAAGTCCCACAGCAAAAGGCCCACAGCTGAGGAATATGATCTGTAATCCCAGATTTCCCCCCCCAAGTTTATTTAAGGTGCTGATGACAGAATTTAGACACAACTGGCAGGACACCAGCCAGTCTCTCTGTCATCCTGGGGATGCTGCAGCTGCAGACTCTCGGGGATGTCTGCCTGGCACCTTGCTGGAGTGGCACTGAAAGGGTCAAAATCACTTTAATGCCTTCACTTTGGGGAGTTGATGCCAATAAATAAATAGTTTTTTAACGGGCTTTTAGTTCATTGAAAACTATGGGAGATTTTAAAACCGTTAGAGAGGGAGCATTTCAAAGCACTGGGTGGGAAAGACCAAAATGAATTAACACCACAGGTGCCTTGTTTCTTAGTGAGACTAAACTAATGGATTTTAACAATGCCCAAACTGTCCTGGAATCTTTGATTTTTACTGCAGAAACACTGCTTTGTGAGCTCTGAGGAAAAGCAAAGCTGGCCTGCCAAGCAGAAGAGTATTTATTAGCTGTCTTCTCTCGATTTTTCCCCACTATTTCCTTGCTTCCATGACTGATGAAGACATGGAGACGTCAGTGTTGCCCTTATATCATCTTGTTATTTTCTCTGGTTTCCTAAGCTGCACATATTTTTCTTTTCTGTACTCTGCGATTCCACATCCCACCACAGAAACAATCGACACACGGATGTACACCAAAGAACTCCAGTCAGACAACAAAAAAGGGAAACAATTTTCTGTTTTGAGGGCTAGTCCCACTTGTGTTTCTATCTGTGCAAACCAACACCTGAGAGGAAATCACTGCACTGATGATACAACGCCCTGGCTCTGCTAATTAGGAGCTAAATGAATTTCCTCCAGCCTGCTCGTTTCCTAAGCACCCTCAGGAGCTCTCCAGCAGAGGCAAGTCCTGACCAACCTGGTGTTTCAGAAGCCAAAAAGTCTTTTCAGATCTTTGTTGCACATGCCAGAATCAGAAAGGCAACTCTTGTCCCCCGCTCCTGCCCCTGGGTGCACCCTCTTCTCGTGTTCATTTTATCAGGAAAACACACTGTTAAATAACTATTTGCCATTTCCTTAGTCCACTTACCATTATAATCCCAAACAAACAACCAGTCCCAAACTACTCACCAAGCCCAAGATGAATTAAAGCGTGCCATGGATCATGTGTAAATTGAAAGAATTTTGCTCAAGAGTAACCAGGATATTTTTTATTTACGCTTGGTAGTAATGCTTCCCTCAGCTGAAGTGTTTTCACAGCTTCTCTGAAGGACCACTGAGAAACCTGCACCGTGGAACTGTGTTATTATCAGTTTGGAAAACCCCATCCATCCCTTGGAACAACAGAGGTTTGCAGTTCTTTCCACTTTTCCCCTCTCAGTGACATCCTGAGCTCCAGAGAGCTGCACCCTCAGATCCTGAAGGTAGCCAAGGACTGGAGAACACTGAAGTAATTTTGCTTGGGTTTTCTCTTGGTTCCCTTATTTCAAAAGAAGTCAGGAAAGAGGGTGGTTTGGAAATTGTCAAGAAAACTGTTTTTTCATTACATCAGTAAAATAATTCCCAGGTTCTAGAGGCAGCTCTTACCTTACACTCCTCGTAGTCTCTGCGGACGTAGAGCAGATAAATCAACCAGTTCTTCCTCTCTAGGACTGGCAGCTCCGGTGCTGTAGATGGAAAATATTCACAGAACACAGGGGATCAGACTGAGCAGCAGAGAACCTGGGAGAGATATTCCCAACCACCCCAACTGCCAGCACAAGGCAAGTCATTCAAGAACTGAAATTGCAATTAATGATTTGACTTGAAGGCTGGAGTGTGGACTTCTAACCAGGGTCTGGTTTTATTCTACTTCTCAAACTGGTGGATAAAACACCGTGTTCAGGATAGACACTAAATAAAAGCTCTAAGCAGAAACCTTCCACCTGGTCTACTGGAAGGTGTCCCTGCCCACAGCAGGAGGGTTGGAACAAGATGGGTTTTAAGGTCCCTTCCAACTCAAACTAGTCTGGGATTCTAAAGGACTTGAGGCATCGGCTCCTTCTGGAGCGGCTCCTGGAGTAAACAGCTCCACACACACATTTTAATTCAACACCAACACTGGCTGGAGGAATTGGATTTTTTCAAATGCCAAGAAGCAGCTTGGAGGAAATGAGTTGGATTCACATCTTGAAAGTAGGGCAGAAGAATCAAAGGTCTTTAAGATAAATTTCTGGGAGTGAATGAACAGGAAACGGGCGATACACACAAAAGGAGACTGGGGAGAAGAGGTCTGAAGGTGTGAATAATTCAAAGCGGTCAGACGTAGTTCTTTGAAACTGTGAAGGGACTATGAAACATCACAGGTCTGAGAGACTGCGAAGCTACTGCAGAAAAACACTTGATGCAGTGGAGGAAGAGGAAGCCTCGTGCTCCAGCATTTCAGTGGTGCGGAGCTCGCAGCAGTAATTATGGCAAATCACGGATGGATGTTGCTTAGCGATATCCACGTCGGGTTTACAAGTCGAACACGCTGCTGTGCATTTCATTAAGGCTGGGAATGTACTGCCTGGGACTGGAGTCTCCATTCCGAGGGGTAACCATAGCAACTGGCCCAAAAGCTCCGTGTTTGCAAGTCAATATTGTGACACGAGTGCAGAGGCAAAGCCAGGCGAGGGCTGGGGCAGAGGTGGGGGACGCGGGGCAGGGACAGCTTCTGCAGCCCTTCGGGGCACGGCACGGAGCCCAGCGCCCCACGGATGCTCGGGCTCAGGAGCTGACACTGGGAGTCCGTGCTCCCCTCTGCCAGCAGAGGTGAGCAAGAAGAAACCCTGCAGGGGGAAGGGCTGGATCACGTCGGGAGGCAGGTGCCAAGAGTAATTATCTTTTGGAATGGCTGAGCTTTAATCACTTCTGGAGCACACCAGGCCCCCCCCCCCCACAACCCACATCAAGTCCAGTTTCACTGAGAGCTCCTAAAACCAACATCCTTCAGCTGTTGAATTTGGAAAACATTTCACAAAGCCGTTCTCATTTTCTTGGTTTTTCTTTCTTGAATTCCAGAAAATCCATCTAGATTTATATTGGAGCTGAGAATTAAGTGTGCGCACTAGCAATTTAAGGTCAAATACCTTCTAAAGAAGGTTCAACTACCCTAAAACAAATAGAAAGCTTGCAGTCCAAACAAAAAAGTAATCCAAACAAACAAAAGAGTAATCCAAACAAAGAAGTAATCCAAACAAAAGAGTAATGCAAACAGGCTAAGCTAACAGAAATGCACAGATCAGGGATCCAGATGTTCCCAAATTCTGCTCTGCTGTGGAGTACCTAGACCTTTGTAAGTAAGGCATTTTAATAAGCGTGTTCCCAGATCAGATTGATTTCTGATGGCTTTACGTTTTCCATTTGTCCTTAGAGTGAAAGGATGAAGAGAAGAGTCAAGAGGCTGCCTAAATAGCCACAAATGGATTGAAACCCCACTATTTCACTTCTGAAGCCCATTCAGGGGCTACCTAATTCAGTGACACTCTGTAACTACTCCCCTGTGTAATGTTATTAAGGGTGCCACGGTGTGACAGAAACACAGCACTTGGGGGTGCTGGCAATGCACTGCCCCTGTCCAAGGCCAGGTTGGACGGGGCTTGGAGCACCCTGGTCCAGTGGAAGGTGTCCCAGCCCATGGCAGGGGGTGGGATGAGATGGGCTTTAAGGTCCCTTCCCACCCAAACCAGTCTGGGATTCTATAAAAGCAGCTGGACTTGTGTGCCCTTCCTGCCTGGCATCTCCTGGTGCCACTATCTGATGTAAAACACCAAACCTGACACACCTGGGCACTTCTCACCTTCTTTTGTAAGTATGGTTTTAAGGACAGACATTGCAAACTCTGTGTACCCATCAACATTCCACTGACAGTCTCAAATTAGAAAATCCTGCAGCTGTCTGAAATAGGGAATAATCAAAAGCTCTCCAGACACACCCCCCCGGGTCTCCAACCATCTGTTCATGCCTTACTGGGAGGTTAAAAAGAAAAAGTACCATTTAAGGTTAAAATATACACCAATGTTGTGGGCTAAGATAAGAGGCCAGTAAACCAGAGAGGGGATAGAGGATTGGTTGTTTAATTCCTGAAGGAAAGAGCTTTTTCACACTTCTGAGACAAGAAGGATGTTATACTCCACTCCCACGCCATGGAAACGCCTACTGGGAACAGGGATGGGAAGGAAGAAATGCTGAACGTCAGAGTGAGGGCTGAGCAGAGCATCAGGCTGCAAAGGGAAAGGGGAAAACCCATAGAGTTGCCTAAAAGTGCTGGGATGGAGAGAAATGGAGCAATCAAAAGCCACCATGAGCCCCAGGAGCAAGCACTGCTCACATCTGCAGAGATAAAGCAGCTCTGCTTTCCCCAGTGATACACGGAGCTAAGGATAACTGTGTGGGACTGGGAAAACATGGGGAGATTTTATGCTCCTAAATCTCATTTGAAAATAGCAACAAGGCTGACTGAGGAGACACGACTCGCTTTTTTTCTTCTTTCTCCCTAAGACAAGCAAATTGAAAGCAGGCAAACAATTCTGATGTTTTCCAAAATCTGTGTCTAAATTCATGATTAAATTTGACACAGGAACATATCTGATCCCCCCCCAAAGGATTATTACCAGGCTCCATGCTCTACTCAGATGCAGAAAGAATGAATGGAAATTATTTACACACCTATCCAGAGCCGCAACCATCTTAATCTGCATTTCTGCTTCCCCACAAAGCAGTGGATACCTGCTCCTGGTGCATTTATCTCCCTCAGGTTTGCTCCCCCAGCCTGCTGATAAGGGCTCTCGCAGTGCCACGGGTCACTGCATTCACCTGAAGAAAATGGAAATACAAATCCCTGGCTATTTGGGTTTCTAGCTCCAGAGAAAGGGAATAAAACACTTTCTTCAACATACGGACCTTCAGGACTTTCTCCCATGTCACTGCTATATGAAGACACACTTTTCTTTGTCACCTCTAGCAATAATCCAGGCACAGGTTGGAAAAGCGTAGTTTAGATCCTTCTAGCAGTGAAGAAACAAAAAGCCATTATTTTCTGTAAATCAATCTGCCCAAGGGCCAGTCCAGGAAAACAGAGTTATCAAAAAACTTGGTATCTACAGCAAAAAGAGTTTATAACTTGTATAATTGTCTTTTGGCCTCACTTTTGTGGGACTACAAAAGTCCTGCACCAGGGAGTCAGGCACCAAATATATGATTAAATGCCTTTGAAGTGTGTTTTGATTGAATTCAAAAGGGAATCCATCTGATTCCCTACCTCCTCGCTGGCCAGTGATTGATTGCACGAGCCACTTCCAGCAATGTGATTTTTCTTTCTGACAATGCTCCTTTAAGGAAGCCACTGGAGCGGAAACCCTGACAGAATCAGAGTAAGATCATCAGGTTTGTATCTACGCTGCTCCATCATCACTCTTCCCTTTATTCATCCTCTTATAGATTTTCTCAAAGGACTGAAAAAAATAATAATGAGTTATTCCCTTTTGTGTAAACCTCCCTAGGAAATTATTTTGTGCTTGCATTTTCATATTGGGTAATTATAGCTTAGAGATGAACTATCAAACAGTAGGGTTTAGATTTAATAAAAGGGCTTTAAATTGCTGTAAAAAGAAGAGGGGGAAAAAAAAACCCCAGAAGCTCTTAAGAGATTTCATAGGGGAAATGATTGCTGAAGCACCAGCAGTAAGAAGTGGCTCAAGAACACGTTTTAGTCATCTCAGAGGAAAAAAACAGTTCAGAGCCCAGCCCTCCTTCCAATCCAGATTATTGGAAAGGGTCCAAGCCCCAGTTCACCCCTTCCAACTCTGAACCCAACCTGCAGCAACCTGGGCAAGAGTAGCAAAAGGGCAGAAGACTCAAGAAGACACAAAGAAGAACTTGTTATTGCCCAAAATCCACAATAACCTAAAGCACACATAACATATAGCACAAGGAGAGGGCAGAAAAGCTTTGGAAAGGCAATTAAACAGAAGTATTTTTAATTTTTTTATTCTGCAGTAGCTTCATGAGCCACAGTCTGGATCCATCACGGTAGGTACCACGTACATGAGACAGGTGTTCCAAAAGGACTCAGCTATCCCTCTCCAAATTCTAATTCAAAATTCCATGTTGCAAAACAGCATCATCCAAGCACAGAGATACTTTCAAAACTAACAAACACACAGGCAGCTCCTCAAGTCTCTATTTGTGACATTTTGATATTGAGGCAGCAGAAGCCCAAAAGAATTTCTTAAAGTGAATCTTAAAATCACAGGATGCTTTGGGTTGGAAGGACCTTAAAGATAATCGAGTCCCAGCCCCTGCCATGGGCAGTGACACCTTCCACTAGCCCAGGGTGCTCCAGGCCCCGTCCAACCTGGCCCTGGACACTGCCAGGGATCCAGGGACAGCCACAGCTGCTCTGGGCACCCTGTGCCAGGGCCTGCCCACCCTCACAGGGAACAATTTCTTCCCAATATCCCATCTAACCCTGCCCTCTGGCAGTTTAAAACCACTGCACCTTGCTCTGAAGAAATCAAAGCAAGAAGCTGGGCTGGGGCAAAGCCAGAAGGATGGAGGTTATCAGCTCCCATCATCAGGCAAGGCTTGTTGGACACACAGCAGCACTGGATTGGACTGGACTGGATTGGATCGGATTGGAGATTCAATCCCCACTTCCAAGTAGCTCTGGTCATTGCCTTAAGGGCAGACTCCCAATGGCATAAAGTCACTTCACCTGGCACTGCAGGAGAGCATCGCCATGTGAGGGGCAATGCAGGGAATTCTCTGCGGAGCGCCGCCCGCCCCATCCCGCACTCCCAGCCCAGCCTCCTGCGGACGTGTGCTGACATTATTGCCAGGGTTACCATTATTTCCACTCCCAGAGCTTGGGGAAGGTTCAGGCATAGCTGCTGTTACAGCCCAAACGCAGCTCTGTGCTCTCATATCCATGTTAAATAAACACGGATTGGGAGGATGAGCCCATCTGTGCCTGTCTCCTTTTTGCCTTGAGCTTCACAAGCTGCCAACGCCAGGAATTCCACTACCGTTTGTAAATCCAGTGTCAGGGAGGGAATGGGCATCTTCTGGGCAAAAATAACATTAAGATAATAGGGCACACACTCAAACAGCTTCTACAGAATAGAACAGCACAGCACTGCAGAGAACTGGATTTTCCAAAACAAGGTATGATAATGGATAGAAAGCATTTGTAAGCTCTAACATCAACCTTTTTATCAAGATTTAAATCTAACAGACTGCCTTGGTGTGAGAGGAGCATCCTACAAATTTCTAGCAGAGCCAAATTTAACAAGAAATCCTCTTCCTTCCTCAGACTCTTTTACTGAGACTGTGGCAGTATAAATACATTAGAGCTTTGAAAGAAAACTAGCACAGGAACATTGCTCTTCCTACGCTCAGATCCATCCTTGGAGTTTGAAAATGGAGCCGTTAATGTATTCAAAACTCAGTAATAATGAAAAATAACCCCAAAACCCAGCACTCAGAAGAGCCTCTACGAGCTGTATTTCACTCACCATGTGTGAGTGAATATATGTGAGAATAGAGGTGTTTGTGTGCACAAATCCCTCTAAAATGGATATAAACAACAACAAAAAAGGAGCAGCTTTCTGTTGCAGCCATTCTCTGTTTAATCCCTTTTCCCTCTGTTTTCCCGTTTGCAAATTGTAGCTGGAACACCTTTAAATCAAGCCCTAAAGCCGTGTGGTTGCTCGTTATTTACAGTCAGCTGGGGGTTAATAAAACTCATCACACAGAGCCCGGCGCTGGCGAGGAGCCGTAACTCATCCCCAGAGCTGCCTCCCGTGGTTTAATGGCTCCACGAGGTGCAGGGAAAGCTGGAAGGAGGCTGGAAAACAGTGGTTTAAACAACAAAAAAAGCAACGTTTCTGACTCTCCACCTCCCCCTGCAGGAAAATTAGCCAAGGATAGATGAAAGAGTTCAAAATTGTATCTTAAATCTGATTTATACTCTAGAGCATGGGGAAATAAAGGCATTTTCTCTTGCTACTTTGCACTGCATAAATCTCACAGAGTTGCTTGCTCAGATTTGTGTTTTTTCTGATTTAAGACATTTACAGTTCTGAGTTACTCCAAAGAGAGATGGTTTCATTTATGAGACAAATACCCTGATTATTCAATTCATTTGCCTTATAAATAGAATTAATTTATTCAATTATTTGTCTTCTACTGTGTGCTGCTCAAGTTCAACCTTAAGGTGAAGTGGGTTGATCTGTAAATAAACACACGCTTGTCATCCCCTGGACCTCCCAGTGCCAGTGAGGTTCCCAGGGGCAGAACCAGTTTGGTTACTGGGAAATCTCTGTTAGTGGTGAGATACCACTGTGCAGTCCTGAATCCATTGGGGGGGATGAGATTTACACACGTTAACCCAAGTACATGATCCTGATCATTACTGCGTAAAAAGTTTAATTCAGGCCTGATAATGCTCAATTCAAGGCTACAATTTGATTCAAACAAATAACACTGGAGAGAAATTTAGTAACAAATACCCTTAAAAAGAAATTTGAAAAAGTATGGTCTTTCTGAAAAATAAGAATTGAAAGTCTGTTTGCTCTGCACGAGCCAATTTTGACCATCGGCACTGACTGCTGAGCAGAGATGTGCTCAGAACAGAGGAAAACCAAAAAATAGGGGAAAAACCCCAAAACCCAGGCTACTTTACATGTTAGTTCTTAAGTCCCTGAGAATACAGACACCACACTTGGAGATACCCAAGGATCCAAGCCCTGGCATGACGTCCCAACTCTCATCTTCTCTGTTTAAACCATGTCCTGCTTGATGCCTTGTGCTTTTGTAGGCAGGGTGGAGTCTGAGCTCTCTCCGGGTGTCTGTTTGCCAACGCTGTTCCCAGATTTGGGAAGCAGAGCACACCACTGCAAAGGCTTGGCAATAAAATGCCTTATGAACAGCAGAGGTGGTCTGAGATACTTACTGCTGGCTCCTCACTGTCTCCTCCCACAGCAACGCTGGGATGGGAGATACTTCCCTCACGAAGTGGCTCCAGGCATTCCCAAAATAACCAGCTTCTCATTAATTCCAGCATCAGGAGCACAGTAGTTTGGGGATTTCCACTCTAATCCTTCCTTTGGCTTTAATTCCTATGCTTAGTCTTTTTCTGTCTACAGAGTGAGGTATTTTACATGGAAATTGAAACGAAAGTTGTTCTAAGGCATTTGTAAGAAAAGCTTTTCCTTTAGAAAGCAAAATAAAATTCCAACAGGGAGAGGACCACAATCCAGCCATGACAGTCTTTGAAACTTCCCACTCCATAAGGAACAGCACCTAGAACCTGTCCTCGCTTCATCCACTGCCAAAGAATGTTATACTGGAGGAACATTATAAGAATATATATATATATACAAAAAAATAGAGAAGCTGGTCTTGCAAACATTTCAATACTCCATACCACAAGACCTTATAGTTTGAGTTCTTCCAGCCTCATTGCCTCAGGATGAAGTTTTCCAGGTGGGAAATCCCAGTCTATCCCAGAATGAACATCTGCCTGTGCACCTTCACTCTTCCCTACTGCACAAATGTGTTAGTGACACAGTCTTTAATTACACAGCCACAGAAGCACACCCCTGCCTCCTTCTAATTATGAGTATAAAAATGAATCACAGTGAGGCAGGGAACTAAATTGTTGAGAATTATGAATAAACCAGTGACTAAATCCCAGGACTTGCAGCGTGTGTAACGCAGCTGGAAGCGTCAGCAGCGGAGGGGACAGGCCCTGGAAGGAGTGAATGGAGATGGTTTTTATTCAAAAAGCCCTCGGTGAGCTGCTCCATGCTCAGCAAGTCCCATCATTCCTGTGCCACAGATGCTGTTGGAGAGCTGGGCTAAATCCAACAGGTCATTATGTCACGAAAGACTCAGATGCTCAAATTCCAGCTGCACAGACAACGGGAATTCTGACTCTTGAGTGAGCTGCATCTCCTTCAAGTGTCTGAAAATGAAGATATGAGTGACTTGCTTTGGGCTGTCTCCAAGGTAAAGGAGAGGAACAGGCATCCTTAGGAAGGGATTCATCCCAGCACAGGTGGCTAGGAGAGGTCAGGGAATGGCACAGATGCCCTTTCCACTGACTAAACATGGAGCACGGGTGATCTGCTGAGACTTGTTCTGCATCAGAGAGATCTCAATGCAGAAAGATGGATCCCACCCTTCCTAAATTTGTCACTTACTATTTTTACAGAATTATTTTTAAATTCCCATCAGGAGATGCCATTTTATCTGTATGCAGCACGCCAACAAACTGGAGCTGCAGGCTTTAAAATCAAAAGAAACTTGCCTGGCACCAAGGACTTTCAAAGAATCTTCAAAAAATGAATTTACCTGTTTTAAAAGCTGGCACTAAAATGTTCCCTGCTGTGCTGCCTGCAAAGGATTCCCTGCTCCCGTCAGCACAGATATTAATGTACACACACAAGAGGGCAGAGCTGTGCTAGCACATTCCAATTTAAATATTACCAGCTCTTTGCAGTGCAGGGATTACTGGGCTGTTATTTTGGGGAGAAGAGGATGAAGCGAAGGATATTACAGAATTTAATTACCCAGAAATGATAATCCATTTTTTTAATCTCACTACTCAAAACTAGCAGCTGCATCAGATCCTGAGCATCACACACAGCACTCACTGCTTGCTCCCCACTTATCGGCGAGATGGAAATACCCAAGACTCTTACATAAAACAATGATGTAATTACCAACTAATCTAGCTTATTTAGGAACCAATTTCTTCCCACAAGGTTGGGGGTTTAAATGGACTAAAAGATCTTGTCTTGCATGTGGTCAAATGGAAGCGAATGGGTATGGACAGATAAGGGCTGGATTGGCTCCCCCTGACCACAACATTCCCACTAAGGCCTTTTCTTTCTGACACACTTAGAAGTATTAATTAATTTAACTCAAGGGGGTTGTTTTTATCTGGATTTCTCAGGCAGCTTCACTCTTACAAGTTCAAAGGCAGCTTTGAAGCCAGCTCAAAGAATGGATTTATATTGATTTAAGAAAATGCATCAGGAATTCAGAAATGATCGGCACTGCAAGTGCATGGAACCGACTCCTCGGGGTAGAGAGTTCCTGCTCTTCAGATTAAGTACTCACAGAATCCCTTAAAACATCTGCAGGAGCAGGAGGGATCCCCACTGGTTCATCTGGGCGAGCAGGAGCCACCCGCAGAGAGACAGGACAGCTCATCAAAAGCCACTTATCTATTTCTGCATAATCTGAGCATTATTTATTATCTAAGAGCCACATTTTGAGACTGTTTCTTGTCACTGGCACTTCCTAACCAGAGTCACCACCCAACAGGCCAAGCAGTGCATTGCAATATATCCATTTATACAAGACTTTTCATTTCGTGTCTCCAAATGTTTTGTTAACCAAAAGCCTGCAGCATCCAAAACCTGTCACTGGGTATTAGGCCAAGCTTGTGGTTGATAAATGGAAAGCAGCAAAAGCCAAAGAACTTTGCCAAAGGTCACAGTTAATTCCTTGCTTCAAACCCTAGAAAAAACATACCTACAAAGGATCCAAAAAATACCCCAGTGCCCAGCCCTGGGAGAACACTTGATCCCTGCTAATACTTTTACAGGGTTTTCATTTTGAAAATTATCTACCTGACCCTTCCTGTGGTAAGTGTAGAGGAGGTTGATGACAATTCAGAATTCTCATTCTTGACAGATTAATGGATTTTTAGGACAAGTTCTTCCCAGTGATTCAAATGAAATCCATTTTGCTTCAGTGAATTTATTATATCATGTACATATTTAGGACTCTACCTTATCATTAAAACACCATCAGTGCATCTCAGAAAGTCTGAGGTCTCGTACTCATGTAGAAATCCAAATGCATTTAAAATTGTCCCATTAACCTCTGAACTGCTATTAGACAAGCAAGAGCTCAGAACTTACTTTCTAAACATTTTTTCCACAATAAAGGGAAATAAATTCAAGTTATGCTCCATAAAAATCAACAATACAAGCTGGCAAAAGCACTTCTCCACTCCAGTGCTATCTGATCCTATAAAATGACTTGATTTGCCCGTGTGGGAAAATGAAAGTGGGAAGATGGGAGACAGCCTATCTCAATTCCGAAGCAGTAAAGCGTTTAGGAAAATATCTGATTAATTTAGAATGCAGGAGGGAGATTACAACCCCACCTCAGCAGGCTGACATTAACTCCTTATCGCTTCAAGGAACAGAGCTCCCTTTATTCCACCCTCAGTTGCTTGGGGATCAGCACAGGGAGGGTTATGGATCTTGATGGAGCAACAAAGGGAATTGATTTTCGGAGCAGCTCTCCCCGCAGGGGGTAAAGGACAATACAATGAATGGTTTTGCTACTCCTGGGTCAGCTGCTGAGGAACCATTGTCACCAAGAGGCCACAAGGTCCTCGGAGGGAGTCGCCTCCACCCACGCTGTTAATTCGGATCTCTGGATGCAGAGATTCGAACCCGATGCCACCAGCACCACCTGCTCCAGAACCTTCAGACCTCCTTCACCCTCGTGGAACGCCCATCCTCTTCCCCGAGGGCTGGCCTGCTGACAAGCCAGTCTCGCCCAAATCCCGACTTTTGGGCTTTTGCCGCCCATCATGCATCCACATGATGGATCAGCCACGTCATGAGCAAATTCTGCCTCCCAACTCGGCGTTACCGCTTCAAGAGCCATAAAATCAGGCTGCTAAACACTGGTTGTAGGTTTCCACTTTTTCTTGGCTCGCAGGCAGGATCATAGGAGGAAAGCAAGGAACAGTCAGGGGAAGCTACTCAATTCAGGTTCAAAATATCCAATGTATTCACACCTGCATCACCGAAAACGTGGTCTTCTGGTTAAAGCTACAAACCTCACATGTGGATTTTGTCATTCCGATGATTTTTGGCAAATTTGAGACTCCATTCTCAGAAACACACATTTAATACCTCGCTCCTGCCCAGTACAAACACAGACAAGCTGTTACAGGCTGAATGTGATGGTTAAAATAGGGCCTCAGCAATGACTTGGTCCCACTCTGCTACATCTGAGTGCAACCACATCATCCATTATTGCTCTATTTGGGCACGGATTTTGCCCACACCAAACTGTTCATATGGTCTCTGCATTTCACAGACCTGTTTGTGCTAATGTTGAGTTCAGGATCTCTCTTGCCTAAGAAAACACTGCTACCGAAGCTTTATCCTGCTTGAAAATACAATGCAAATATAAAAAGGCAATTTGCTGCAACAGAAAGTGGCCATTCAGTGTTTAAAATGTCAGTTTAAAATAAGTTTAGCAGCAGTCTTCTGTTCGAACAGCACTGGTGTAGCCCGGCTCCTAAAGTTCAGCGTAATTCTCCTCAGCCAAACTAAAACGGGATGCGATAATTAATTAAGATGTTCTGCAAATACTCTATTAAAAAAACTCCAGCTGTCATGGGAAGAAAGATGCTGCTCTTTCCTGCCAAATTCCACAAAAACATATCCAACATCCCTTCGTTCTCCCTCCTCCTCTTTTCCATGCCCCTAGTCCCCCACCCACACGCAGAGGACACAGTTACATCACTCCAAGTACAAATCTTTTTGCTGCCCTCATTTCCCAGAGATTAACGATCAGGCAGCTCAAATCAGCTTTCCCCGCTGCACTGAAGTCAAACATTAAATGGCAAAGCCCAAAGGCTTCCAAGGCATTTCAGTCAGAACAACCCGAGGTGTGCCAGGCACTGGAGATGCCTCAATTTACCTTAAGGGACAGAGCAGAGAATTACAAAAGTCACAGGCTAGAGGATTTTTTTTTAGCCATCATAGTTTACTTGGAGTCAAGGGTTGTGTCAGTATAAAAGGGAGATCCAGAGCCACAAATAAATGGGACTTGCACAACGAGGCAGAGCAGGGTGGGGGTTATGGAGGATGAGGAGATGGGAGTCATAACCTTTATGGGAATAAAGGATGGAGATGAACCTCTCACCAGGGAGCCCATCAGTGCCTCCATGGAAGTCACACTAATTGCTTCAAAGTAACCAATTTAGAGTAATTTTAGAGTAATTCTTGCTCTGAAGGAGTTGAGGATCAAGATAACAGTAAATTTGGGAGTTATTTTTACTTGCATGCAGGCCTGAAGCAGTAGCAATCTTCTCCTCAGCTCTGGGCAAGCTACCAAAGAGGCCTGGGCTTGTGCTGAGACCTCAAGCCCCATCTCCAGGACAGCCATACTCTGCTCAAGGGCTGGAATTCTACCAGGAATTGGGACTATGTGAGGTTGGCCCGAGCTCCCCAAAAGCAAAGTGGCTCTTCCAGCTTCCCAAGGCCAAGGCCTACATGCACGACAAAGAACATTCCCCAGTTAGGCAGAATGTCAGTGCAGTGCCCAATTACCAACCCTACTCCTTTTTAGTGCCAGCGTTATCCCAAGGCAGTCTCTATCCCAAGGAATACTACTCTGACAGGCACATCAGGGCAGAAAATGGCCAGAGGGCTGTGTTCACCAGCTGAGCTTCCCTGAATGCAAAGGCAAGGGAAAAGGAGGACTGCTTCTGGCACTGGGAGGAAATACTCTCAATTATAATCTGAACTGATGGGGCCCTCTGCACGCTTGAGAAAGGAGAGTCCATTAAAAACCATCCCAAAAGCTCAGCTCAGGTAGGCATAAAAGCTCTGCAGTGACCAGATCTGTGCCAGAAGGGGAGCAGTGCCACAGGGAGAGACACTCATCACATGTTTGAGACAAGTCCTGCCTCAAGAACAAGGGAAAGGGGCAAAGGAGAGGCAGAAGAATTTACCAGATCCCTCAAAAACCAGCAGGATTTGGTAAAACATTTTGAATCAACAACAGAAATCGTACCTGTTCCAGTTCAGATTCAACCAAGACTTCAAAACAACAATTTGCACTGAGTGAATTAACACATTTTCAGTATTAAAAAGAAACAACAAACAAAAGCAAAGAAACAATAATTAAATCAGTCACAACCTGCCTGATTTGATACCACTTTTACTTCAAAAATTGGAACACATAACATAAAAAACACCCACAAGACATGTTTGCCTCTCAAGATTATTTCCGGAGCAAGCCATCATTCTGAAGAACCCAAAACAAACCCCTGTTTATTATCTGAGAGGATAAATGAGGCTCAAACTCATTAACAGCCCCATAAGTAAGTACACAATAAAATAAACAGTCTCACAGATGATAAGCAAACATGATACAGGCTGTGGCTACGGTAAGTCAGCCAGGGACAGCACTGAGCTCACAGAGACCCTGGAAAAATACTGGTACTCAGCAAATTACGGTCTAGACAGTCTCCTCTTTTCCCAGAGGACATTTATTTCCTCCTAGACAGCTGCACACACTATAGAAGAAACCTTAAAACCAACCTGCCCAAGAAACACAATCTTATCTTCAAACAAACCTTTTTTAGGACGGGGTTTTGTTGGTTCTGTAGCCGCTGGCGATGAAGAAACCTGAAAAGACAGAAACCAGGAGTAGTAAATAGACCAGGCAAGGTTTCTTGAAGCTCTGTTCCAGAAAATAATCAGAAAGGACAACTGGCAAATCCCAAAGGAGGGCATAAAAATAGCAGCATTGCTGCTGGACAAACTCTGGCCTGCCAAGCAAGGCAGAGATTTCTGTTCCACAGCTCGATTAAATAAACACCCTCATTGTGCAGCACATCCCTGCTCGTGGGGTCACTCCTGATCAGCAGCATCCTGGGAAGTGATCTTTACCTTGCAAAAAACCAATACTGGAGCATTTAAGAAGCTCATTAGAGATCACACAGAAAATAAGTCAAAAACATTTATTATAAAACATTTATGAAGTTAATTAGGGCAAAGCTGTTCCCGGGGAAGCATCTGAGTGGGCAGGATGTGAGCACAGGGATGTCCCACCACATGGAGGGCAGGGAACCTCCCCCTGCAAACACTGTCCAGAGCTCCCAGTCCATGGAAAATAAATCAATTTTCTATGATTTTCTTACTTTGCATCAACCATCAAACCTTCACAGAAGAGAAACAGGTTTACACAGGGAAGTATTTTTATTTTTCACTTTGCTTTTTGAGAAGACACAACACAGGATTTGATACCTGTGTCACCTCCCCTCTCCTTAAAAAAATAATTTTTAAAATCAGAGATTCAGCCAAGCTTTGTTCATTGCAATGTTTTGGGGACATTTTCTAGTTGCATCTTTTTTTCTGGAGATGGGGTGGATCAGAGATGCTGTGACATGAAAAATAACCCAAGAAAGGCTCTTCCTTTTTTTTTTTTACTGTTTACTTTTTTGTTTCTTAACAGTTTCTAAAATTTTATTGACTTTTCTGATTCCTATTGTGAAAAACTGAGTTGCTATTTTCACAGAATTCCC
The DNA here is from genome assembly GCF_009650955.1 of Corvus moneduloides. NCBI lineage: Eukaryota > Metazoa > Chordata > Aves > Passeriformes > Corvidae > Corvus > Corvus moneduloides. Next base: position 19,823,415 of record NC_045488.1, read on the forward strand.
AAACTCCGAGCACTCCATCCTCAGCAGGAATAAGCAGCACAAACACCTCATTTTTTAATATATTGCAATCTTTTACAATCTGCACACACATCATTACAACTCTGAGTCCTCTCACTCAGCTCCGTTAAGACTTTTCCTGGAGTTTCTCCTATTTCCTCCTCACCTGAGTAACTTTCTACTCATCCTTTTGTCCAGATCATTTCTAACTACACTGAACAACCCAGGCCTGGTACTGATCCCTGCAGGGCTTCACAGCAACCACCCTCCAGCACAAAAAACGTATGGAATTATGGAATCAGTTGGGTTGGAAGGGACCTTAAAGCTCATCCAGTACCACCCCTGCCATGGGCAGGGACACCTCCCACTGTCCCAGGCTGCTCCCAGCCCCAATGTCCAGCCTGGCCTTGGGCACTGCCAGGGATCCAGGGGCAGCCACAGCTGCTCTGGGAGTTCCATCCCAGCCCCTCACCACCCTCCCAGCCAGGAATTCCTTCCCAATCTCCCATCCATCCCTGCCCTCTGGCAGTGGGAAGCCATTCCCTGGGTCCTGTCCCTCCATGCCTTGTCCCCAGTCCCTCTCCAGCTCTCCTGGAGCCCCTTTAGGCCCTGGAGGGGCTCTGAGCTCTCCCTGGAGCCTCCTTTTACTCCAGGCTGCACACCCCCAACTCCCCCAGCCACTCCTTGTGCTGCAGTCCCTTCTCCATCTCCATTACTCTTCCCCTATTCCAGCACCTAATAATCGCTTATTAACGTTAACTACTTCAGCAAAGGCTGAATTTCCCTCACGTTTTCTATACCAAGTGTGCAGATTAAAAACTCGCTCTTCAAAAGAACTTGCCGCCGCCGCCACCCTTCACTTCCTTTCCCCTCCGCTCATCTCCCCTCCCGTCCCTCGCCCCTCCGGTCCCTCTCGGTCCCCTCAGCCCGGGCGGCTCTCGCCCCTCACCGTAGCGTCCTGCAGCTCCGCCATGGCCGCGGCGGGCCGGGGTTGCCACGGCGACCGCCCGCCACTTCCGGCGGGGCCATGGCGCGCGGGGCACGGCGGGAAGGTGGCGGTGGTGACAGGAGGACCCCGGCCTCCCCCCCCCGTTTAATGTGGAAAAGCACCCGAATAACCACAGAAATAATAAAAGGTCCGGATTTTGGAAGGTTTTATTGGGGACTCCGCGGCGTAGAGAGAAATGAGGCCGCCAGTGAGGAGGGACGGCCCGGGAAGCGCTGAGCAGCCGTGGCCCCGCTCCCTCCCCGCCCCACAGTAGCAGCAGGGAGGGAGGCTGGGATGGCAGAGTTTATTTTCCTTTGCATTTCCACAGTGTCTGTGGGGACGGTGTCCAGCCAGCCAGGTAATTCACGTGCGAACGCCTGAAACCCGGAGGAGAGGAAGAGCAGCAGGTTCTCCCACAGCACAGGGCTGTAACACTGTCTTTAGGCTTGCCAGCAGCCAGCGGGACGGAGGACGCCACAGACCGCGGTTCCTTTGGGGTGGAGTGCCCACATCCTTGGCGTATTCCTCTGGGAAACACGGAGTGAAAACCGACCGCCTCTGTGCTTGCACCTCCCCAGCCCACCTTGCTGCAGCTTTCACGTGTTTCAACGCACGGACGGAGAATTCCCAGCGGGAATGGCAGGGACGGACACGGGCAGGGCCGCTCCCACGCAGCCCTGCGCCATCCCACCCCTCCAGCAGCGCCAGGAAAAGCACCGGGAAAGCGGCTGCACTCCCTCACGTCTGATTTCCAGGGCAAATAAAGGGAAAAGCAGGCACAGAGGGACAAAAACGCATCCCTGGAACGTCGGTAGGAGCGGTGAGGGAGCCGAAGTGACTCCACTGCCAGCTGGAAAGAACATCCCGTGTTGCAGCCCTGCCTGGGATCTGCCTTTTTTTTTTATTTGATCCCTTCACAGCTTCCATATCCCGTGGAAGCTGGCAGAGGGGCAGGAGGCTCGGAGAACACTTGCCTGGCGAAAAATACCACAGAAGGAATTCCTATACAGGAGTAAATTTAATAAAACCACCACCAATTGTTTACTTTAACATAGCTCTTGTTACAGAAATCATAAAAATGGACTCAGTAGCTAAACTCATTAGTTCTTTCCCCTTTTAATTGAAAAATACTCCACTGATTTCAGCTTCTAGTGCACTAGATGGAGTGTTAAATAGTTGCCAGGACAGGACGCCCAGTGATTGAGCCCAAAACAAACACAAAGACAATTCCATCAGCTTTCCTTTTCAATGTTACGACTCGTTATAATGAAGTGAAAATTAAAACAGCAAGAAAGGGTCCATTTGACAGATGAAAGGGGGAGGGAGAGAAGATCCACAGCCGAAATCTCGCCGGAAGTCTTTGGAGAAGTGGTGCAGAACACCCCTCCTTGTCCTGCCTCGGGATCCAACACAAACCTCTAAACACACACACAGACACACACACGCCTCCTCTGGGATCAGAGCACGTGTCCTGCGTGCACGGCTGGGAACAGAGAGCTGCATTTGGGCAGGTAAAGATCTGGGGCCGAAAATAAACCGAGAAAAAGGCAAGGCATCCTGAACCAGAGCTCCAGGAGCTGCGAGGGGCCGCGTCCGGCGCCAGCAATGGATACACACACACACAAACACACACCCACACACACCTGGGGGAGGCCCTGGACAGAAAGGAACTGCAGGAAGAGGAGAAACCCAACTGCTCTGGAAAAAGCTTTCCAAAAAGAAAAAAAAAAAAAAAATATATATATATAGATATATTCAACTACACCAGCACACGCTTCCCCCTCCCCAGCCCAGGGAAAAAAACCAAAACCAAACAAAAGAATCGAACTGAAAGAAAATGCACAGCAAATAGACATAATCTTGAAGATTTTTAAAGAATAAATATTTTTTTGTAATTAAACATTATGCAAACACGTGCCACGCTTGCTCTTTGTCCATGCATATGCGCTATATACAACTTTGAAAAATACTGTGTTGTCCTCTTTTTGTTTTAAAAGTCATATACAAAGGTTGGGTTTTTTTTTTCCTTGCTGTGTACCCCCCTCCTTCCCTCCCCAAAAATCCTCTTTACAACGAACCAATCCACATTCATCCGTGTACTTGGGTGGCAGAGAGGAGGAGGGGGGCGGGAGAGCCACCCCCCTTACCAAAGTCCATCAAAATGGCTGGTTTGGACATGAAAAGCAGTGTCAAGAAACTGGTTTAAGTTTCATCTGTACTACACACAGGAAAAGAAAGAGAGAAAAGAAAAAGGAGTCGGCTTGGAGGATGAAGCTACGTTACAAGTTAAAGTTGGAGGGTTTTTAGTGCGTCTGTCACACTCTTGGCCGCCTAGAATACTGTTGTACAATGGTTTATCTACCTTTTTTTTTTATTACAATATAATTTACTTAATTTTTCTGTTAACAAAACAGAATCCCGGTACTACAGACCAGCAGTGTAAGAGGCGGAGCAGCGCCCTGGGTGGGTTTTATTGGAATTGCATGAGCACTCTAGGATGGGAAAGGGTTCAGAGTTCATTGCTGCGGGGCCGGGCTCAGTCCTCGATGTACTCCCACAGGTCCTTCTCGTAGCCTTCATGCACGTGCTGCAACAAAACCCTCCGCCGGCTCTCGCAGTATCTGCAGGGGACAGGGACAGCATGGAAAAGGCATGTCAGGAATCACACAGCATCCCTGGCACCGAGTTATCCAAACCTACTGCACGCCTCACTTCCCAAAGAGGAGATCCCCCGAGATGGGAGTTTGTATTTACCGCCCGTTAACAGCACTAATTAAGACTTTGGTTGCTCCAGTTGCTCAGCTCTAGGTCCCTGGCTGGAAAACCAGTGTGCAAATTGGGAGTTCTTCAGCAAAAGTATCCCCAGAGCCCCTACAGCTGAGAAACCTTCAGGAGTAACTGGAAGAGAAGGAAGGAGCAGCTGTGGTTTGAAAAAGCCTGAGCACAGGTTGGTGGTGACACATGGAATGGGATGAGTTCTCCTCAAACGTGGCCTGGTGCCTGTTCTGAGCCCCATCAGGACAACAAAAATCCATGAGTTAGCTGGGAAAAACTAGCTGGAAGTGTTCAAAGCCAGGTGGGAGGGAGCAACCTGGTCTAGTGGAAAGTGTCCCTGCCCATGGCAGGAGGTAGAATAAGATTTACTTTAAGATCCCTTCCAACCCAAACCAGTCCCTGATGAAAACCTCAGGAGTACTGAGAGTTCTGCTTCCCAGGGGAGATGGAAGCAGTCCAAAGGGTTACTGGCCTGGATGGAGAGCAGGTTTCACCTCACATCCCAACACGTGGCTCTCAGAGGGACACTACACCCTTGGAGTATTTCCACCTATGCTGACTGAAAACTGCTGCACATAAAACTGATCCCGGAGTCCAGGATCACTGATCCTGAGGAAAAGGGGTATCACAGAACACAGCAAAGGATGCCATGGTCATTTCGGGTGTGTCAGAAGACAAAAAGCACAGAAACATTTAAAGAATTCAGGTTCCAAGAGCAAAGTCTAAACAAGCATCTGAGAGGCTCTGGCTGCTGGGAAGCCAGCTTGCTCAGCAGTGGTCAGACATCCCTCAGGAGGAATCTCCCAGCGGGAAGCCATCCTTGACCACGACACACACTAACACCTGGCAGGAATTCCTCACCTACCGCTCAGGACCTGATCAGAGTGACTGATTTATCCACCAGAGCAGCTGTGGCTCCCCTCACTGCTGGCAGCTGGTGTGAGACAAACCCCCATACACAGAGTCCCATTGATTTTCAGGAGCATGTGATGGCAAACACGTGGTCTCTGCTCTCCCAACTTTAGTTATTTTTCTGCTGGGGGAGAGGGGGGGTTAATCCTGTTTTCTAGAAATGTCTTTGCAAGCAAAGAGATCCAAACAGCTGAAACCAAACCAGCCTGGAGGGCAGTTCCTGCAGCTTCCCAGAGCTCTTTAAACCCACCTCGGTGACATCCTGCTCCCAGTCTTGCATCAAAGGGCACCGTGCAGGACATGATTGAGACATGACTGAACTGGTTAATTAGGGACCTGCACGGGCTTGACAGATAGAATTCTCTCTTCCCAGAAATGTGAAGGCAGGTTTGGGATACTGTTTCCAAGCAATTCAAGCTATATTAGCTTTTAATTTCATCCCTACAAAAGCATCCAGGTTCAGAGGACTGAAGTAAACAAGCAGCTTCATCTGAAATACCAAATTAATGGTGGCCTTAAAGGGTAAATTATAAAATGTCTTCAAAAAGAAGGTCAGGAAGTCTTGTCCAGCCCCAGCTGTGCTGCCAAAGTTGGGCAGGATGAGCCACAGGCACACCAGAGCTTAACAGCTCCTGCCACGTCCATTGAGTCCTACAGCTCACCCTACTTCAGATATTTTCTTCCCCCTAAGCCAGGCATAACAAATTCAGTGATTTTGGCAAAATGCCTCAGAAATGCAAGCCCTAATCCTGTGACTCATCCGCATTTTCAGCTTTGTACTTTTCCACTGTGCAGAAATTATTCCCCTGGGACTGAACAAAGCACTGGCATCTGTGTCACCTGGACCCCAGTCCCCTGCTCCCCTTCCCAGCTGGGCAGGCTGCTCTCTCCCTCTTCCTTAGGGACAGCTTTTCTACACCCACGTTTTGCACAAATGGACCCAGCAGACAATTAAAAGAGCCAATTGCTCTCTGCTGGCAGCTCATCCTAGGCCAGAGCTGGCAGCTTGGAACAACAAAGTCACTCCTTGTTCTTTGGCCCTCGCTCTGCAGATTCCATCCTGGTGCTGGCCATTCCCACATGCTCCTTCTGTGCAGGAACAGAAGTGTACTGAGAGCCATTGCTTCTGGACACAGGATTTTTTCCATTCCGGGGCTGGATCTTCCAGCTCCTGCTCTGCAAAGCAGATGGGAGGCAGAGCTGGGAGCCTCTGCCCGCAGGCTGTCACCTCCCCCGAGAGCTGGTCCCAGCAGGGACACAAAAACCCACTGCCAGCATCTGCGTGAGGGCTTCTCCAGGAGGATCCGGGGCTGGCACGGGACAGCGCTGCTGCTCTCGGATATCCAGGGACTGGCTGATCACAATGGGTGGCACAAAGCCAAGAGCAAACAGCTTCCCAGGGATGTGGCTCTGGGGAAACCGTATCTTGGCAAGTGCTCAGGTCACTACCTGACACAGGGAATGGCAACACTCGGGCAGCTTGGAGAGAAAGGAGTATTCCAACACAAACCTGTACTTATCCTGTACTTTCTGCTTTATGTCTTGCAGCGAATCTTGGGATATATCTCGCTCCAGGTACCCAGAAAGCACCTCTGTAGCATTCTCTAAGTCTGCTTGGTTATTCTGTAAAGACAAAAGAAAAAAAGTGTTTGAGATGGGGTAAAGGAAAGGGGGAGATTTTTATTTCAGCATAATTGGAATCAGTACCAAAATACAAAAGGAGGATTAGGTATCACAGAATCCCAGACTGATTTTGGGTGGGAAGGGACATAAAAACTCATCCAGTTCCACACCCTGCCACGGGCCACCTTCCACTAGACCAGGTTGCTCCAAGCCCCATCCAACATGGCCTTGAACACTTCCAGGGATCCAGGGACAGCCACAGCTTTGTGATTCTGTGACTCCTCCAGCAGCCGATCCTACACAATGCCCAGGGAGCCTCTAACTTTTGCATGACGGAATATCAAACCAGACTAACTTGGGTAAAAGTGGGGACAAGAGGCCTCCAAGCATTAAATCTTATTTCCTCAGCTTTGCAATCTGAATTCCTGACAACCCCATTTTCTCCTACCTCAAAGATAATGGACTGATTATTCTTTTTGAGGTAGAAGGCAAAGACGTAAGTGTACATGAGTGTGGCACGACACTGGCAGAGGACGTCGACTGCTTTCTTCAGGAACTGCACCTCGATCCACGACATGTTGTGCTGCTGCATCTCCTCCATCTTCTGCTTCACCTGAGCGTAGAGCTTGTGCTCGAAGCGCAGGCTCTGCATGTGGTTCATGTAGCGGTTGCAGTAGAACAGGTACCTCTGCAGGGCTGCTCGGGATCGCTGTGTTAATTCCCATTAGGGAGAAAGAGAACGAATTGTTAAAACAAAGTAATGGCTGCAAGAGAAGTAAACCCTTCACAAGGCTCTTCCTGACCCAGAGAACGAGCTTCCTTTCCAAAGGAGCCTCCTCTCCTGTCACGTTGGGCAGACGGCTCAGTGTGGCCCCGCTAACCCTGGGAAGTGCCCCGGGCACTTCCCAGCACAGCTCTGACATCCTCACTCCCAACCTTGGAAGCAATTACAATCACACTGCTCAAGCCTCATCACTTTTGTATTTCAGCTTCTCGACTCAAGGTACAGCATTCAAATGCTCCCAGTGTCATGACAAAAGTGAAAAGATGATGTTTTGGTGGTGGTGGTGGGTTTTTTTTGCTAATGAGGAATTCTAGTTACTGTGCTCGTGCTAAGAGGGCAATCTCAGGTTGATTATAGAGCAGGGGAAAAGCACCGTGTGCTAAATAGTGCAAGACAACCAAGATGACTCAATACACAGTCATTAATCTTACTTTCTTCACACTGACAGACCAGCTGTAAAAAAATAACACCACGGGCATGGTTCAACTTGTGTACTGTGGATGTACAAAGGTAGCACGTACCAGGCAAAGCCATCCCTATCTTAAGTCAAAAGATTTAACTGTCCCTTGGATTTGTGCCCAAATCCGTGAATTCCTTTAGAGCGGATGTGTAGGTTTACAGAAAGCACACCACAGGGCTGGTGATCTCCCTCATCACCAAAGGTTATGGACTCACCTCCTGTGCATCCCTTGCTGCCTTTGCATCATCCTCATTGTAGCGATTACAGTTGTACCTGTAACAGGGACACCGATTCCACAGATTTCAGTCCAAATCCGTGCCGTTTGCACCACGACCTCCTCGCCTTCCAGCAAGGCACGCTCCCGAACTCACCAGGCAGATCCGTGGGGCTCCCAGGGGCCCAGACACACCCAGCAGAACTCCGCCTTGCAGTTCTGGTTCCGACAGACCATGTGGTTGCAGCCCCCGTCCTTCTCGATGGTGACGTGGCATTTCGGGCATTCCTGTCCACAGGACAGAGAGCACCGTTAGCAGGGCAAGCACGGAACCCCAAAAGCCTGGGGAACTTGGAAGGGTTCCCACGGCAGTCAGACAGAGCACATCAAGTGAAATACATGATTTAATTCTTCCCTTTGGACATCGAGATCCTCTTCAGAGTCAGGCCTTAAAATACTTCCAAACCCGGAGCAGTTAGATAGAAAAAACTTAAGGAGTAACACATTTTATCTACGCTGCTCTCACAGAGGGACACTGGGTGAGTCACTTCATGACCTTCCCCAAAATCCCAGCAGAGGGGTGGGTGGTCTGTAAGAGCCTGGGAAGCATCTGGCTTTCCTCACCACCAAGTGTCTGGTCCACTCTGGGACTGAGACCGAGCCGGAATCACGCTGTTACCAATCCGAGACACCTGCAGCTGTAACACGCCATCCAGAAAGGAGCTGAAAACATGCAGCAAGACTCTAGTGTGCTTCAAAGAAGCTGCTGTCAGCTAAAAAGACACTTCTCTTCCTGAGATGTTTCCACGTTTCCCATCAGGTCCCTTTTTTCCCTTCATGTGACACCTCACTGAAGACTTTTCCATAAAAGCTCACATGGGGTTTCCCTTTCAGGAGTAAGGCTTTTGACAAATGTGAGTATCTCAAAGGGCAGCTCTGCACAGGGAAATAACTGGGGAATAGAACACCAATATCATGGTCTCCATGAACTTAGAAATCAACAAATCAACAAAGCAAGTACAGAGAAAAAAACTGCATAAATGAAACCAAAGCCATTTTTAGGCTGAATCAGCTCCTCATCCAACTCATCCCATAACCACACCAGCCTTCATGGAGTTTCTGCACAAACCAGTTTTTATATACAAGACAATTACAAACATATCCAAGCCAGTGATACACACACCTGTAAAATCAGCTGCAGCTTTTGGGTCAGAAGCGTGTGAAATCCCCTCCCTAGTCTGGAGCATGTCTTTGCTAACCAAAGCGAGCAGTTCCTACCCCGGCATTCAGATAAACTCTCAGCAAAGGAAGAAACCAACATGCACAATCCCTCCATAACTGCTACTTGTACACAGGACACATCCAACAGGTTCTTGTACACCCACTCTGAGTATCCCAACTACTACTGCATTTTATATGAGTTTACCAGTTTGTATTGTCAGGGACAGGAGAATTTGCACATCAAACCAATGGGATCAAGCAGCAACCAAGCACAGAAGAGGAATTTTCCAGACCTGCCTTCTTCCCAGTCACCTGTGTTTGTCCTTCAAACTCAGTAACTGTACTACAAACAGAGTAAGTGAAGCACAGTGGTTCCTGTGCTGGTCCCCTCAGGGGCACAACACCAAGATGTCCCCTAGGACTGTCCACAGGATGGATACTCAGCCAGGGAAGCTTGTTCCCAGTTAGTCTGTGCAGTTCTGTGAACTTTGGAGTCAAAAATGGTCTCTCCTTCGAGCAGGGCACTCAGTGCAGCATCTATTTCCCGCTTCCAGGCAGCCCTCCTCCCTCTTCCAAACCTGCACCAACAAGTCAAGACTCAAATTTAGCTTTATGCCAGCAATGTCCTTCCCAATTGTGCAGATCCCTGCTCAGTCTGCTCATCAGCCAGGTTGCCTGTAAGTACAGACAGTGGCCCTGTCCCTGTCACACCACGGTGACCACAGGGCACACAGCCAGAGTGGTTTTTCAGAGGAGGTTGTGGAGCTGTGCAGTTCTTCCAGACACATCTCCTGCCATCAGGTGCCAACATCACCCGTGGGAGATGCAGCCAATCCACGCAGCTGCGCTGATCCCTCCTGCTGAGCAAAATCCTACAGCTGCAAGAGAGGGAGAACAGTTCCCAGGTGACCTGCCAAGCTGGAGAGGTGCCACGGGCACATCCCACCACAGGGATGTGGGGCCATCTCACCCCCAGCGAGACTCCATCAGGAGGATGGAAATTCTGCCCTCCTGTCTTTGCGGTGGGACCAAGCTCTCCAGTGTGTCCACAGTGCTCAGGGCTTCAAGCTCTGGGATGCAAACTAGGACAAGAAGACCCTTCCAGTGCCTGAAGGGGCTCCAGGAGAGCTGAAGAGGAACTTGGGACAAGGGGGAATGGCTTCCCAGTGCCAGAGGGCAGGGTTAGATGGGATATTGGGAAGGAATTCCTCCCTGTGAGGGTGGGCAGGCCCTGGCACAGGGTGCCCAGAGCAGCTGTGGCTGCCCCTGGATCCCTGGCAGTGTCCAAGGCCAGGTTGGATGGGGCTTGGAGCAGCCTGGGACAGTGGGAGGTGTCCCTGCCCATGGCAGGGGTGGAACTTGATTATCTTTAAGGTCCTTCCAACAAAACCATTCCATGATTCTACCATCTCATTGGAGCCCTTTTCTCACAGGAAATGCCATCCTTTCCAAGCCTTTATGCTCCTCTCTAGCAGAGCACAAGGAAGAGGTGACACAGTATCTGCGCAGATCCCTGAAGCTGTGCAAAAGTGTAAAGTTGAATATTTTTAAAAATTAAAGCCATGAAAAGTACATACTAAAGAAATGCTGGACACCAGCAGAAAAAGAAGCAGTAACTACTCAAGTCACCAACACAACAAGTGGGAGAGATTTATAGATTAAGGAGGATAGGGAAGGAAGATCTCCCTGAGAATTACAGCTATGCAACAACCCAACAGGCAGCAAATCAAGTTACTAAACCTGCAGATTATTGTGCACGTTATCAGTCACAGCACAACGCAGAAGTGACCTCATTAACATTGTTGCACTCCAAACAATTCCGTGCTGGGCTTGGAAACAAAAGCCTGGGCAAACCTGGCAAAGGAGAACAATCCTGATTTTGTTGTACAAGTCCATGCATACATAAAGAACCATAAACCTCAGCTGCTCTTTTATGAACAGGAAGCTAAAGAGAAACACGTTTCTTATTTCAGGGCAGGCGAAAGAGATTAGCTCTTTCCAGAGCTCCCAGAGGAACTGGTGGACATCAGCCTCCCACAGCCACATTCACAGTAATGCCTTCACCTCTAACCCATCCTATAAGAAGGATCCTCAAAAACCACAGGGATTTCTTAATGAATTTCAACAAAACCCAAAAACTTAATTATGGCTAGCACAGAACAGTACACTGTTCCAACACCTACAGTCACAGAGCAAAGTTTTTTAAAACATATTTTAAACACCAGTTCATCTGAAAGAAGGAGATGACACTTGGGACACCTTTGGAAAAACACTGACCACGGCTCTGGTGTGGTGGGAAATGAAGGAGCACAGTTTGGTGCAGGTGCCCAGGAGGATCCTGTGTCCTGCCAGAAATTCCACGTGTTAGAACAAATGCAGGATCTCCAGAACGTACAGAGGGAGCACTTGTTCAGCCATTAAAAAGTGACCTGAAAAGGGAGAGATGTGTGCTCATGCCATTTTATCTCGTGCAGGGGAGAAAAACAGCCAATGTTTTTCTGGAGAAGAAAATGTGCCTGGTTTATCCATCAGCCCTTCAAGCTCTGTCTGGTCTGGGAGGGAAGGATGGGGATGTGCCAGGAGCCAGAAGAAGCAAGGCTGGGGTGTTTTTAGTATCAGATGAACAACTTTCATTAAGACCAATTTCAGTCCCACAGTAAAAAGCAGTGCCTTGAGCCAAGGCTGGCACCATGACCGCCTTTGTTCCTCTCCCTTTGGTATTCCAGGAGGCAGACATTAACATCGCTGACACTCAGGTTCCAAACAGGTTTCCCCTCCTCCTTTTAGACCACTTTCAGATAGTCTTGGTACACCTTAAGAGCCCAAAATAAATGCACAAATCCAAGTTTTTCTCTTTTTTCGTTCCTTTGAATGTCCACGTAACAAAAGCAATGGATCGCAGTGGTTTCTTTATTCCCAAATACCTGAAACCTGCCTAGTTTAACTCAAGAAAGGAACTACTGAAGCACCAAGTTCGTCAAGCAAACTGAAAAAGGAAGAAATATGCAAATCCTTGGACTATTCAACCCCGTTCCTCAAGAAGACTGAGGACTACAGGCTTGATAAAGAACTTGTATTGCCTTATCTCAACTTTAAATTAATCTAGTTAAGCAGAACTCATGTGAAAGTAGCTCATTTTAAGAAAAAAGCCACCTACGCCAGCACACTCTGCTGCAATGGCTGTATCTTTTGTAGAAGGAATTTAGGTCGCCTAAGTGCAAGTAAATGAATGCAAAAAATAAAAAAATCATATCAGAAACCACAGAACTCACTACTCGAATCTCCTCGGTTTTCATTCAGACCACTCTACATAATTCATCAAAAAATGCATCGCATCATTCCAGTTTGGGAACAGAACCCAATTCAGCTGGGTTTCACTTTTTTTATTCTCTCACACAATTGCCTAATTTTCCTTTCCAATTCCATCTCCCAGGACAAGCCGGAACAAATGTATCTCACATTCTCCCATTGCAAAGGATTATCCAGATTTCAAGCCCACATTCCAGAGGATTGGTATTTTGCTCTTACACCTTCATCTTGGTATGACAGGAAGTCTCCTTCCCTGACAGGAGCCCACATGGGACAGGACTCACGCCTGGATGGCTCCAGAAAGCGCTTTCCAAAAGCCAGAAACAGCAACAGAGCCCGCAGGCACAACTGAATTCCTTGGAGAGCTGTTCCCACTGAAAATGGGGATTTTTGCATCTCATGGTACCCGATTCCTTTCTAGGTTCTTCAAAATGAAATTCAACACAGAATTTAGGCTGTGAAGCCAACAGTGCAGGCACAAGTTGTGCCTCACCAAACACAGCTGCCCTGCTTTCCTGCTAGGAACCGTAGAGAGAGAAAGGAGGGATGGATACACACTCCAACTGCACAATTCCCATCCCAGTCCATTGCTACAGCCCCACATCCAGACAGCACTTGGGTTTCTCCATGCCTCTGGTCAGGGACCAGCAGGGAACTGGGGCACGAGGGAGGTGGCTGCAGCCCCACGATCCCAGGCTGACCAGGCTCTCCAGAGGCTGCCAAGCTCCCAGGACACACATCCCAGCAGCCAACACTGGAGGTTCCCACCTTCCCCACGGCAGAGATCAGCATGAGGGTGGGTTCCTCTCCCTCCCAACCTTCCTCTCAGTTGAAGCCAGCGTCAGCTCTGAGAGAAGAATGCCATATTGTCCTTCAGCTAATTGAATGGATATGGATGCCACAAGACTCCAGGACAGTTGGCTTGCTCAAATGTCTGGAGTGATTACCCTGGTGGCAATTATTCTCCCTGTTGCAGCCTGGGCTCCTAAGTATTCCCCTGTAGGAGTGTCTGGGACAGTATTAGAGGAAGTAGCTTAGACAGTGATGTCCAAGGACAGCTCTGCTGCTCCCACCAGACCACAGGTACCAACGGAGATGCAGGGCCGGTGGCAGATGCCACCCTCCAGATGGGTGCTCCCCACCCCCAAAAATCATCTTATTCCCAAGGCAGGGGGAGGTACAAGATGGGGAACCCCAAGATCAGCCTCCTGAGGGCTTTAACCGGCAAAACAGGGCTGTGGCTGTTCCAGTGTCCCAAATATGTGAGACCCAAGGCTAGCAGTGTTACACTCTGCCTTTTCCAAGCTATTGGGTGCTCTTCCTCAGGTTTAATAGGAGCAGTCCCTGAAGAGCCAGCAAACTCCAAACAAACCTGGTTCAGTCCCCGAGCCACGTTGGAACACACTGAGACAAAGCCAAAGCCCCTTTGGTGACACCGTGAGCTCCAAGCAGGGCCCCAAGGCCCCACTCCAGCCTGATCTGAGCTGCACAGTGGGTGTTTCTCTGCCACCATAACACAACATTCCAGCTCGATGAAAACCAGGCAGCCAGCCCCGGAAAGCAGCGAGGCTGCTGCAAACAATGCCATTAACCACTTACATAACAGAACCAAGAAAACAAAGCAGCCATTTCCTCACTCCCTCTCCACCTTCCTCCTTCAGCTGGGAGCCCCAGGCCTGCTCCTCACCCCCCACGGGATCTGCTGCTTTTGTGTCCTTGCCACCATGACAACCTTCGTTTTAATTTGTCCCAAAGTGATCAAATGCTAAAGTTTCAGGCGAAGTTGGGCTAAGTAGAAGGAGACCTTAACATAATGAAATCCCAAACAGCTGTTCTGCCAGTCTCCACCTGGAATGCTGCCCAGCGGAAATGAAGGCTCCTCTGGAGGCCAGTCCCACGGATTTGAAGGCAGATGTAAATGATCCCAGCCAAACGGAGCCATTGGTGGTGGTAACATGTTCCACACATGGAATGGGGCATGGATTTGCTCAGGGAAGCCACCGGTGCCAGACAGGAGCCCAAAGACTTAAATCTTGAGCTTCCTTTGGGTCTCCAATTAACTGGTTTTTTCCAAGCACTTTCCTTCACTGAACTTGAAGAAACTCACCTTATTCCAGGCATTAACACCTGTTTGCTCTTCAAACAAAAGCACTTCAGTGTACTGTGGATTTTAAGGCTTGCTCTTAACATGGAACAGAAAAAACAATCCTAATGCAAGGAAGTAGATTGATGTCCTTTTCACCTGACAAATCTATATAAAATCTCTATATAAAATATGAAAAACCTCTCACCTTTGTGTTGGCTGCAATCCAATTGGAGGTTTCACTGTCATCATCACACTTCTTAATCCATTTCTTTAACCACTGTCAGAAAAATGATTGAAGAAGAGTGTTAAATGTAACTGGAGGAACTACAAATGTTCCCAAGACCCCTGCTCACATTAAGGAAAGGTACACCCAACCACATGGGAATAGTGGGGTGTTGGTGCTGGAAAACTGTGCAAACAGCCACAATCTAGTGGCAGACAATTCCTGCAGCTCCATTCTGATCCAGCAAGCACAAGCACCCAGCACAAACACTCCTGCAACGAGTTTGCAGCTCTTAAGCTCAATCAAGACAAACTTCATGTTGGACCCTTAAATAAAAAGGACATTTCAGCTCTGGGGTGACTAACTGTGGCCTTCCAGTACCTGAAAGGAGCCTACAAGAAAGATGGAGAAAGACTGTTCACAAGGGCCTGGAGTGACAGGACAAGGGGGAATGGCTTCCCACTACAAGAGGGCAGGGTTAAATGGGATATTGGGAAGGAAATCCTGGGAGGATGGTGAGGCCCTGGCACAGGTTGCCCAGAGAAGCTGTGCATGCCCCATCCCTGGAAGTGTTCAAGGATGGGGCTTGGAGCAACCTGGGCTAGTGGAAGGTATCCCTGCCCATGGCATGGTGTGGGACTAGATAATCTTTAGTGTCCCTTCAAACCCAAACCAGCAAAACCAAATTGGTTCCTTCAGTACAATGGATCACGCCGGACAAAGCACGAAACACCTACAGGGACACCTCATACAGGAATGATCCTTGTCCAAAAAGCACCTTCACTCCTCTGCAGGAGGTCACAGGTCTCACAACCTCCTCTTCCAGACAATTCCCACCTGGATGAGGCACTGTTCCCTCACAAGGTCCAACTGTGAGGCAGCCAGTAAAGGCACCCAGTAGGATTTCACTGCAGGTTCTCACGCTGTGATTTAAACAGATGAGCTACTCTGCTCCCTGGTGGGAACAACAGCTGGGCTCAGTGATCCCTGGGGGCCCCTTCCAGCTCAGGATAGTCTATGATTCTATGGACAGCCACAAAAACTTGGGCTTCAGTACTAAGTCTTGCACATAAATTGATTTAAAACTTTTTCAAAACACAGATTTGGGAAAGAACCTTGATGTGCTCACCTTGCATTTAACAGGATCATGCCAGTTTTCACCGCAGTTAAAGCTGTAAGGGAAAGAAAAGGGGAAATAAGCAAACAGGGCAGATGATTGTACTTGTAATTAAAATAGGGGAGGTTTTCTTCTGGGCTGTTCAAAGCCAGTCCTAAGGAAACTCAACACACCTCTCTTCAATCCTGAAATCCCTCAAGGGCCACTTCAAAACAGTGGCAGAACAAGGGGAAATGGCTTCCCACTGTCAGAGGGCAGGGTTAGATGGGATTATTAGGGAGAAATTCTTTACTGTGAGGGTTGTGAGACACTGAAACCGGTTTCTAGAGAGGTCACCCCTGGATCCCTGGCAGTGTCCAAGGCCAGGCTGGATGGGGCTTGGAGCAGCCTGGGATAGTGGAAGGTGTCCCTGCCCATGGCAGAGGGTGGAACTCGATCGCCTTTAAGGTGCCTCCCAAGGCAGAGCAGTGTGGGGCTCCACGAACACACACAACACTTCAGGGCAGTGCGCACAAAGCAGTACCAGCAGCTTTCCCTGGTGGCTCTTACCAGAACTGACGGCCACATTTGCAGCGCACGGGTTTAGCATCCGGGTATTGGACTTTAACGACGTGGTGGCAGTCGGGGGCAGGACACCACTTTAACAGTCGATTACACTGCGAAACAAAGCACACACCCCACATCACACAGGAAGGAGGTGCTCAAGGACAGCTCCTGCCCTGCATCCCTTTGCCGTGACTGCAAACAGCTAAGAAATTAAAACCAAACCCACTGCACCCATCACTTCTGGCAAGGATTGAAAGCTTGATCCCGTAACAACTTCCTCCATGGGCTCTACAGGACAGCTGAACCCACACAACTGGGAAACTGGGACAGTGCAAACATCTTGCAAAGCACCTTTCTCCAAGTTTATTTTGAGGCTACAAAACTATCAGTATTTGGTAAAGTATTTTTGCAGTTTTACTTCAACTTGCAAAATGTTTAATGAGTGGTGTTGTTCACAGCATTTCCTGCTTTCCAATCTGAAGTACCTCAGGTAACATTCAAGAGTTATAAATAACTATTATATAACTGTTATAACTGTGTAATTCTACTTCTCAGAACCCAGATAATAAGCAACAGCTCTTGCATTCTCTTTAGGTCTTTTGTCCTGAAGTTTTTCTAATATTTTCCTACAACTGTCTCTGTAAGGCAAAGGACTATAAAACAACCCCTGCATTCACACTTGATTAGAGACTATGCAAAGAAACCCTGCTCTGCAGTTCTAAACAAGCCTCCAGTATCTGGCTGGGTACGTGTGTGAGACAAAAACAACCTACAAACAATTAAAAATTTCTAATAAAAACTCACCTCTACAAAACTATTGGTTATTAAATGCTGGTACTTTAATTTAACCTTGGAATCTGTGATCAGACGCCTGTGGGAAGGGAAGAAACAGAAAAATTGTAGCAGAAATCTTGTTTATCCCATACCCAGCCATAAGTTAGGACAAATAGGTTTGATTCGTCCTTCTGCACTTGCAGATACTTTTTGTACTCACCTGTTTGCTATTTATTTGTTAGACCATTTATTATTATGAAAACTACATTCATTGTATTCAATATATAAATACACATATAAATATATTAGCTTCAGAAACAGAAAGCTCACACAGTTCAAGAGAACTGAACCTCTTGGTGTGAGGATTTTTATTTTAAAACACTTTCCTGAAGAGCCCAAGAAACAAAGCAAGTAATTTAATCAGTTCATTTACATAAAACACGCACATTGTGTGGCAAATCCCTTTAAAAAGCTCCAGAACAACCCTTGTGTGGTTAATAACTCTGGGAAGCCTAATGTTAGCTGGGTTCCAGTGGAATGCTACAGCTTCAGCTTAAAGGTGTTATAATCTATTTACCATAAAAACAAAGTTGATTTGAATTCAACATCACTAGGGGTGTACACAACATGGACTTTAAATTAATTCCAGTCTGCTTGGAACTGGGAGAGCAGAGGAAAACTGACTGATGGGAACCCTTGACAAGCATGGTGACCACTCTTCTCCTGGGCACACCATCCCAGCTGGCATTTGCAGACTGTCCAGCCAAAATACATCCAAAGTAACTTAACTATGGATTGCTGAGCACTTCCAAAAATGTCTTTTAGCTATAACTGAAGTTATATACACTGAAGTGTCTTCCCAATATATCTAAATATAAAGCTGGACTAACACACCCTGTGTAGCATTCCTGGTTTAAATCTTTCTGCGGAATACAGCTTTATACAGGCCATACCATGGATAAATATTGGAATTAATGGATTTTCCTTTCCAGCTGTAGCCAAAACTAAGTGTACTCCTGCATGTTATCCTTACAACACTCCCTGAGGAGCGGCGTGTGCCCATGGGATGAGCACAAATCCCAGCCCTGGGCAGCTGGGGAGCTCCTCACTCAAGCACATGCTGGTTATTACATAAATCACAGCACGTGGCAGCTCAATTCCCAAGGCTAAAATAAAACAAATCAGCTGACAAAGCATCTCTCCTGCAATTCTGGAGTCAAACTTACTGAAGTATGAGAAAACAATCTGAATTTAGTATGAATTATAAATTTCTTTTTTTTACCCCATACTTGGGCTTCAAGACATACTAATTATCACTTTGGAAATGTACTGAAGTATAACAATATATCAGGTACTGGAATTTAAATTAATAGTCATGCCATGACTAACCCGAGCACATAATCCACTGGTTTTTTGCTTATCAAAATGCTTTGATTGCCCCGATCAACATCACCAGGTCAAGACCTTCAAGAATTTAGCTTTGAATATTACTGTCTTTTGGCAAATCATAAATGAAACTAGACAAATTAAGAGATGAAACCCATGCTCAGAGCCCATAAATCATATTAATTTTGTGTTCATATCACTTGGAAACTGAGAGCTGGAGACTCTATAAACAGGAAAAGACCTAAAAAGTAGTAATTAAGGACACAGAAGTGGGTGCAGGTTCCAGTTGAGATCATTTACATTTTTGTCATATATATTGACATATTCTAAGATTGCCAAAGTTGTCCATTCTGGCTTATTTTAAAAGAAAGTTTTTCAAAAAATGCACCTTCCTCCCCACAGAAATGCAGGTAAGAACAGGGAAAGGTGGATTTTTACCTCTAGAAACAGTTTCTAGTTTTACTCAGACAAAGGGGACCTGTTTGCTTTAGCACCCAGCTGCCACTGCCCTATCCCAGGCCTCGTCCCTGCCCTCTCCAGCCAACGGGAATCCCACAGCACTGCCCTCCTTTTCTTCCATCCTTTCCTTGCTGCTGCTGCCACTGCAGCCTCCAATGGTTTCAGCTACTCAATTTCACATGCACCGTTTGAACAGCTCATTCCAACTGTTGCAATCAAGAAAACACTCAAAAAAGTCCTGCTGAGAGCAATTCGACTCCACAAATTGAAGTTCAACCTCTGGTAAACAAAAATCTCAATCAGGATACTCAAGATATGCCAACTTCAGCTCAGTTTCCACCCACTGGCCTCTACAAACCACCCCTCAACAGGGCAGGAAAGCACTTCAGCTACTTCCACTTCCATCCAGCCTACACTCCATGAGTAACGGAGAGCCAAAATTGGGGAAATCACTACTCTGAAAGCAACTGATAATAAAAACCAGCAAATTAATATCAATGAGTGAGTCAGGCTTCAGGAAGGAAAGAATAAGGTAACAGAATAAGCCTCTATTGAGATGCTTTTTAGCAAGAAGAATTAAAATGAACTTGAACAAAGTTCAGGATTATGAAGGATATTGCTCATGCAACAGCTTCCCCCAGTACAACAGAGAAGGAAGCTCATGGAATTCACTGCTCCACCACAAACTAGCAGTCATTCTACAGCTGGACAACTCAATAACTCCAAGGACACAGGCTGACACACCAGCTTAATCAAATCTTCTGTTTGAGAGTCAACTGCTTCCTATCAGAGGGCAAAAAACACATCCTGAACCAGCCCTTAGGACTCCTGTCCTCTGACTCACCTATTAACCACAGCTATAGGGCTTGGGGAACCAGTGGGTTGACCTGGGTAGAAGTCCTGAATTCTGACATAAATCGAAGGAAACAAAATGCACAAAGCAGTAAAACAGGGTTTGGAAACCCTGGTGTCACACTGACCAAACTGGTCAGGGACTCTTTCCTCCCAGTGCTGTCACATGGGGTTGTCACACCTAAACAGGAAGTTAAGAGACATTGTGGGATCAAAACAAACAGTTCAGGACAGGCTTCTCTGCTGCCTACAAGCCTCTGTGCAGTTTGTTATAAGCATTTGAATAGATTTGAATAGCACATGAGTAACACAATGGAAAGAGAGAGCAAAGCCAAGAGCATTACTTACATAACTGTATTGTCGTCCACTAAGATATCACAGCCATGGGCAGGGCATGAAATGGTCTGAAAAACACAAAAAGGTCATAGGAGGAACAGTGCTTATCCTGGTTTTGCATCACAAAGAATTCCAAGGCAACAGACTTTATTACAATCCACAGCCAAAGGAGTGCTTTGCCTCTCCCACCACATCCCAGGTGTGCCACTGGTTCCTCCTTCCCCAGCCCAGATACCTGCACCAACTCCACAGAATTCCCTCCAGATTCACCTGTAGCAGAGCCTGCAGCCCCCAAACCTTTGGGGTTTGGGTTTTCTCTGTCATTCTTTTGGATGTCTTTAAACTTCAGCAGGGGACACTCTCCCCCATCTCTCCAATACACAGAATTTCCAGAAATAAGCCATGAGGTGAGTTGAGATTTTACCTGTCCCATGCCTTCCTCCATTATTTTGGTAGTTAAATATTCACTCCAGCACTGCATACAGAACTTGTGTCCACACTCTAGGCCAGTGAAGTACTGCAATGACAAAGAACACGAGACATTGCCTCATTTTATCACTGGATTCGTTCCATAATTTCGTCTTTCTTGGTGCTGTGCAGTTCATCCATCCCATCCCTCATTCCCCACACCACACTCGAGACACTGCTAATCGTTTTGCATCATCACCCTACAGAACACTGCCAAAGCAGCCTTAGTCACTCTTCCAAAGCCAGACTTTAATCCCCAACCCCAGCAGCAAGAAAAGGTGTGGCCTGTGTTTCCATCCTGGCCCATTTAAATTTATCCTTGTTTAAGGAGTGTCTATGGAGCACAGCACGGCTCTCTCCCATGTTACTTTGGACATCAGTCAAATAAATACAACACCAAACAGGTCACAGTGATAAGGATACAGAGTCTTCATTCCTCCTATTTTTTCCCCATGGCACATGTGGGTGCTGCCCAAAAGTCCTAGACCTCCTCGGGGAACTTCCCCCTGAAACCCAGATGCCCATCAGATGAGGACACTAAAGATCCTGATTGGCAGGTGTAAATTGCTAAATAAAATTCAATAATGATCAGCTGTCACAGACAGCAGCAGGGACAACTCCATCCTTGTCTGCATCATCTGCACAGAGCTGTCAAGATATCATCTGGAACTGAGCGGTTACACAAGGGGTGGAGAAGCAAACACTGCTGAGGAAAGACTGGAATTAAAGTACTTTTCTCTGGTCAACTTACAGCTATTTTATACCCAGAGTCAGCACCAAGGAAAACTGTACTTAAAACACTTCACTTGTACCACTATAGAGGTAGTATTTGCTGGCTCAGCTTTGCAAACCAACTTCTCAACCAGTGAGATAAAACCAGAACTCCACCCTCAGATACCATCAAACTATGAAACTCCACAGAGGAAAGAACCCAGAATCCTCTGTGGAACAGCCCAAAACAACAGTAGGATGGTGGTAATTGAGGAAAGGAGAATCCACTTGAGGACAATGTTCTTCCCAAACCGCCTCCTCAGCCATCATCCCACAGAGGTGCAGCAGCTGTGCTGTGCTGTCTCTGGATGCTCTGGCACGGGATTGCCCAGGGAAGGTGCCTGTCAGCACCCTCTTCCCCCGGGCTGGCAGGCTGTGATTACACTGCTCTGACACTCCTGCCACCAGCACAGGCTGCACCCTGTGAGCACCAACACGGGTGACTCTGACCTGAGCATCTGACTTGGTTCCAGGTAAAAATAGAGACATCCACCCCAAAAAAACCAACGAAGAGATCAGAGAGGAGGCTGACACCTATGTGGTGCCAGGTACACCGGCTCCAAGAGTGAAAAAAGACACCTTCCAATTTCTGAACCCTTATTGAGCCAGATAACAAAGGTACCTGATGCTCCACAGATGCTGCTGTGGCCAAGTGACATCTCCTGGAGATGCAGAGTTAGAGTAAAATCACTTTAACATCTGTAACTTTTGGGATGCCACAGCACGAAACCATCCCAAAAACAGCACTGACTTTTCCTTGAATTTTGGCTTCTCCACATGTGATGGGAAGCAAGCACAGACAAGGGAATCATCCCTTACCAAACCCAAATACTCCTGCAGCAGGCACACACAAGGAACCACCACAGAACACATCTTCATGTAAGACCTGCTTTGGTTATTTCAGGCAGGGAAAAGGTTTGCTAAATGCCCACAGAAAGGCAGCCACCACCACACTTCCTCCCAGGCTGCAAGGAATGCAGAGAATCTCTCGGCTCTTTTCTTTACTTTGAGGGAGTTCCCAATTATTTTTGGCTCAGCTGACAGAAGATGTCAAGGGAGCAAGTAAAAAGGCCAACATAAAACCACCAAGGACGGGGGGAGCAGTGACTCCTTAGGCAGCTCGTTAGCCCAGGGGACAGTTCTGCTGTCACCACATCTGTGCTCAACATCTACAGTCTGGACAAAGCAGGATGTTCCCAAAAACACCCCCAGCCCACTCTCCAAGGAACCTGAGGGTGGGAGGCAAGAGAGAAGGAAGGCAAAGCCATGACCCTCCCAGTTCCTGTCTTACCAATAAAGGTGTCACCCAAAATAACTGCTGGGACCTGACACTGCTTGACAGGGACACAGAGCGGGTAAAACATCTCCCTTAAGTCCTCAAACTTGCTGGGTGAGAGCTTCCAATGCCTCGTTTGGCAGGTGCTTCCCAAAAACCTCAAACCACAGTTCTTTGGAGGTGACTGAAGAGCTACAGAGACTTTGTAGACAGAAGAGAGGGAATATTCAAGACTAACATGCCTGCAACAACTGCACACTGGAAAACTTCTTAACACTCCCAAGCTCTCTAGCTTTCCACAGGCTGAAAGGGGCTCGCAGGGCAAACCCCCCACCCCCCAGCTTTCAAGTGGAAAAAAAATTAGCTGATCATTGCTAGGGGATTTTCAAAGCTGAAATTTCAGGTTGGGCACTGAGCATAAAAATAATCCTAGAATTTATCATTCACATCGACTAAAACAGCTTCAAAACAGATTTCAATCACCTTAGACACAGAAACTAAAGCCTTTTACAGAAGAAATAATAAATATTAGTTTTCCTATAGGCTCCAGCTTTTTTGTAGGGCAAAGAAACAGAGGTTCCCCTCTGATGTCTTTTAACTTAATGAACACCAACAACAGAGACAGCCCTGCTCACTTGCAACATCTCTCTGCTCCAGCTAAAAATCTGCTCTTCTAGCAACTGGGCCACTGCTATTTGAGCTACAAAATCAATAAGTATTAGTGTGCTTTGTGCTGTTCTTTCCAGTTTCAAAACTCTGGACAATGCTGTGGTGTGATTTTGGGGGTTGTCCTGTGCAGGGCCTCGATGATCCTTGCGGGCCTGTTCCAGCTCACGGTATTCCATGATTCTATGATTCTGCTTCCCAGGCAGCACAGTATCCCCAGGCAGAGGACAGGCCTGGCACTTGTGAGTTTTACCCCCACCCAGCACAGCAACTACGTTAAAAAGGAGAGAACGGTGTATTAGGATATACTGCCTTTCTCTTTCAAAGCACCTCATCATACAAAGCAGGAATTTGCCTTTTCAGCTCCTCTCCAAGAAGGAAGTCAGGGCACACAAGACTGAAGAGGAGACACATGAAGCCTTGTGGTTTCTGGCTCAAGAGGAACAGGGACCTTAATGCTGAGAATGGGAGGACTGAAGCCGACCTTTGCTCAGCTCTGCCCACTCCAGGGAAGGAAGATCCAGAGCAAGGAAGAGGCTGCAATCAGGGAACTTCACCCCAGGCTACTCCTGAAGCCCAAAGCTCATCATGCTTCCTCGCTGAAAACACACCCAGAGCCAAGAGCAAAGCCTTTTGTCAGGGTAGCTTTGCTTGGAAAGACCCAGCACATGTTTTAGGGTGTTCTGGAGGGGCAGCTCCCCCAGGAAGAGCAGGATCCAATAAAGGAAGAATTCCTTACTGTCAGCACTTTGCCTTTTGACGAACTCTCCTGTTTGAGCTTTTCCACTCATCTCCTTTTCTCCCAGACCTCCCACCAGTATGTCCTGCCCCTGGGAGCCCCAGCAGAGCCTGGACCTCTGAGCAGTGTGTGGGAATGCTTCAGTTTGGTCAACAGCCACAAAAAAGCAGCACTACCCCCCCGGACATTGATGCACAGCCCCAGCAAGTACTGCATAACACACTCTCATGTCTGACCAAGAGGGTATTGTCCAAACATGATAAAGATCCAAAGATATCCACACTTTACTTCTACTCACTTTTATTCCAGACTTCCTAGTTTGACTACTTTGTAACATTATTTACTGCTTTTAAAAGCTGTTTCCTGCCTTGCCTTTCTATTTCCGAAAATATGCCTTCGCCCATCGTGCTTTTCACAGATTTTTAATTTCACATATCATTTATCTGTACATCTCAGTTGGTATCTGACCTTTGCAAACATAACCTGCTTGCTTCTTCCTGAACTTTACTACACCGCTGCCCAGGCCCCAGCACTCTCAGAGGTGTTTTGCAGGAAAATGTGAAGTTTCAGGTAGGAAATCTGGGGAGTTGATGGTCAGGTAGCACCGAGGCCACCGGGTACTCACCGAGTTTGGGTAGTTCAGATAGCAGATCTGACAGGACATGTCCTGGGCTGATGACCTGGTGTTCATCTGGCGCGTTCGAGACTTTTTACTTGGATTAATTACGTGACACTCAGCAAAGAGCTTCTCCAAGTTGCCATCGAAGTACCTGCACAACACAGGAAAGAATGAAAATTTAACCACCTACTAAATCATTCTTCCATTCTACTTGGCAGCTAAGTGTACAAAGATGCTTTCAATATTTCAAAACACACACACACACACACTACTTCCAACAAACTCTTCCCTAACACAACACAGAGGTGGATATTAGACAACTACATAATTTCAGAGACTCTCACTTGAATTACACTCCTGAAATTCAGGTATCTTCAATTCTTCAGCTGCATTTCAAGTAATTCATGATTCTCCCCAGTGATTGCTTTGCATTAGAATTCCAGGATAGGAAACTAGAGCATGAACACCTGAGTTCACAGTCCAGGCATTGGAACACCTTCCTAAAGCACAGGTTTGATGCCTCCAAGCTCAGTTCTTTTCAATTGAAGCCTTCCATTTTTCCTACTATTCTGATCAGTAGCCATTCGAGCAGCTTTTCTCTTCAGCCAACCTGAGGTAATTTAACAACCTCCTAAAAAATACAGTTCCAGGTTTACAATGCTTCCAAAGATTAGGTACCTATTGGAAAGGAGGATGCAAATTGCTTGGGGGGAGAAAAAAGATCACTTCCTTTCTATTTCCTATTCCCTTAAGGAAAACAATACTGGTTTGCTTTCAAGGCTTATAAAAAGCTCTTCCTTGGAGAGGAGGACCAAAGTGGAGAGAATCATTATCAGGAAGCTCAACCTCTTCCCAGAATCCTTCACACACCTCTCTCCAGCCTGCAGCAGCTGCAAAGAACTAATTAAACCAGACAATTAACCAGCCCCATCACCTGCACACATCCCCCAGCCAAACCCACTAAGTTGTTCCCCCACTCCCTTACAGCTCTACCTACCAACAAGGCTTGATTTATAATTTTAAAAATATCCATTTTCCTGCTGTTTCATATGTTTCTCAGTGCAGTTCACATATTTTAGATCTTAAATTTCAAAACACTGAATCTGGAAGGAAGTGGTGAATTCTGGCATCACAGCATCCACGAGGCTTTGCCACTGTTCTTCAACGTTAGCTCAGGATTTAACTCAACCAAGTTCTTTTGTTTGCTTAGAGGATTATATTTAGAAATTTTTATGCTATATTTAAATATATAAAATTATATCTTTAGATAATTTTAGCAAGTGAATTCAGTGCAGTCCTATTATAGGCAGTACTTGTTAATTAAGAATCACGGATAAATATTAAGTCCACAGAAGTTTTCCAGCCTTACAACTGCCCTTAGAGGCAGCAGGAGCAGCACAGGATGTGCTCTGAAGAGAGCAGACACACAGATGGGTTTGAAGCTTGCAAGGAAAATAGTTTTGTATACAAATGCTATGATGCAACTTGAACCCTGGTCCTCATGGCCAGCTAAATGCTTATGGAAATACCAAAGGTTTTTGTAGTGGTGGGCTGGTTCTAAGGGTGAATATCCATGTCAGGAACTTGAATTTTTTCACCTGGAATTACCTATCCCCTTTAAATACCTATGGATAGTATTCCTACTTCTCCATGCTGTTTTCTTCTCCTGCATTTTCTTTCTGAGTAAGTAATTTCCACATTTGTTTTCATTAATGTCTCTCAGACTCAAACTCATGCTGCCACTGAGCCGTAAGAACTCCAGAAAACGCAGAGGAAAATGTGGATCTCCTTGAAAACATGCAGTTCCAATGGATACTCCAAAGTCCAACAGCTGTCTCACTGCTCCACCACTCCTTACGCAAACACGCCAAGGGCTCCATCAGGAGACTCTTGCAGTTCCTTCAATGGTTAGGAACAACTCCTAATTCCGGTGACCATCCCTTTTTCCCACTAGTTCCAGCATCACCACAGCCCATCCCTGCAGGCAGATCTCCCTCTGCCCTTCCCATGTTCTTTGGTCAAAGGATTCCCAGGCAGCAGCTCTAACACCCTTCCCTCCCACAGCAGGTGAGCTCCATGTGACATTCACTGACTTCCCTGGCCAGCAAACCTTCTCCACCACCAATGCCCATTTCCATTCATCCTCCTTGAATCTAAGAAGCCAAAACACATGCAATCCCAGTCCAGATCTGACCCTGATCTCATACAATTTCACCAGAGTTCTCCTGCAAATCTCACCTAATGCATTGCAAAAGATGGCTACATTTCTCCAGAGCTCCTCCATGTCAGCATCCCTCCTCACTTCCTTCACAACTCCAAGAATTCTGATTTTTCCTCAAATACACTCTATTAAAGGGTTGGTTCTTGGTACCTCCATCCTTATTTTCATCCTAGGGAGGAGCACAGCACCTTACACAGCCCTTGAAATCCTCTGCCCTCCTTTCCCTTCACAATGCAGATATTGAGTAATTCTAGCACTTCTGGCACATGAGAATTTCTTCTATTAATTCTTCAAAGTTCCTTTGCTTCACCACAAAGTTGGGGGCTTTTCTGCTATTTTAAAATGAATGGACAAACTAGTGTTTGTCCATTATTTTCAAGTGTTTCTACTTACCAAGACCAAACCTATTACAGTACCAAGTCCTTTTGGCAGAGGGATCAAGCTGTCAGCTCCTTTATCTCCTCAAAATTCCCTCCTGCTGTCTGTAACTGCTCAATCCCCATTTCCCAGACATAATCAAATCCTACCCATGGGAGTATCAAAGATAAAAAGCCTTTTTACTGAAAAAAATTGCTTCCAGTACACACTTTGGGATATTTACTTCCATGGAAGAGCATTTGTGAGTGTCAGTACAGCAATATACTCGCAGTAAAAGATATCTCCACATCAGAACTCCTGCCATGCACCATTTTTCACCTGTTCAACCTCTGCTAAGGAGTGTAAAGCATTATTTGTTCCAAGGAAAGCAGGCAGCCAGGTCCTGCAGAAGAGGCAATCTGGGCATTCCTGACATCCCTCCTCCGCTCAGAGGAACAGGGACATGTGGCCACCAAGATAAGCAGCTACAAGGGACTGCTGTACCTCTGGCTGCACCTCCAGGGATTAAATCGGGCTGGGGGACATGCTGAGACACATTTCTCTTAACAAAATGACCAGGGGAAGGCACATAAAGCAGGAGAGCTGCATCTTAACCTCTTTATCACACAGAGGTTCCTCCCCAAACTCCCCTCAGGAGAGGACACCATCAGCCATAGTACAATTGCAAGATTATCAAGATTAAGTTCAAGCTAAAGCACTTTCTTCACTTGTTTCTGAGGTGATGTGGTCATTCTGCACCTGCTGCTCTCCTGTCCCTTTGAATCAAGCTTACAAGACACAGGAAAATAACACCTGACATCTTTATTCTCCTAAACACATGCAGCATATTCAGAGGCTGAACTAGCATTTCCTCCACTCCCCACTTCCATCCTACAAACAAATCCACCCCAAACCCCCAATTTTGCTTTTGCACACAAACAATTAAGTGTTCCACCAGTGGGAGAGGGCAGTTTTTCAATTGTGGCTGTTATTACTTTACTGTAAGAGGAATAAATACCCGCAGCACATCTGCCCTCTCAACGCCACTGTGCAATTACTCCATGACAAAGCTGGCACAGACAATAACAAGCTGCTCATTAACAACAGGCATAGCAAGGCTAAAAAAAGTGGGAAAACAGAGAAATTTTCACGTCACAAGCTCAGACCTCCCCACTTATCAAAAAAAGAGAAGCCCCTTGGTTAAAGTGCTTTCCTCCAGGCCAGGTCTGATAAGGCTGCTGGGAGGTCGTGCTGACTCACCATGAGCTAAGGGAAAACAGGCACTGATTAGGAACTGCAAACATACACCATGAAGCAACAGAACTTCCAAGCAAAATGTATATTTTAGGGTTTTTCCCCCTTAATCCTCACCTATCACCACAGCAATGACCAAACCCTCTTGAACACAAAGAGCCTGCTCTCAGCCTCCTTCCCAGCTTCCTGCTCCTGCTTTAACACAGCTGAGCACTCCAAAGGATTTCATGGAAGTTATTTGGTGCAGAAGTGACAGAAGGCAGCACCAGGCACTTGAGAGACGATGTTCTGGTGTTTTTCTAATATACCAGGACATCGATAAGCACCAAAACTGGGACCAGTGTGCAACAGACCTGCCTAAGCAAGTTACGTATTCTATTACTCACAGGGGTAATCCTGCTGAGTTAAGTATTTTAATGAACATGTTTACCTGTGGATTTGTAAATATAACATGTACTTAAACTGCAAAAGCCTTAACAATAATACCTCACATTGACCTGGCTGGCACCTCCCTTGGGAAAAAAAAAACACAAAAACAAAAACAAAACCACAGCCCAATTTTTATTTTTAAATTGATGGCAGCCCTAAAAAAAGCTTTTGACAACAAGGGACAAAACCTACTCTACAAAGGGGTGGCTTTTCAGTGCACTTGTGTAGAGGTATCTCACAGGGAGACAGAGGCAGCCAAGGAGAGTGAACTTTACCCTGACCAAGAGAACCAGCCCAAGAAACTCAAATACCAAGTGGACAGACATGTTGCAGAGCAGGAATTAAATCAGAATGCTTAACAGCTGTAGTCAGAGTTAAATAGTGGCTATATTTGTAACACCAAGCTTTCACACTTCCAACATTAACTAAAAGAGGTCAATCTCAGGAAAATAAGGACTAAAGCTGTAAAAAAATACAATCACTTCAGAAAAAAAATCTAGGTTAAACAAAACATAAGAGATACCTGAGCACCATCACTAACCAAAAATATTACAAAAAGGGGGCTAAAGATGTCTTAAATCCAGTAACCAAGGATAGCAGAAATATTTGTCCTCCAAAATAATTACTAGCAGTGTGAAAACCTTGGATCCTCTTTCCTTGGGTGACAGAATACCAAACTACAGGGGCTCACCCCCCAGGCTCAGTGAAGGGACATTTATCAATTCACAGGAGCACCAACAACTGCTCCTGGTTTACCAAGCACATCCCACCTTCCCATCTTTCCCTGATCATCCGGCAAAGGAAATGGTAATTAAGAGAAAGTCAAACTAATGATCCCACCAGGCCCTCCACACCCACCCATTGGTCACTTCACACCTTTAAGACCAGTAGAGACCACAACAAACAGCAAGTCCCTGTCCAGCCTTTACTGCTCTTTTTGGTCAAGATTAATTCTCCTCAGTTTCTAAAGTAAATCAAATTCTCCAGCTCCCTCAACTCTCTTCAACACCAACACTGGCATTGGAATGAACCAAATGCAGCTGGTTTTGGCCTCCACTGTACAACAACAAACTGAAAAGTACCTTTACCAAGCAACATTCCAAGAGCTGGGAATCAAAGATGGGAAATAACCATAAAACACTCTGCTCTGAGGGGGAGGGAGAGGCAAAATTCAAGCCATTATTTACACACACTGAAGGAAACCTGGAGCTGCGGGCATGAAGACAAGGCAGGACCATTATCAGTCAGGAACAATTTAGCCTTGGCCAGACCAGCGAATAAACATGTCAGGAATACACATGCCAGCATGACAGGCAAGAGCAGCTAAACCCAAATCCAAAACAGTTGCTAGATAACAAGAACCTGTTCCTGCTTGCTTTTTTCCAAAGCCTGTCCAAATGCTGTGCCTGTACGTGTTCAAACTGGAAATCCCTCTTTCCAATGGGCAACTTAACTTCCACAGCTTCTAACAGGCATCAATAATATTAAAACAAGGAGCCATGAGTCACCCTTAGCTGGGAAAGGGGGAACATTTAGAGCTTACACAAAAGATTCTTCTGCCACACACTGTGCATTCATCCATCCTCAATTAATCCAGGAACAAACATTTTTTTCCAGCTCTCAGGCACAAGGTGGTTGCATGCCAAGGTGGCTGCTTACCTCTCCATCAGCTTCTCCTTATCCCAGTTGAAATGGCTAAGCAGTATTCGAGTGATAGTCGCTGGATTCTGGAGAAAGAAGAGAAAAAACAATCAATAATTGAGTAACTAAGCCAGAGTGAGAACACCAAGCAGAGCTTTGAATAGGCAAAGGGAAAATCAGGCTTTCTGGTAACATCATCTGTTCAGACCATACATGTTTACCGGCATGGACTGGGAAATAGTTGGACTTGACAGACAAATTTAAAAGGGAAAAAAAACCCCCACTCTCTAAATCCAAGCATCTATATAAAACGAGGATTTGGTTGAAGATTTAAGGACCAGACTAATTACAGCTACCACAGTGCCAACATCTCCATATCCAGCATGCCCACACAATGTAATTCCAGGATGTCTGTAAAATGCAGGAAGGGCTGATTTTCACCCATCATACCCATATTTGCCACAACCTCCACACCACCTGCAGAGCAAGAATATTCCAGTCCTGACCATCAAAACACTTGGGCTGAAAACTCTCCCAGAATACAGCTGGCTGCCAGTGTAAGACGACAGAGTCCTTGGGAGACCCCAGATGTTCCTGAAGCACCATGGCATCCAGAAAACACTCATGGAGCCATACAGCTAAGTAAAGAAATACAGCCTGGAAAGGTCAATAAGAAGATGTAACATAGGAGCTGATCTTCACTCATGTACACGTTTTTCTTCCAGTTAAATCTGTATCATCAGCCAAGAGTTTGATTATATGAGAAACACACCAGCCCATATGGCTTCTGTTACACCCCAGAAGCACATTTTAGCTCCCCAGATCCGCTCTCTGGGCTCAGCTTTAGGATCATTTACATGCAAAGGAGACAAGAGCAGCGCCCCGAGAGCGCTGTGTGTACTTTGCCATTGGACACCAAAATGGAAGTTTGCCTCAGGGCCAATGTTCAATGGACGCTCTGAAGCTGTTGAAAAGTAGGACATAAACCAGCAATGTGATTTCCTGAGCCCTGGAGCTACAGCCACAACTTGATGCTGCCAAAAGCCAATGCTGTCACCCACAGCAGCGATCCCACCCCATCCCTGCATGTCCTGCCCTCACCAGTCCGTACCACTACAGCCATTTTATGCTGCAAATACTGCCTCAGAAACTGATCTTCTCTTTTCCTTTCGGTTGTTTTTTTCACTGAATCAGTTCTCCAATCTATTTGATTGCCTGACCACACAAACAGCTGCATTAGCACAAGGGGAAAGCAGGACAGCCTCTTTCACCACCAACACCAACAAAACAGTCACTGAAATAAAGCCCTCGGGTGACAGTGTAATAAGCACAAAGAACCAGTCTTGTGGTTTATGCTATAAAAAGTGACACTCCACTCCTTCTCCAGCGTATTCTGACTCTTATTAATGCCAGCACAGATTGTTTAAGGCCAAACTAATATCTTTTTTTCCAGCTTACAAAGCCCATGTGAACAAAAGCAGCTTTAGAAAGGTTAGACCAGATCCCTGATCCAGTCCCTGTGGAGCCCCATAAACAGCTGGGACAGCAGATCTGGACAGCAGTATGGGGCAGAAGATACCAGAAATGGGTATTGCCTAACACTGCAAGGTGACAGTGTGGTTCTGGTCCATACCTCAACCAGTCTCCCAGTGACAGGGATCCAAGCTCTTCCCTGCAGCAACACAAGGTGCCTGGCTGACAACCACATGTCACCAGCCCTCCGACAGCACCCCTCCCTCATCCAGCCCTGCAGAGGGGAGCCAACAGCTCAACTCTTTCAAGTCAGTCCTGCCAACAAGAAGCTCTATGGGAATTTAAGGGTCTCCTTCACCAAAAGGCTCCTCCAGCAGCCTCTTTCAGAGTCTAGTTTCTGATCTTTCCAGGTTATTTTGTATTTGGGTCTCCACAACATCCTTTTCTGTAACTCTATCTGTACTATGTAGCAGTACCTAAAGGAGTTCTTAAAAGCTCACTTAGACAATTCCTAGAGCAATTTAATCAAAGATGAAAATGTACCTTAGTAAATAAACCCATCTTATCTCTAGATTATCTTGGTTATGATACCAGCCCCTGTAATTCTCCAGTTATGAGTTTCAGACAGCAAAGCACACAGCTCTTCAACACAAGGAGTCTTCACTCAGCCAGAGATCTGCCAGATGTACAGAAAAACACAGTTTTCTTCATTTCTCAAGCAAAGGCATTGAGAGAGCTTTAATTAAAATCAGCCTGAAGTCTTGTCCTACCTTCTGCCACAGTAGCCCACTTGGCCACTTATCAAGGCTTCCGGGAATACCTATTAATCACTTAATAGGCTAAGAGGCAGTGGAGGTAGTGGTCTCTGGCTGACTTTTTAAAAAGCCAGAAGGTTTCCCCTGCACTGAAGGAGAAGTTACAGTACATGGATAAGAAACTCGAACGGTCTGCAGTGATTATTAAGTAGAACAAGGCTGATCCAGCAAATACCACTCCCCAAAGGACATGTGGCTGGAAAGGACAAGAGGGTTTCATCTGTGGCTTCTCCATTTTCCCAACACACAGGCACTGCAGTATTCCAAAAGTTTCCCTAGGTCAGAGCCCTCAGGTATCCCAGCACTGCGAGGTCAGGGCACAGAACTGGACGTTATTTAGGATTATACTGTTGACTCTGGGTGCTATCATCTTCTCTTGGCTTGCTGGGCTCCAGCTTCCTCCAGCACCGTTGGCTGAACATGTAAAAAAGAAAGGAAACGCCAGCAGCATGACAAGCTCCCACCAGAAATAGCTGGGCTGCCTGCTTTCGCTGCCTGCCACATCCCAGATGTAGCATTCAAACCTCCCCTGGCTGTTTCCTGGATACAGAAGGCAAGGATTAACACAGCCCTGCCCTAGCTCATCCCCGGACAGGGATACGATCTGAGCTGGCAGGGCACAAGGGAGCACAGGAGACCGGGAGGGAGGCAGCTAAGGGGCAAACCAGAGTTAAATACAAATGCTGGAAGTTCTGGCATGAAGGATTGATTGTTCCAACCTCAGACCAGGCACACCATCATGGAACAGCTGTTCCATGGGAATAGCTCACATGCACAGGCTTCCCGCACAATTATTCCGGAGTGGTGCTGGAGGAGTCAACCACAGCATCCACCCCAGCAAGAGCTGCGTCCTGTACCTTGGGCACACACGGTTACACCACCACCAAAATAATGTGGTATTTCAACACCAGTTTTACTCCAGCCCTTACCAATCCTCAGCCATTGCTTTGGACGCTCATGCTGCAAAAATTAATGGAATATCCAAATACTGGGTTGCACAGCACTGGGAAGTTACAGGCTCTGTTCTGCCTCCTCGTTTGGCACACAGGATTATTTCCTACGAGTGACACCACGCAGATTAGTTATGAACAGGCTCCGCTGCCGCTCAGACGGGATTACTCCC
This sequence comes from Corvus moneduloides, assembly GCF_009650955.1. Classification (NCBI taxonomy): domain Eukaryota; kingdom Metazoa; phylum Chordata; class Aves; order Passeriformes; family Corvidae; genus Corvus; species Corvus moneduloides. The sequence goes on from NC_045488.1 coordinate 19,857,329, forward strand.
GCGGCTGCGAGAGCGCGCTCCTATGAAGGCTGTTTTCTGTTTACAAAGACGAATTTTCCTACGGAAAGCAGCCAGGGACGGACGGCGAGCAAGGAAACGGCCAACGCGTTCTCCTCCAAACGTGGTCTGATGAAAGCTGAAACAGCAGATCTCACTTACAGCAGCCTCCTATTAAATTTTACATGTTGGAGCTGAGGCGGATTGCCTGGAGCCGAGGGCAGTGAGCCTGTTGATATCCAGATAGGAACAAACCCGAGGAAAGCAGCCATTTTGTTGAAATTCTCCAGGCACTTCAAAAGATTCCCTAACAAAACATTCCAAATAAAGCTCTGCCCAGAGTGAAACACCCTCAGTCCTTCAGCAGGGATTTTTTTTGGGGGGGGGGGGGGGGGGGGGGGGGGGCGGTGGTGCTAACAAAGCAACCAAGTCCCACATATGCTTCAAACAAATTCCACTCCACCACAGCTTTTCACTAGAGGTATTTACATTTACTGTCCTTATCTGTTGCCAGGCTCCAGCACACCAATGCAAGCAGGAGATACAGCAATAGGAAGCCCTACAAAGGTCTTCTTTCACCAAAGAAGCATTATTAATTCAAATAAAACTCCTTAATTTAATAGAATTTAATTCAACTGGAAGCTTCATCAGTGATAAGAGTTAGAATTCTTTCTGCTGTCAAAATAAGAAAGTATGAATCGGAAGGAAGAATCTGGATGCACTTAAATGCCTAAATGAATTATAAATTAAATATTATTAGAACATTAGCTTGAATCAGAATTTCCAAGCAGCACAATTTGCTGAATGACAGTTGGGAGCACTTGATCCATTCATGTTTCCATCCATCAAGACGAGCTGCATGGTTAATTCCTGATGTTATTACCGAGAAAAGCACATTTTACAGTTCAGCTTCTCCTCACATGCTGGGAGTCAGCTCCTGGTTCAGTTTCAGCATTTACTGCAAATAAAAATCATTTAAGAACAACTTAAGCTCAGTTCTCCAGCAAAATCCTTTCCCACCTCCTGGAGACATGATATTGATAAATTCTTTGTTTCTTTCCATGCCATGGCTGGTTTTGTTTTCTACCCATGGCAGCTTCTGCATTCCAACAGTTTTCATCCCAACTGCAGCATCTCTATCCCAATAACAGAGGCTTGGGTTTTCTACACAACTGCTTTGCACTTGTGAATCCAAGCAGATGCTCCAGAAACCCTGGCTTTGCCCAAGCCTCAGAACTCTGTACAGGGTTCAAACCTCAGCAATGTCCACTGCTGTATTCCATGGGGACACAAGACTGCGTTTACATTCCCCAGCAGAAAGAAACCAATGGTTTCACATCAGCCGACAAGACTGAGGGTTTGGCTTGGTGGAGGAGCAAAGAGCCATCACAAGCTAATGCTGGTCTGAAGCCAAGCAGCACAAACATCTGCTCCAGTGAAGTGGCACCTGGGGACAGCCGTCACACCACCACTGTAAATATTTAACCAGCCAAACCCCCAGGCTTTGCAAGAGTACAGCACGGAGTGGAAATGCCCACTGCCCAGCATCTCCAAGGCTTGTCACGCGCACACCGTGCCACGGGAGAAGCGCTGATAAATCACCCACAGGTCACGTTTTACGGCAGCAGGGAGAGGAGGAGCAACCCCATCAGGGGGGACTGTGATCAACACCACACACCAGGCACCAAAGAGCTGCTTCATCACCTAATAACCAAGGGGCACCAGCCCAAAATTCTTCAATAACCTGGTATATGCTCCACCTGAACCCTCTGCTCTTTACCTGCACCTCTCCCAGCCCCACACAGATAATCTCAGATATAAAGATACAGTTAGTGTCTTAACTCAGCTTTTAACCTGCTAAAACACACCACAGTACAACTGTCAGCAAAAGGTTTGCACTGTTCTGCAAGTGCACTGAGTGACCTTCATTTGTGGAGATCCATTCACATTCATTCTTCCAGGAGACAATTACAGGAAATCTTACAAGCACAAAACCTCATTTCTAGCAGCTTAATAAAATTCCCAGGAAGCCAGCACAGAAGATGAGATCCAAGTGTTGAGTACTTCCAGGACATGATCTCAAACTTGCTAGTTTTTAACCACCACCAACTGAGCACTCCAAGAAGCTGCTGGAAAACTTCCGTGTAATCTAATATTCCCTGGCTTGATTACAGCCAGAACATGAGAGGGCTGCTGCGAGAAGAGGACAGCAGCTAAATGGATCAATCTGCCAACCCATCCATGCTCTCTCCCTCTGCCATCCCCTGGGGTCTGGGAGAGAATCACACCACGGGACGTTTCTGCCATTGCCATCTCAGGGTTCACAGGGACAGCACAACATGCTGGTGGATCTGATACTGCTCATCTTCCCATTAGAGATAATAACACCATCAGTACTGCTCATTCTCTGTACCCTACTGAGGGGATGCTCTTTGCACCTCACATACTTCTGAAGCCATATTTGAAGATTGAGTTAGAACTCTAAACCACCTGCAAATGTACCAGTTTCCTGCCATTTCTGAACAACTCCACAAGAAGCCAGGCTGCTCCCTGTGACTACTGTCATCTGCTGTCCTCTATCTGGCATTTGCCACCTCATCATAACTCCCCATTAACACATACAGAGCCTTTGACTTCGACACCAATCATCTCCTTAGTTCCCTACATCTTTCTCCATCTCATTAACTTCCCTTCACACATCATCTCCTAATTCTGAAAATTAAGTTTTACAGAGTTACTGAATTAGGACCATAACGTGATGGCACCAAATGGCAGCTTGATCTGATGATCTGGGTTTGTAGTAACTTACCTGCACTCTACCGACTGTTTCCAGCTCTGATGAACATACAGTCTTCTAGCAGGGGAAGATAATAAAAAGCAACTTCGGCGAAAACTCTATTACTTCAGTTAATTGGTTCAAGAGGCAGAAATGAAGCAGTCAGCTGCTTTACATTTTCTCAGAGCCTTTTGGAAAGCTTTCAGGTTAATGATTAGGAGCTGCAACGAAGAGCCATTGTCTAACAGAGCTTTTAAAATCAGAAAAAAACCACTAAAGCAACAATTCCAGGATGAATTAGCAGATTTGGAATTGCAAAAACTGAATTCACACTGTAATACTTTAAATAAAAGAAGATGGCACGGATTCACCCTGTTGCTCTCAGAAGACTGCAGAAGCTCTACCACCAACCCAACATGAATTAAAAAGGACCAGGGAAGGTCTCTTCCAGCATTTCAGCTATGCGAAAGGAGGAGAGCTAGGGTTTGATGGCAGGACACAGAGAGATGTTAACCCTTATTTTATACGTTTAAACTGAAGAACACTTTGGATTCTATTTCGTTTTTCTATAGTTCTGGAGTATAAACTCCATCCTTTAAAGACGAAGGACCCACAGGTCCTGAGCTGATGTTTCACTGCTCACAACAGCAGTTATCACCCAAAGGATTTCTCTCTTACTGGTGTCTCCCAGCACAAGAAATCCCAACGTATGAACAGAAGCTCAGCAAAGCTGGGTAGGCAACATGAGCCCCAGCTCTGGTTTCCAGAGTCTCCGCTGAGCGACTGCAGCTGCCGTGCTGAGCACCGGAGTGGGAGCACATGGGTGCCGGAGTACGCTGCACAACGGCTTTATTCAACCTAGTGCCTCCCACTCAAGGATTTGCAAAGACTTGCCTTAAAAGAGTAGGAGAAGGTGATGGCATCATTTCCATATAATTCTTCCAGTTTACTATTTCAGCAGCTCCATAATATCTCCCCTCCCGCTGTGGAGGAAGCAAACAGCCCCCAGCGCTGCAGCCAGGCTGGGCACGAGGTGAGAGCAAAAACCCTGCAAGTTTTGGCTACCATGGATGTAAAGGGCCTGTGGGTTCATCCAGGTAAACTCCAAGTCCCCGGTAATCACCAATTTCGCCCTCAAGTCAAACCTTCAGTCAACATCTAGCGCCACAGAGTTGCTCTGATAGGATGACAGTCCACAAAATACAAATGGATATTTAGGAAATCAATAACGGACCTCTGTGTCCCCATCACAAATGACATACAGTCACCTTCCCTGCTTGTCAACAGAACACCACTCCCACAACCAGCGCCCACAACACATATCTGAGCCCCCTTCCCTCTTGATATCACTGCTCTTCCAGACCTCCAGGCTCCATTTTTCCTCTTCTATCCAACATGACCCCAATCCTATTGAAATTCTCACCCCACCACACTTCAGTTTGGACTCAACACACAGTTACTGCACTGATCTCATATATGGATCACAAATGTATCCAGCACCATCAGACAGAAAAAGTTGGGTTTTCTCCAGATCACAAGCATTCCTAAGGCAGAAAGAACATCCTTAGATACTTTCAGTTCTACATAGTCTCTGGAAGACTACACACGGCAGCAGTTTCAATTCTTATCTCAGACCGATATAACAATGCCTGGCTTGAATAACATACACTGTGTTGCTTCAAGAGGAAAGCAAAAGCACATTTTGCCACAGAAAGAAACGATACTGAATGAAGGAAGTGACTGGCAAAAAGTACCAAAACACCATGGCTTGGCCCAAGAGCACAGGTCAGAAATTTCTCCCCCTGCACAAGATTCCAGAGAGGCCGAGGAAGACTCTAGACACCCAGAACATCTTAGCTGTGCACCAGCTCTATTTTTGCCTATGAGATGAAGTGACAGCTACTTGGATTATGATTTTAATCTGAAATAGGGCAATAACTGGGCAAGACCAGACCAGCTCAGAAAGTATTTATTCAGCAGCAACACAAGTTCACACAAGCACTGGCTCCTGGACTTCCCACCGGCCCGTCAGTGATGGGAACACAAGTGACCAAACACAGGAACTGACTGGGTGAAGGGGGTCACTGGTTTATTTTAACACAGACAGGATCACTGTGTCACCAGACAGCTGAGCTGGCACGACCTGGACAACAGGGACTTGCTTCCAAGAAATCTGTTTGTCTCAGTCTGCCAAGAGCCACGTGTCAGGCATGTTAAAACTGGGTCTTCCCGTATCAACAGACCCCCAAATCTTTTTGTCCCAAAGACTGTAAAATATATTGGGACATACTTTGATGCCAAGCACACCCAAAGGTCCCACTTTTTTTCTCCATTATCCCACCAGCTGCAAAGGGCAGGCCCTCACCCTCTTCACCCCTGTGTCTGGGGGGCTGTATTCACCTGGGCTACCAAATACCAGATTTTGATAGTAAACTGTGGGAATACTGCCAAGAACTACTACCAAGTGTCCTCCAAGTAACCACGTGAGCCTGACAGAAATGCACTTTTTTTTAAGGTCTTTCATTAGTCAATGTTGGAAAGACTGGAAGCAGCATATGTCAGGTCAGCTACCCATCAAGCCGATAAAAGGAAACAACCCAAAGCACCACATTTGGGTTTCATGGGAATGCTGTCGTCAGTGACTCAACTCCTGAATGAACTGTGTATTTCTGGGAAAGTACAGGTCTGCTGATGTGAGCTCCAGAAACTGTCCTGTTTGCAGGCAGAAATGGATGCTAAAGGAATAAAGCTGAATGATGAACTGTACATCTGCTTTCTTCCTTTAAATCATTTTGTACCAGTCTTCTGGAGTCTCAAAAAAGCTCTCCCTGCTCTTTTCCCTCACTCCAGTATGTACTGGTACATTGACTCGGCTCTTTCACTGCACTGTGCACTGCCAGGGTCTGGCCCAGAGCCAGAGGCACCCAAAGGGCTGTACCCACATCCTGGGATTTATAAATCTGTAGGAGACTGGCTCTGTTCCTCCACACCAGGGAGGAAAACTGCTGGCTCTGCTGGCTCCTGCTTCCAGCAGCTCATGCAGCGTAAGGAACAGGCACCTCAGCTCTGGCCAGTGAATCATTTCCCACTTAACAGTATCCAGCACCTCATGGATTTTGCACACCTTTAGGACAACAGAACTTTGCTTTTGCTGCTTTAAGCACATTCAAAGGCACCATCCAGTCCAGGGCAGTGTTAGGAGGCTGCTATGAGCAGATCAGTGGAAGAAGTATCAGAAGCAACTTGAAGAAATAATGGTGCCATGGCATACTTGAAATGTTTAGAAGAAATCAGACAAACTCTGGGAGGATGAAGGTATTTTTCTAATACTCAGCATCACAGTTATACTGGGAAAAGTAAATTCTTAATTTGTGCATTTTTTTTCCACAGACTGTTTCCACAGCAGGTCTGTCTGTAGGCTCAAACACGTGCCTTGAAAACAACTAACTGATTTTCTGGGTTAACTTCTGTAAATTCTCAGCACAGGGCTCTCCAACTGTCCTTCCAGATGATGATTTAAGGGTGTCCCCTCTTTAGACAGTGTGCAAGCAGAGGATCAGCCCCCAGGTATGTTCGACATGAAGGTGTCTCTCAAACACTGCTGGTTAAGTCTCAGGTTTCGGGTGATCTGCCTCCCACCTGCTTTTGTTACTGGGCACTGCTGGAGAACACCTATCACAGGGTGCTTGGGCACAGAGACACGAGCTGTTTAATACAGAAGATATAATCCAGCCAAACTCTGTATCACCTCAAGATAAGCACTGTTGATTCCTAAAAATCTCAAGATAACCTGACCGTGAACAGAGCTTTATACGCAGAAATTAGAGCCCTCAGACTCACAGGTACTTGGGGGAAATAACTCACTACACAAAAATCTCACGGTAACATGCCTGTGCAGCCTGTCCTGAATCTTGACTTCCAGTTCAGAACATTATAATTAACATTTTCCAACAAATATACAGACAGGAAGAAGAAAATGGCAAGGGATGATAACTGCTTCCATGAGCACAATGAGGCGGCACCCACAAACCCCTGCAAGTTAAAGATCTACCAGGGTAAGTAAACAAAAGCCATCCCGATGAATAACTTCTCTCTTGGCAACGGCCAGGTTACTTCAAAAACATTTGGATACATAGTCACTGGTGGCATGAAAGTGTTAACCCCTTCAGCGACAGCGTGACTCATGAGAGACATGGGCTTGGCACAAGAATTTTTAGCCAGGGGCGATTTATATGAGCATTTTTGGAGAAAAAAAGAATCCTTAACATTCTTCTATCTTCTCTGTCTCCTCCAGGCCCCAGTGAGGTGAGCACTTGGTACTTTTCTTCAATTCTCTGTCCCTCATTGCTTCTGATTTTGTCCCTTCTTCAAAGGAACACCTCATGATCCATTCCCTCTTCACTTGGGCAAAGAGGAAGTTTTCCCATCGCAGTGAAGCATCACCACACTCCACAGTATTTTAGGAAAGAAAAAAACCACATTCCTTAGGGTGATTTCATCTCTCCATCACAGGCAAAATATGTTTTAAACACCCAAAGTCACCCTGACAAACAGGCAGGAAATCCATTCTGGTGATGCCTATGCCTTAGTCTACAACTCTCAGTCAAGGAAAAAAATAATAATTTAGCCATCTTAAGAAACTCTTTAGGCCCAGGAAACCACTGCCAATGCAGCAGTGGCTTGGGGATGTAATCTTTGGCAACATCTTGACGCTGGCAGCAGCCCCAGCGCAGATGTGGTTGTGGCTTGTACCGCTTCCCTGCAAAAAGCAGCTTTACCTGCAAAAGCACTTTGTTCTGCTGGCACAACCTGCATCTGCACTTGGAAAACCTGCCAGCATCCTTTTCCCAACAAGCCTCCTCTAGCTCAGATCATTTTTTAATGATGACTTTGCAGTTTATTTACCACACTCTGCTCATTTATTCTTACTTAGTTTTACAGCCAACAAAACACAGCCCTGGCAACACGTTATTTTATAAGCCGGGATTTCCGCTACAAGAAGCAATTTTGCCTGTTTACACCCCAAAACTTTTTCCTCTGAGGGCTCTGCAGAAGCCACCTTTGAAGAAAGGATATTCTGGAGGCATAAGGAGTTTAGCAATCGCTTGTTCGCTCTTGTTCCCAACAAGATATACCTCAAAGTCTAACTGCAGTCTCTAATTGCTGCAGGTATTTTTAACCAGCTACCTGAGCTCCCTCGAGTTAAGAGAAAATAGTCTGGTGGGATCTGATACAGAAATAGCAGAACACAAGTCCTACAGCAGTGGGGGAGAACAGGAAACCTCCAGTGTTTTCACCATTTTCTCATTTAAGGGCTTTGAAGACTTGCCTCTACACAGACTTGCACTCATTTAATCAGAAGTGTTTCTACATCTGTTGAGTCAAACTAGGAAGTAAGTGCAGATTCCCCATCTCTATTCCATATTGGTAGAGAATGGGAAACAAACCTGGATGTGCAATTTTGTATTTGATGGACTGTGCACTAGCTGACAAGGATATCCCTTGTTCCTCTTCCATTAAAATATTACCATCATCAAGACACTGGGCTTCTGCAAGAGGAAAAACCCACCTAATCAGCCCTGCCTTTGCAACTGCTGTGCAGGGCAACAAGAGGAATAATTACACTAATGACTGGTGAATAATTGAGTGCACTAAATAGGCTGGCACCCAGCCTCCTCCAAATCCCAGTGCTGCCTGCAGAGACACCCTGGCAAGGGACAGCAGGGAATTACATCACAGCACACCAGAGTGACAGAGATCCCAAACACCCTCCCTCCAGAGAGTTTCACTATCCATCACCCCTAAAGAGAACTCCAAGTCCTTGCACTGTTCCCCTCCTAGAAGCTGTCACCCCAGCCAGAAATAGTTTTGTGCACATTTTCAAGCATCAATTTCAGCTCTATTAACAATACAAATAAGGATAATTCAAGCATGTCATATTACCACATAAAATAAAGAGACTGGTTATTACAGAACAAGCTAACATATATCCAAAATGTGTATAAATCAGAGAGTATCACCTCAATTTGCTCAGATGGCCTTTCAGTCATTGCACAAGTATTACAAACTATAAAAACAAAGACATCTGACACATTATCTCATCAGATCTTCATAGGGCGCAGAAATTGTTAATTTTTTATTGAATTCTTATTTTGTGTTATAGTTATTTTCCTCTATGCATACTAGGTGAGATTTTACTCCAAGGACCTTCCACTTTACACTGCTGCTCCAAGAAGAAAAATTATGCTGCTAACTAAGAGTCAGAATGTTGCTCTTCCTCCTTTTTTATTAAAAAGCTGCTGTTCAGCCCAGTTTTAATACACATTGGTCAATAAAGCTCTTTCACTTCCAAGCTCCTGCTCTGGAATCCAACTCAAGACATGGCTCTCCCACACTCTTTCCACACCATTCCTTTCACTCCCTATTTCTCAGATCCTAGATGACTAGGATGAAGATTACTAGGAGTTAACTTAGTTTTAAGTTTTTCTTACCACACAGGAAAGCTCATTGCAAGGGAGACTGTTTATTCATGTGAGTCCTCCTGGTTTCCTCTAATCCCTCTCCACATTTCTACCTGCCAGACAAAGGAATGCTGATTGCATTCAGGTTTGTTGCACAAGAACACACCAAGCCCACAGTTACCAGCTGCAGAGGGGATCAAAATTTTGAAAAACTCCCCAGAGCTCTTTCCAAAGTTAAATATGCACCTCTAACTAGATGTGCACACAAAACAGGCCACAGAAATGTTGAGGTGTGGATGCACATCCATTTGTTTGGCTGACAGAGCTAACAAGTCAAACACCACCACTTCTGGCAACTGGAGCAAAGTAGCTGCTCATGGGGTCAGAGGGCTGAGCAAAAAGAGCAGAGGAGACACTTTTAACTGGAGAGTTTCCTGATTCCCTACATTCTATGGCCCTGCAAACAGCTGTATCCAGGCAGTCAGGGAATGGGAACTGCCCAAGTGCAATATCCACACAACCACGGCTCTGTTGTGGGTGCACGTCTGTATATCCCAAAAAGCACTACTGGGGATGAGTGTCAGGCACTCAAACATCACAATGGTTTGAGTGTGTTGGTGTTTCAAGCCAACCAAGCCCATCTCAACTAAGAAAACCAAAGGCAAACCCCAAAGAAGTGACCCAGAGCAAAGCACTGCACTGTCACTACAGCACCAGGTCCCCACACACATCAAAGCAGCACAGGACAGTAAAAACAGCCATGTCCTGCTGGGATTTTTACACGAGGGTGTTTGTTGGTCAAATACCAGCTCCTTCATCTGTGGCTCGGGAAGAGTTTTGCTGAAGAAAACAGCAAAGAAACATCCTTCGCAGGGCAGCACCCAACATGCTCCTTCAGAGGCTGACCCAGCCATGGACACCAGACAGGAAGTGGGAACCTTCAGAACCACTTCAAATTTTCATTTCTTTACCTTGGAACAAAGTCTCTTCAGGCTTTCTCCTTAACAGGAACAGCAAATATTAGTTTAAAATCTTTGAACTAACACCCAAAGAAGTCAGTTATTTTGCCATTTGACTACTTTCAGGTGCAATTATACAGATTCTTCTGGTTCTACTAAGTTTTTACTGTGTGTTCTCGACTTTGAGAGGACTTTAACTGTGCCCATGTAGAATCCTTTAGAGCAGAACTCCTACTCTATCCTGATTATCTGCTGGGAAACAGAGTTTAGAGTCTGTATCCCTCATCTGGTGAAATTACTGTAACAATCACAGACAATTTTTCTGAAGGGCTGCAAAGGAAATAAGCAAATATCCAACCTTTTAGTTTCAAACTTTAGGATTATCTCTCCCCAGCTCCCAAATTTCTTAAATCACAAAGCAATGAAAGCTTCATCTGTTGTGAATTAAAATGCACATAAAAAGGCCTATTTGTGGTGACACAGTACATGGAGAGTCCCTCCCCTCAGACCAGGAAGCCTCTCACACCTTCACGTTTCAGACGCAAGTACTCTCCCACAAGACCTAATTTTGAAGCAGATGGCCAAGACATGATCCTTGCACTGCTTGTCCCTGGAAACAAGAGGTGCCACATGGTGCTCTAGGATATAAGTTTTTAACCAGGAAGATACAAAACCAGGAATGTTTTAGAAAGATTGGGAAGAAGGGTCTTAATGTGCCAACATCAGTAAGTGGGCACCAGTGGAAACCATCAGGAGAAGACCAAGAAGCCCAATTTTAGGTAGGTTGTACACTCAATTACAACCAGATTAGAGCCAAGAGTCACCTGCTCACAGGGCTCTCAGTTACTGCCCTGTCCCCAGCAGCTGTATTTGGCTCCTCTCCCAAACACATCCACAGAGGACCACAACCTTTTGCCATCACACAGACGTGCTGGAGCCTGGCAACGAGGACAGGCGCCGTAACATGGCCATGGAGAAGCTGTGCGCTCCTCTCCAGATGTCTGCGCTCCATGCTTCTCCAGAGGGAGGACACCGAGGGGGAGACACGTGTCCCTACAAAGTCACTTCTTTGTTTCTCCCTTTTTACTAGGCAGTGGCAATGCCTACCAGCTTTGTGCTTCACCAGCTCCCAAAAGTTGCCCAAAAGTCAAGGCAAGACAGCTGGCAATGCCAAAATGCACCACAACCATCCAAGACGGTTTCACAAGGGCTTACTCACTTCCTCCAAGAGACTTTGATGCTGTTGAAAGCTATCTACGTCAGGTTTTGGATCTGAAACAATTCCCAGCATGTGAAAAAGTTCTCAGTCTCTAAAAACAAGGAAAAGACTCAATGCCGACGGTTCTGTTTGAGTGCTGTATATGTAGAGTGGCTCAAACCCTCACCACAGTGAGCTGCTCTGAGTACCAGAAGTAATGACCTGGCATTGCTACACCATGTAAACAAGGGATCGCTCCTGCAAGAGCCTCTGCACTCACACAGGCATTCCAAACTCAGGAAAGGCACAGACTTGTGAAGTACAAACTCGGTTACACCTGAAGCAACTACTGAGGGAAGCCTTGGGGGGTAGTTTTCAAAGCATTTATTTAAACAGTGTTTCCATCACAGGTCAAGATCAAAAGCCAAGAGAGAGGTAAGGAATTCTATATAGGCCAAGTTCAGGATTTCCAACACTCCAAACACCTGGGATGGTGAAGATACTTAAATATTATCACCATTTCCATTATCAAATTACTAATGATTTTTCTCCCAGCTGACTGCCTCGTCCCCTCAGAGCCTCCTGCACCAACGTCCCACACAAAGCCAGCAGCCCTCTCCCAAACCTCAGGCATCTGTATTCCGGGCTGTGCTCAAATGCACCATTTGGCATTACTGAGCAACTACGAACCCTCCCAAGGTGTTTTACAACAAACGAGGCTGCAATTTCCTTGCAGTTGCTGCAGCTACTAAAAGACTTGATGAAATTCAGCAGCATTATGTGTTTGTATGCACCCAAAAGCCTCCAAACATCCTTTGTAGCTGTCAGGGATCCAGTGTAGCCAGCCACGAAGAGAAAACATCACTTACAATACTCAGATCCCAATAATTCCAGAAGTACCAGAAATCTGGAGGACCCTGAACAGGTGAGTTCAGGACTGAGCTATGTGGAGAGGACTTCCAGCCTTCACAGCTACTGACAAACTCCAGACACTTTTCCCAGTTAACCAGTTTCCCTAAGTGGAGGAATGAGTTGCTACCTTCTCCAGGAAAAAAAAAAGGCTCCTACAAAGAAATTCTGGATGAAACCCTTGACTCGCTGTTACAACAAACACAGTGTGGAGATTCCAACCATCACTTCCTTCAACTATCACATTTGACACTAACAGCAGAACCACATTCTTGTTTGTCTCATTCATGGAGTAAAGGGGAAGAGAAATTAGTTTCAAAATAGAAAACTGAAAACTATTTAACAAGACTGCCCTACATTTCCAAAGGGCATTGGAGCTTTGGGGTTTATTTGCTGTTAGGGACTTGAACTCGTGCAAGGTTAAAACTAAGGGGTCAGAGCTTGGGACAAGTATAAAAGGGGAACCTGTGTTTTCATTTTCAGTGATGCTTCAACACTCAGAAATAGCTCTTGTTTCGCATCAACTGCAGTCTCAACTCTGACTTCTCAGTGGCACAGCTTCCAATTTATAGCAGAAACAACCCTTCTACTTTGCATAGCAGGAATGGTCCTGCTCACTGAAATTAAACCCACAGGGAACAGCAACAACTGTATTTACTATTTAGTTTCAGCTTTCCGGAAAGAAACGTTTTAAAGTAGCTAAAAAACAATGAGTGTTTTCAGTTTCACTTTGAAAACATCCCAGTACACGCCTGTCCCCATGTGCACCCCAAGGCCCCTGAGAAAAAGGCTGCCTTGCTGTGATTTTGGGAAAATTACGTTGAGACAAAAGCAACCAGTATCAAATGTTTTCACACATGGCCAACCATGAGATTTGCATTTGGCCTAACAGAAACATAAAGCACAAAGCAAATGGGTCATATTTAAGTATGAAGTTGAAATTCCTCTGGAGACTTAACAAGACTTTTCTACCTGGTAATGCTGAAATTTAAAGTAACATTTTAAAAATTCTATTATACTCAATTACATGTCTTGACATGTCAGGAACAGACACCATGTCATTTCCAAAAGTTTTGGAGTGATTGCTTATACAAGATTCCAGGAATGCTTTGTCACAATGAAGTTTATTCCATTCCTTGGAAATATTAAATGCATTCCTGCTATAATGAAACACCTTATAAACACCACGTGACAGAAACATGGGGTTTTAACAAAGCATTTCCTCCCAGCATCATAACATTTAGGCCCAATATGAATTTTGTTATCAAGTAACCACACGAGGAGGTTTGCAAATGCACCTCTCGCTGCGAGCGGACCCGGATGGAAGCAGCACCAGCCTCGAGCGCTTCCACCCACAGACTCCCACCTAATGCTTGTCAGGCAGATCCAAGCACTTTGAATTTCCAAGATGTCATCCCTAACATTAAGCACAGTTTTAAGCACGACCCTGAGCAACAAGCAGCAATTCCTGTTGCTCACTGGCAAGTCATCCCTGCTCTGGACAATACCTTTGGAATGTACTGCCCACAGTACGCTGAATTACACCAGTACTGGGAAGATTTCCTAAGTTCCACCTGGAAATCGGGATGTTTTGTCCAAGCAAGTGAAGCTACTGTTTAACAAGACCCCTCCTGTAACAATGGGTTTGCACTTGCCGTGACAGAGCTCTACTTAAGCAGGGCTGTGGAACTCCAGGGGCCTCCGGGAAAAGCCATTCCTCAACAAACATGGGTTTTTAACTTTGGAGTGGCCTGGGGTTTGGGCTTCTTTTAATGGCAAAGCTTCTACCAGCAAGGACCTAACCTTGCTTCCAAAGAAGGAACCCAGCTCCATCACGTAAATAAGAAACCTGTACTTGCTGCAAATGCTCTGATGTTACACCTGACCTGGTCTGCTCTAAAAAATCTAATGTAAAGCCTTTAATCAAAAGAAAAGATATTTTTGAGCTAGACTAAGTTTTGCTGGATCCAGTAATGCCACGTCCTTCCAGAGAAAGCTGAGGTTTGAAGCTCAACATGCTCACAATCGCACAACAGGCCAGGCACAAAACCCAGCCACATCCAGGATCCTGATCCCCGCTGTGGGGTGGGGAAAGAAAACAAGAGGCTCAGCTCCTTTTTCTGCCACCTCAGAGCTTCGCCCCAGTATTTTCAACACCTCACCATTACAAAGTCCAGGAAGAATGAATATGGTCAGTGACATCACAACAATGTCATTGGAACGCTCCAGAAAAAGGCAGGCAAAAAGGGGGAATTAATTCAACCTGGAAGTACTGGAATTGCACAAGGTTGCAACAAGGCAAGGAGAACACTGGGCCAAGCCAGGCTACAGAGACACATCATGTGCTCTACTCAGAGCAGAAATAAATATGCCATTCTAAACATTTTTCAAGTTTATTTTCAGAAAAAATCTAGAGCAAAAATGGAAATAGCAATCTGATATTAAAAAAGAAGTGGCAGTGGCTTATTTGGACAAAAGTCCAGAGAGGAAGAATATGGGGAAGACATTCAACTGTGGGAAAATGCCTTTGGGAGGAGGAAGCCTTTTGTTCCACAGCACCTCTGTGTCTAGGTTTTTACAGTCCTTTGCTAACTTATTCTGCCAGCGGGTGGAAAACCACCAGAAATCCGCCTGTTTACTTAGACAACTAAAATTCCAAATACCATGGCAAACTGCTCTCTGCTCCGCCTAATCACAGGGAGAGGACAGGAGGAATACTCTGAGGTTTACAAATCTCAGCCAACCAACAGCACAAGGTTAAGGGGTTATTCATATCCCTATTTTTGCATTCACAGAGCAAGGGGAATTCTTGTCATGCGACACACAGACAAATCAGATTATGAGCATAAGTGCCAAATACAGTGCAAAAACCACCATTAAACACCTGAAATCCTGCTTATGCTCAGACAAGAAAGAGCAAGTGTAAAATATTCAGAATATTTGAGACATTCTGAAACCTGCCTGGTTCACTGTAGGTTCAGTGGTCTTAGGGAGGCCAAGTGATAGCAGAGTTTGGCACTGAGCAGATGTCTCCAAAAGCCCATTCCACACAACCGGGTGAACCACAGTCTCTATGAGCAGCAACTTAGTCACAGGTTAGCTCCTACTTCTGCAAAGTCTCCATCAGATAAATCCCTGCCCAGAAAAGTTCATGTTTTTTCTTACACAGCTTGTATTTGGAAATGACCAAATGCATGGGAGAATAATTTAGTCACTTCAACTGTAGCCCTGTCAGCTAATAACTGCTTGAACTGAGTGTTTTAATACAGAGTTACACCTGCCATGGCTCAGATACCTCCTTGCAAATACTCTGTGGCTCCCTGTTCCATTTTCCTTACGCTACAGCTACAAAACAAAATCCCATTTATACCTTGCACATGATTATTAAAAAAATCACTCATTAGAGAGCATAAGACCTACAGCTGAAGTTTTCAGGCTGTACATTACATCCTCCCTTGGACAAGTAAGTTCAAAGCACCCAAAAATGTAACCACAACCATCACTACTTGCTACCAAGAGCCCATGGCAGAGACACAGGGACCGAAGCCATCCAGTACTTGACTGGAACAAGTGAATCACAGCTCAGCAACCGAGGATCCGCAGCAGCATCCCGAGCCAATGTGACTCCAGAAAAGGTTTACTGAACCAGAAAAGCAGCAGCAGCAATCCTGGTTGGGCGCCAAACACAAGGAAATAAACAGAACAGAGCGCTGGAAGATTTCACCAGCAGCCACAGGAGTGGGAATGAGCAAATCCTGAAGCATCAGCCGAAGTCGGGCCACTTATCCCAGAACAGCCCAGAAATCTGATGGCAGGAAGCTGGCATTTAACAGCCATTCACGGCAACTGAGTGTTTTCCTACCCTCTTCTGATGCATTCCAGGGCCTAAGCTGGTTTTGGGTCCCAGGTTTACCCATGACATTCTGAACAGACTGGCTTTGTGCACCCTGCTCTGCGAAACCAGGAGGAACTACTGCAAACCCCAGGCAGCAACTGGAGCACGAGAGCAGCCACGGGAGGGTCCGGGGGGTGGTTCTGCAGAGCCCAGCATAGGGTCAGGCCTCCTGCTGCCACGCCGGGGACAGGGGCAGAACAAGGGGCTCATCACCTAAATCCATTTCTCTGCACTAGTTCTGAAACTCACAAGTCGAGCACACAGTCAAACAGCTTCAAGGGCAGTGTAAGAGGGGGGCAAATCCGCTCAGACCACCAATCAGGACCTTCTCTAACAAATTAGTTCACGAAGGACATGCAGGTGAGTTCACCAGTCGGGTCTGGAAAATGCAGGAGCAGGAACACTCTCAATTCCTCACTGGCAGTAACTTTTCCACCACTTGTCTTATACAAAGATAAGGAATATGTCAGAATCAGTTCAATACAAACAGTTTGGGCCATGACTTCTGCAATCTTAATCATTAAACACAGACTCACTATCTTAACGGCTATTTTAAAGAGTAAAAACCTGAAGTTCCCAACTGTTTGCATGTCTGCCTCCCAATTGTTTCCCTCCCTATATCAGGATCAATACCTGGGAGCAAAGAAACATCCCTGTTTAACTATGAGATCTTCTTTAACTGCAGGGTAATCAGCTAATCCGGGCAGACTCCTTTATTCAGCTTTACATGGGCAATGCTATCATTAAAGTAATAAACTTTAATTTGACTCAAGGAATGCCATGTACTAATTTTGCACGCAAATACTTTTACAGCTGTTTGCATCAAGCTCCATATAAACTACAGGGGATTTATAGCACATAAAGCAACATTTTAAAGCTGCTGTCCCAGCCACTGCAGAGCACAGGACAGTTGGAGAAAAAACATACACTGAAGCATCTCGTGTATAAAGAGATTTATGAACACACACAACCAGCAAAACAACTGCTTTCTGGGCACTGGATCCCTCAATGTTTAGTATCCACAGATTTCTCACAGTATTCCGGTTGGCATACTGGAAAAAGGGTAGCACCTCCTATTTACTCTGAATTATGGTAAGTAAATGGGAACTAAAGAAAACCCATCACCTGAAGAAAAGTGAACTGTATCAGAAACTTGATGGTGAGGTGGAGCCAAACCCTGCCACGAACATTTAGAAAGGGATGCTGAATCATTTCAGCGGCTTGAATTTTTCCCCAAAAGCTCAGGAGCCAAGAGATAAGACTTAGATACTTCGATCTAAAGAGGATAAATGTTATTTCAAACTCTATTTCAGTTTTAAAGAGACGCGCTTAAAAACTGAGGGTAAAAAAAGTTACGGTTGTGAAGGGATTGCTCGTACCCCTCCTGGTCTGTGCTGGAAATAAACACAAGGTTCAACCTCTGTGTGTGGCGGGGGGAAGGGAAGGGAGACGGCAACAAAACCAGAGCGGTGCCTCTCCTGGAATTCCAGGGCTTGCCATGGACTCCGCGGGGTTACCGAAGGAGCTGGAGGAGCTACACCCCGCCGAACACCATGAGGACGGAGAAGAATAAGGGAAAAAACATAGATTACGGCCCGCAGCTCGCAAACACACAAAGAAAGAAGAGCCCTTTCAGTGCCAAAGGCCTCGCTCCCGACGCTTCCACGGCAGGAAGCGAGATCCTGGCCAGGCCCGAGGAGCCTCCCGGGAGAATGGGGTGACGAGCAGTCCCCTGCACCCCCAGGGTGTACCGAGAAGAGCCCCCCCCGCCCACCTCCAGCGGCGGGGGATACCGAGTTGAGTCCCCTCCAGCCCCGGGAGGTACCGAGGAGCCCCTTCCAGCCTCGGGGTGTGCCGACAGGTGTGTGTGAGGCCCTGGCCCGTGGACGGGCCGGCTCCGGTGCCCCTCAGGAGGCCGCTGACCCGTCCCGCCACCCCCCACGCCCCTTCCCCGGTGTGTCGCCCCCAGTCCCGGTGCCGGGGGGCCGCACCTGGATGACCTCGTTGACCTCGCGGATGCACTCCACCATGTGCTGCAGGATCTGCTCGGCCGTCAGCACCTCGTAGCGATAATCCTCCTCCTGCTCGGGGCCGCCGCCGGGGCCCGGCCCGCCGCCCAGGCCGCCGCCGCCGCCGCCACCGCCAGGGCCCAGCCCGCCCGTCTCGCTGCCCAACAGCCCGTCGCGCTCCCCGCCGACGCGCAGCCCGGGCTCCACCAGCTCCACTTCGCCCAGGTCCAGGTTATCGTCGGGCTCGTCTTCCTCCTCGTCCTCCTCGTCCTCCTCCGCGCCGCTGTCCTCGCTGCACTCCTCGTCCTCGTCGAACTCGTAGTTGTACCCCTCGTCCGAGTCCATGGCGAGGCGCTGAGGGAGCGGCGGCGGCTCCCGCGGCCTCCCCCGGTCCGGCCCCGCCGCCGCCGCCGTTGGCCCCGGCCCGGCCCGGCCCCGCCGCGCCTCAACCGCCGCCAACAAAGGGCCGCGGCCGCCGCGCTCCGTCACCGCGCGCCCCGCGCGTCACCGCCGCCCGCCCGCGCCTGCGCGCCCGCCGCCATCTCACCCCGCCCGCCGCCGCCGCCATCTTGGGTGCGCGACACGCCCCCGCCCAGCCCCCGCCCGCCTCACGCTGATGCCGCCATGTTGAGTGTGGCGCGGCGCCAGGCTGGGTGCGGCGGGGAAGCATCGCGGAATCACCGTACCGCTGGGGTGGAAGAGAGCCCCGAGACCATCGAGGCCAACCTGAGACCCAACACCATCCTGTCAACCAGACCAGAGCACTGAGTGCCACGTCCAGTCCTTCCTTGGACGCCTTCACGGATGGGGACTCCACCATCTCCCCGAGCAGCCCCTTCCAATGCCTGACAACCCTTTCCATGAAGAAATTCCTCCTGATGTCCAACCTGAGCCTTCCCCTGGCACAGCCTGAGGACGTTTCCTCTTGTCCTGTTCTTTGTGCCCTGGGAGCAGAGCCCGACCCTCCCCAGCTGCCCCCTCCTGTCAGGGAGATGGGCAGAGCCAGAAGATCCCCCCTGAGCCTCCTTTTCTCCAGGCTGAGCCCCCTTCCCAGCTCCCTCAGCTGCTCCTGCTGCTACCAATATTAACTGGTTGGAATGGACCTTAAAGCTCATCCCATTCCACCCCCTGCCATGGGCAGGGATACCTTCCACTAGCCGACGTTGCTCCAAGCCCCATCCAACCTGGCCTTGGACACTTCCAGGGATCCAGGGGCAGCCACAGCTTCTCTGGGCACCCTCATCTTCTCTGGGCACCCTGTGCCAGGGCCTCATGACCCTCATAGGGAGGAATTTCTTCCCAATATATAACCTAAATTTTCCCTTTTTCAGTTTGTACCCATTACTCTGTCGTATCCCTACAGTTCCTGAGGAAGCTGGGTGTGGGGGGGAGTGGAAGGTTTGGGGGGCTTACCGACTTCTCCTCCTTCCCACCCAGTGATGGGACATGAGGTGAAGCTGGGGCATGGAGCCCTCCTGAAGTGTTCTGTGGGGCCAAGTGTGGAGAAGACTCCCAGTGCCACCGTTTAATTGAGCGGTGTGGGGTCTGTTGCAAGCGACTTGTAAGGGCAATGTGATGCGGATGTAAGGGGAATGTGAGGGAAAGGTATAGGAAAATAGGTTGCTCTGCCCCAAAATCAGAATAAAATTGCAATGAGACCCTCCAGGCAGAAATTCCCAATCATTCCACGGGATAAATGTGAGCCCACCGTCTCTGGGGGAACCCTGACAGTGCCAGGTGGCATCTCCAAGCTCCAGCGTTGCCTTCTGGTCCGTGAAGATGGTACTACCTGGGATTTCCTTGGCGCCAGGCTTGATTCCCTTTTTTCTCTGTTAATTTGGCATTTTGCAGGGGGAAGAACACACAAGTGGTTTCATCCCCAGACCAGGGATAGACTTTTTTACCTCCTGGTGTTGACAAGTGCCCTGGGCAGGTCAGGAATGCTGTGCCCAGGTGGTCTCATCCCTGCCAGAGCCTCTCACCTGGACACTGAGCTGCCAGCAAAGGGCAGGATGGACACTGAGGTGGTGCATGGGCTGAGCACCCTTTGCCTCAGCTTTCCCTGCCTCCAGCATCAGCTGCACTCAGCCTGATACGGGGGAGGCTCGCTGGGCTCATTGTCTGCAGCCGTTCAGGGAGCTCACGGAACTCTGGTTGGCTTGGAAACAAGGCTGCAGTCTGGCCCAGAGGAGAACCAGCTGCTCCCCCCTCCACCACTGTTCACCGTGGATGTGAGAGCCCAGCACAGCCCCGGGAGGGCTCCAAGGCCACCTTCTCCCAGTGGTGCTCACCTTCCACTTCCTCGTGCCCTGGGGAATCATTTCTTCCCAGGGTGAAGTGGGGCCGTGCGGATGTGGTGATGTTATTCACCCACTCTGCCAGGATGAAGATGAGACTCAGCAGGGCAGTATGTGGTGTAGGTGTGACAAGTTTCATCAGCTCTTTGGGACAGGAGTCATCCGGTGCAGCGGGATCCTGCTTCCTGCTTCTGTCTCATACAAATCCCTTGTGAAACAGGAAGAAAATTAGAAGCCACATTCAAAAGGCTGTTTATTTCCTGCTGGAACACAGAAAGCATAATGATGGCTGCAGCGACAGGGGTTTACACATGCAGGTGCCCTCAGGGATCCAGGGAGATTACGTGTCCAATGGCCTGGCAGGTGTCTCTAGAACCTTCGCTGGGTACCCAGCTGCATCTTCAGAAACACAGGCAGCTCCCTGCACTCTGCTCTGCCTGGGTCAGGAGCACACAGGGGGTGTGGTCTGGGCACGCACATTGCCTCATGCGATGCTACCTAGTCAATAAAGCCAGTTCTCTAATTACCCTACTTACGTGGAATTGCAAAGGCCAGAGCTTTAATCATGCTGCCCTACATTAATCTAAGTAGCCCTGACTTGGTTCAGCTCCAGATGCACCATCTGGACATCTGCCAGGCTGGTCCCACCTCACACGTCAAGCCATGGGGGCTCAGGTGGTTGCTCCAGGTCCTCACCCCACGTTTTATCCCCAAGGGGGACTGTGTGTCACCCCCTGGGACGCTGAGCTAGTTCTGCCCAGCTGGTGACATGCCCAGCTCCTGGCCAACAATGACAAGGCACAAGCCATTTTGGGGCTGCTCATCTGCCCACAGGATCCCAAGAAAGGCACTGGCCAAACAGTGGGGTTTTGCTTTTTTGGATTTTGGCAGCTCTGGACACAAAAACCTTTGGCCGAGGTGACCTTCCCCTCAGGGACAGACTCGGGAGCGTGTTTGGGAAGCAGCTGTTCCTGGGAGCAGGGACTGGCCATCTCCAGGTGCTCCGAGAACCTCCCCATGTCCTGGCCCTGGCCAAGGCTGCAGAGTTCAGCTCAGAGCCTTGCATGGAGCCCCGAGAGAGGAGGTTCTCTGGAGCCAGGCTGGGAGAGCTGGGGGTGCTCACCTGGAGAAGAGAAGGCTCCAGGGAGACCTCAGAGCCCCTTCCAGTGCCTAAAGGGGCTCCAGGAGAGCTGGAGAGGGACTGGGGACAAGGGCTGGAGGGACAGGACCCAGGGAATGGCTTCCCAGTGCCAGAGGGCAGGGCTGGATGGGATATTGGGATAGAATTGTTCCCTGTGAGGGTGGGGAGACCCTGGCACAGGGTGCCCAGAGCAGCTGTGGCTGCCCCTGGATCCCTGGAAGTGTCCAAGGCCAGGCTGGATGGGGCTTGGAGCAGCCTGGGACAGTGGGAGGTGTCCCTGCCTGTGGCATGGCGTGGAACAAGATGATCTGTAAAGATAGGGACCTACCTTACTACCCAAACCATGCCATGATTCTGTGATGTTTCTATGATTCCAGTAATAAATACTTATAAACACTGATGGGATCTTCCCAATGACATCCCACAGATACAGGAAACCAGTTTGCCTTCTGCAGTCCCAGCCTTATCTTTCCCAACTGCAAGACAGGGATCAGCACTTTGCAGCTGGTTACTCCAGCAACAGTTACACTAATACATCTCAAAAATACTCTTTGGAATGAAATTTTAGCCACGCCCTTTGCAAGAGGTCTTTCTTTATTTTGAAGTTCCCAACCAATAGTCATGTACGAAGCCCTGGTCACCCACCAGCTTCTTGTAGGTGGTTGGCAAAAGGTACCTGAGAAAAACAGGGCTGCTGTCTTCAGCTCATTCCGAGGGGATCTGTGCTGCCTCTGGGGATTTTAGGACTCCAGCTACTGAGGAAAGCCAAAAACTGTTCTTCTGCCCACTCTGAAAAATGATTTAGATCTCCATAGACACCTGGTGCCTTTTCACTTTATTCTTGCAAGAGCTTAATTACCCAAGTGATTTTGGTAACTGTTAACACTGAAGCTGACAAGAATAAAATATTGCCTTGCAATCACCTTGCTCCCCAAAGTTAAGCACATGCTTACAGGATTTATGGGAGCATCGCCTCTGGGCACAGGGAGTTTGTCACGGCACATCCACAGGCTCTGATTGATTCCAGCTCAGCCCCACAGCCGTGACTGGGAGCAGCCAGGGACAGCAGCCACATGTACTCAGCCTCCGCAAGAACTTGCAGCATCTCCTCGTGACAAGCCCTGATTCGTGATACCAAAATGCTGTGAAAGTGCTGGTGTCCCACACCACAATCCGCCTGCAGACTCGGGGTGAACCTCCCATCCCACCCAGCCTCCTTCCTGATCCTGCATTCCTTGAGGCAGGCAGGATCTCTGGAAAAAGCCTTTCTTTTCCATCACCGGAGACACACGGAGCTCCCACGCTGGGAGAAAGGAAATCCAGAAGATTTCTCAATGCCTAGGGTTTGATTTTGGGTGTCTGCACACTCCTTAACAACCTCAACCATAAGCATGGGCTGAGCAGCCCCTTGGATCACCACCCCAAAGCTGTGCGAGCTGGAGATAACCCAGAAGAAAAAAGTCTCTGTGATAACATCAACAGTGGAAACACCACCAGGCTGAGCTCGAGTCAGGACCCCAAATCCTACACTGATTAACACATCTCACTTCAAGCTTTTTGCTTTAAACTCCACTCTCAAGCTCATAACTGTTGAAATACTTCTCCTCGCTGCTGCCTGCTCAATCCAAGCCTCCCAGGCCTCACTCCCCTCACGCGTGCTCTCCCAGCTGAAGAGGTCCCTTCTGTTAAACCCCATCTTTGCTGAAAAATTCGTTCACCACGTGCACCTGCTAAACCATCTGATGGCAGCATTGATAAGTGGTGGTCTAGGTGGGAAGGTAGGGATATGGAAATGAGTTATCCTGTGCTTTGAAAAGCATTTGGATGCATCCTTGTGGCTCCAAAAGCATCCTGCCATACACCAGCCTGCTTTGGCCCCCCAAAATATCAAGGTTCTTCACGGGCTGAGTTGTTGGAGCTGGTGAAAATACCCTGGATGTGGATTTAGGAGCATCTCATGTTTAGGATCTTCATTGTGCACATGCTAAAGCTCCACCAAATGTCTCTGGGTGCTCCTGTTGGGTGTTTAAATGTGAGCACCCCTCTGCTTGATGACGAGCAATATCATCCCTGAAATACAAAGACGCGCAACAGGAGGGTCCGTACCTGAAAAGACCTGGCATATGCTGATCACATTCCCTCCAGACCACCACCACAAGTAAGGACACTTCAACCCTGCAACCCTTGTGGTTGCAGTCCAAATCCCATCATTATTTTACCAAGAATTAAAGGGAAGGTAAACAAGCAAATGGAGATGGTGGTTTTGCCCAGAGATGCCAAAATTCAAGTTAGAGGTCTACAGGTATTTGCAGGAGATGATCTGTGTTTTCCAAAGCCCTCTTCCAGCCACACCACCAGCAGGTCCCTTGAGCTTCTTCAGCTCAAGTTGCTTCATTCAGGAGCAATTTTCCTAGACAGTGCTGGCTCGAAGAGCAAAGCAAATAGAAAACTCATGCCCTGTGAAGGCGTTCATGAATGACTTCCTCCGTTCCCACTTCACTGGCTCAGACGCTTCTCACCAGTGGAAGAATCTGTGTGCAAAGCACCCTCCTGGTTAAATGCAGAAACAGCCAACACTATAGGGAGTTAGGCAGCAGAATAAATGGATTTATATCTTTTAAAAATGCTGTGGTACAACTGCACAGCCCAAAGGCCACCTTCATGCCCCAAAGGCAAACAAACCAGAAAGACTCAAGTGTGACACCAGCCAGGTTTTGTAACAATTTATATCAGAATAATTAATTTGGATTGCTACCAAATTCATTGTTGGTAGCAAGCAGGTAATCCAGCAGTGTCCTGGGGCAGCAGTTTTCTGCAGTCCTCCAGCAAGTCCAAACTTTTGCATCGGAGAGATGACAAGAGGGATTTGTAGGTACCCCCACCGCGGGTCTCAGCCTCTGCAAGAACTTGCAGCATCTCCTCGTGACAGGTACAGCCCTGCCTCGGGTTCACTCCCTGCGTGTTCCTTGCTGAACTAACTTGGAAAAGGCCTCCCAGGTGGATATATCACCCTGGAGATGTGCTCCAAGCCCCCAAGCTGGTCCATTGACAGGCTACTGAAGAGCATCAGCAGCTTCTGGCTGCTGGTGCTCTGTGCCCGCTGCAGGACAGAGCGTAATCCAGGTTTTTTCAGCCAAGCTCCACAGTTAAACACATGCTTAAGTAGTTTTCTTATGTAAAGAAACATTCACAAATCAGACTGTTAGTCTGGATTAATGCCGGCCAGCTACAGATGAACTTCAATGAGTCATCCCCCAGAGACATCAGGTCCCCTAAAATAGCATCAGCAACTGAATCTGTAGAAAGGCTGGAATATTTGGACTGAAAGCTCTGATCACAATGCTTTACATAAGCTGGCAAACACGCCACCCTCCCCAGGCTGAAATGAGAATTCGCCTCAAGCCAGGGCACTCCCACAGTTCTGTCTCATGCGCTGGGAAGTGCAGTCCTCACATTGCCTGATGCAAGACAGCAACCAACTGGCTTGCTTGGGGTGGTTTTCCTTCCACTGAAATTTTAATACAGTGAAACAACTTGAGGACAAGTCCAGAGATAGTGGAATCAATCAAATATAGTCAGAAAATGGTGGCAACAGCTGGTGCTCCAGAAGTTTGCACAGGGAAAAGCAACAAACCCAGCTCAAGACCACGGAGGCTTTATGTAGACTGGCAGCAGGAAACTTGAACATAAGGAATGACAGGGGTGACCTTCCCAGAGGTCTGATACAGGCTGTAATACAGGTGTTCTCACTTCCTGCTGTGTGATGAGGACAGAGATAGAGAAGGGCCACAAAAATCCTGGAAGAATAGCGAGGAAGCAGCCTGGCATGTGCCATTGCGTTGAATTTGGGTCCTGCCACCTCTGTAGGGAAAACAAGGGAGGATTTTCAGGAGCCTGAGGGAACTGACAGGCTTTAATTGCCCCAGTCAGACTCTCCCGAGACCTCCACCCATGAACTCCATGAGCTCCATTCAATCTGACAGTCAGGCAACCAATTCTTCCTGATCTCTCCTGTGAGCGTACCTGCTCCTAGGTATTCCTAGATGAACGTTGGACTTCACTTGGTGCCTTTAACTCTCTGGGTGATACCTGGGCTGTTGGTCCACCCCTGTGCTCTCTTAGCCTGGCTGTGGAGGTACACCCACCTGGTAATGCTGTGCCTGTCCTTGGCTCCTGGCTCACCTTCCCATTAGGTGGACTTCGCTGTTCTACAGGGCTGGAAAAGAAGGATGCAGTGCTGTGCAGGTGTTCAGCTCATGGCAACACCATCTGCCTCTCTTTGACCCCATTCCTGATGGAGCCCAGCTTCTCTGTCTCTAGGAGGCCCTTAGTCCCCTCCCTGCCTTCCCCCCACATGAGCCCCCTATTAATTTTCACTAACCTCATTAAATTCCCACAATCCCATTTAGACCCAAACCCAGCTGTGATCTTCTCCTGGTGCCCAGCCTTCCCACAACTTTTTCACCTCCAAAAGCTTCACTGGAACCTCACAGCCTCCTTCAGTGTTGGAGAGCACCTTCCTCCATCTCTCTCCAGCCCCACTGAAACCGTTCCATGTCCTCCCAGCTCTTTTACTTTCACCATCTGTCCCTAGCTTCGTGCTGGTGCTATTGTAACCTTTGACAAGTTTCTTGAGGTTTTTCCCTACAAAATGTTTTTTTCCTGTTGGTCCTGTTCTCTCTACACTGCTCCCGTGAGGGACAATCCCTTACATTCCCCACCAGACCTTTCACACAGGGTGGTGTTTCCTCTTGTGTGATGGGGCTATCTCCCTTGTCACACTTTCTCCTGTGCCATTTATTTAATTTCCTGCTTGCTCCCATGCCTCTGGCTTGTCTCCCAGCACTCCTTGGAGTTTTCTGGGACAATAGGTTTTTAACAATTTGATGGAGTGGATTCCCTTTGTAGGTTTGTGCTGGCAATTAGATGGGTTAGACCTGGGCTTAAGGCCCTTATTTGAGTTGGGGATTGCGAAGGAAAGCAGAGCTGGAGGGAGGAAGCAAAATTAAATAGAGTTCATCTGAGGTTAAGGCTTTACTTAGAAAAGCCAAGCACTGCATGGAAAGCATCCCTGCAACACTTCATTGTGAGGATCCACCATGGGATAAAGCCCCTTTATTTTTGTACAACCCAATCAATATTTCACTGGTCACATATAAAATATCCTTGGAAACATGTGCAAGGGTCACATATAAAATATCCTTGGAAACCTGTGCAAGGGGTGATTTATATACAGTATTGCTCATAAAAATACACAGCACCAACAGAAGATGCCCAGACTCAAGGTGGATCCAAAGCATGGGCAAGGCGTGCTGGTTTCAAACTGAGAGAAGGTCGAGTTAGGTTAGATATAAGGAAGAATTTATTTACAATGAGGGTGGGGAGGCCCTGGCACAGGGTGCCCAGAGAAGCTGTGGCTGCCCCATTCCTGGAAGTGTCCAAGGCCAGGTTGGACATGGGGCTCGGAGCAACCTGGTCTAGTGGAAAGTGACCCTGTTAATGGCAGAGGATGGAATTAAATGCTCTTTAAGATCCCTTCCAACCCAAAACACTACATGATTCCACGAAAGCAGCACGGGTGAAATAACGTGTTTTAAACCATTAATCTCCTCAAATCCCGAGGCAGGCTGCTGAGGCTCCCTTACGGCAGGAAGCATAGACGAGGGGGCTGTAAAGCCTGAGGGCTGGGGCAGAAATGACCCTTGCTGGGGAGCCAGAGGGGTTTGGGGGCTTTATTTGAACAGAACGAGGCGACTGTGGACTACTGGGTAGGCTGTGGGGCGAGGGGGCAGCGCGGGGCAGGCCGTGAGGGCGGGCCCAAGCTGCCATTTCGCGGCCGCCCGGCCCCCCGCTGTCGGGCGGTGCCGCCTCCCTCAGGCTCGGGCGCGACATGGCGGCGGCGCGGGCGCTGCGGCTGTCGCTGCTCCGGCCGCTGCTGCTGCTCCCGCCGCTGCTGCTGCCGCTGCTGCCGGGCCCGGCGGGGGCCGTGTGGCCGCAGCCGCAGGCCCAGAGCTTCCCGCCCGGTGCCGGCCGCTGCCCGGTGCCGGCCCGCCGGTTCCGCTTCGCCGCGGCGGACGGCTCGGCCGTGGGGCCGGGCTGCGCCGTGCTGGACGCCGCCTTCCAGCGGTACTGGCCGCTGCTCTTCGGCCGTCCCACCGGTGAGGGCCGCGGCGGGCGCTGACCCTTCCCTCCGTGGCTTTGAGCTTAACACCCCGCCACACCTTCGCTAATTTTGGGGTCAAACCACGGGGTTTGGTGGCCGTCTGCCTCCCCTCAGTTCGGTGGGGTGGGAGGTGTGGGTGGAATGGAGTCTGGAGGCAAGGGCAGCTAAGCGTTGGGATTTGGAGGGCAATGCTTATGGCTTGTATAGAATAAATCTAACCGAGTTTGGCACAGCACTAGTCGTCTTCCTGCCAGGATTTAGGCTCTTGCTATCAAGGGTTTCCTCCATCTCATTTTTTACTTCCTCCGGATAGTGTTAAGCCCCCCATTGCTTCATTTCGCTTCCTTCTCTTGTGGCTGCTGGGAGAGCCGCTGCCGGTCTCGCAACCGTTCCTGCTCCAGGGTTACTGCTAAGTCTTGGCTGTTCCCGTTCCTAGCAGCTCTCGGTGTCCTGTGTGAGGTCTCACCTTGAGGAAAGACTTGCTGCTTCCTGTGTGTTCTTCCAAGTACATACTTGTGCTGCGGAGCACCTCTGCCAAAGTGGAGCTGCTAGAAGTCCCAAGGCAGCATGGCTTTTCTGCCAGGGAGGGATTAGCTCCTGGATTCATCCTGAAATTGTAGGGTAAGATGAGGAAAGGCAAAGGCATTGAGAGTCTGGATTTGCTTTGGGACAGGTTCTAAAGGTTTCTTGAACCCAGGCTTCTTCATGATAGCACCCGTTGCTTGTCTGGGATGAGCTGCAGGAAATCTCTTGGCTGTGGAGCCGACATGCAGAGATGCTCAGTGGCTGCGTGGGTCTGCTGCAGCCTGAAGTGCTATATCCAGGACGTATGAAGCACTTCATTCATCAAAAAGAGCTAGTAACTCTGCTCCTGAGTATTTTAAATGTCAGTGTGAACTCTGTCGCCGCTGATCAAAGCGGAGAAGGGTGGCAGCGTTGGAAGCCGCTTGGCTTTGTCTTGAGTACATCGTACTTTGAAAAAAGCAGGTTTGAAACAGAGAACCCTTCGGCTTATTTTATTTCTTCAACTCTTGTGAGTAGCAGTAGAAATAAATTTTGATTTGGGAGCCAAGAAGACTCCTCTTGGTTCTCTTTCGCTGCTAGGAACTAAAAACAGCTGATCTAATTATTCACGCTCTCCTGTTCCACTCAGAGGGGAAATGTGACCATCAAATCACTTGGAGCAACGTTGTGATCACAAGATCCAGCTCACACTCATCATTTTCCATATGCCCTGCTTTATGGTGCTCAAACTACACAAATTATTTTAAGGCCTTTTTTCCCCTCTTTGCCTTCATTTTGTTTTGGTCTTTTTTTTCCGCATGGGTGGTTAGTACGAGCAGGCAGTGGAAACCCTGGATGAAAGGAAATAATTTCTATTAATAGAGGAAATAAATGGCAGAAACCTTTTCTGGCTGTGCTGCCTTTCGGGTGCCTGTCTGCACCTTGGCCTAGGAGGCCGTGTTTGGGCTGGGAAGCGTCTCCCTGGGCAGGTCCAAACACAGTATGTGATGGTGGGACCAATTCTGTTGAGACTCCTCAGCAGGATGAGTGTTCCCTGTGTCCCCAGGCCTGAGAGCGGCTGTTCCCGGTGAACTGCCGCCTTCCCGAGCGGAGGGAGCAGGTCTTGCTGTGCTGCTTGCACATCTGCGAGGTTGCCTTGGCTACCAGCTTGTCTGCAACTGAGAGGAAGGCTCAAAACAGGGCTGGCTTCAAGCTGTTTTCCTTCTTTCCGCAGAGGTTTCGTCATCCCTTCATGGAGAAATCGGGGTATTCTGGCTCCTGTGAGCAGTGGAGCAGGGGCTCTCTGCATTTCTCTGAAATGCTGGCAGTGCCACAGTCTCTCTGGAAACTTCTTGGTGCTCTTGGCTCATTCAAAGCCGAGTTCTTTATTTTCAGTGACCACATTGAGCATTGGCTGTTCTTGGGAATGCTGTGGGGGTGTAGGCATGGACTTGGACTGGGATGAACAGGGTCCCACCCCGCTACCCTATACTTCTCCTGGCAGCTGACTGCTGTGAGTAGTCCCTTCCGTCCCAGCAGAGGTTGAATATCCCTTTGGAGTGGGGGAGTGACTCAAGTGGGGATTCAGGCCTGTGCATCCTTGGGAGTGCTCTTCAGTTAGGGAAGTGTGCCCAGAGCTCCTACCTGAGGTCTAAATGTGACTGGGTTCAATTCTCTGGTTGCTACACCTGGGACCTGCTCTGCGGAAGGTGAAGTCGGTCGGGAGCTTTTCTGAGCTGGGTGAGACCTTTTGATCGCCTCAAACTCAGCCCAGTTTAGCAGATTCATTCTCCACCCCTTTTTACAGGTTTTCTTTGCCCTTTCCAAGAAGCGTGGGTAGGGCAGAGCTCTTAGGCTTGTACTTTCTTCCAGCGCTGGGGGAGCTTAGAAACAAGAAGCTCTTCTCCCTCATGGAGAAGCTTTGACTAGTCATGGCTGTAGCTTAAGAGCCAGGGCTGGTGTCCAGGAAGCCTCAGGGGCTGCTGCTACTCCATATTCTGATGTCTCTCCTCTCTTGTGTGCTCCTTTTAAGCTTCTTCACAGGTTGGGATCAGCTCATGTTCTCCTGTTTGGCTGTGTTGAAATTAGCCCCTGCTGAACACCCTGGTGTCTGTTTTGGGGTGCAGGAAGGGGTGCCTGTTTCTGGCTGGGAGGATGGTGGTGGGCTTGGAAGCAGGGAAAAGAGCTGGGATGGGGTTGATGTGCATGATCTGTGTCCTTTGCAGAGAATGAGCCATCCTGGGAAACACCCTGCTCTGAGCTTCTCGTCTATGTTTCCACGCCAGGCTGCGATGGGTTTCCCAGCCTAGACTCCAAGGAGAGCTGTAAGTGTTGGGGTTGGGAGCGGGAGGGAATGTGGCTGTTTCTGTGCCTGTCACTGGGAAGAAGCGCTGTGTGGTTACCCTTGGTTTTGGGGAGGGCACCAGTCCCCCATTACTGAGACACTGGGGCAGCGCAGGAGGGGACGTACCTGAGGGTGCTGATGAAGCAGTGGGGAGAGGTTTAAAACAGCAAGAGCGGCCCAAAATTCAGTTCTTCGGGGTCTCAGGGTGCAGTTCAGTACCTGAGCCCTGCCAGTGCTGTCATGGCCGTGTGG
The DNA here is from genome assembly GCF_009650955.1 of Corvus moneduloides. Taxonomy (NCBI): domain Eukaryota; kingdom Metazoa; phylum Chordata; class Aves; order Passeriformes; family Corvidae; genus Corvus; species Corvus moneduloides. The sequence continues at coordinate 19,888,234 of NC_045488.1, forward strand.
GACAGCCCCTGATGCTGTGTTTCAGATAAACTGTCCGTCTCCAAAGGCTCCATGCTGCTCTCTGCAGAGACCATCTGGGGAGCTCTCCGAGGTGAGCTGTGCTTTCCGCAGGGCATTCCTGCTCTCCCTGCCTCGGGCCTGTGGGGATGTCTCACGGTGCCTCTCTCTTTCCATATACTTCTTTGTTAATTGAGCTCTGCTCCTTTGGGGGTGTCTGTGCTGAGAAAGGGGCTGTGTGTTTTCCTGCAGGCCTGGAAACATTCAGCCAGCTCATTGGGAGAGATGAGAATGGCACGGTGAGTTCTGGCCTCGTCTCCTGGGGGCATCAGCTCTCCATAATGCCCCTGCCTCCATGGGGACAGACTGAGGGTTGCTGGGGTGCTTGGGATGAGTGGGCTCAGCCTTGCCAAGAGCCAAGTGGAGATTCGTGGATCCAGCCGGATCCCTGCCTTCTGAGCGGGTAAAGAAGTGCTGCAGCTCCTTCTGGCCAGTTTGCACTCTGGGCAGTGAGGGCACCCCTGTCCTGCCAGCCCTGGGGACGGTGGTGACCCTCAGTGTCTCTTGCTAATGGCCGTTTTCCCAACATCCTGCTCACGTCTTCCTCACGTCTTCTGTGTGCAGTACTACATCAATGAGACAGAAATCGTGGACTTTCCCCGCTTCCCTCACCGGGGACTGTTGCTGGACACCTCTCGTCACTACCTGCCTCTGAGAGCCATCCTGGAAACTCTGGTAGGGCACCCGTGCTGCGAGATGAGGTTTAATTGGGTGCCCCTTCCCCTGTGACAACTGAGCTCCCTTGTTTAGGTGATTTCTCAGCTGCCTTCATTAAAAAGAAATCCTTGCGGTATCTTGGATTCCTGCGGTCCAGGTTACTCTCCAAGGCTGAGTTGTTTCTAAGGCAAGGGAAAACACTGGTAAAGGTGGCTGGTGGTTCTGTGTTCATCCCAAGCAGAATTAAACTTGCAGGTTTCCACCAGTGGCTCAGTTACAGGGAGAGCAGGGATTTTACTGAGCAGAAGTATTCCTGGCCCTGTGCAGCTTTTTGTGTTTACAGGGAGGTGTCTGAATCCCTCTTGGATCTTGGGGAGCATTTAGAGACTCTGCCTTGTCCTTCTGGAGCAGGAGGACCTTGTCCCCTATCTGTGGCAAGCTGGATGACTTTTCAGGAGGGATGAGGCACGTTCATCTTTGTCCCTGTTCCTTCCCAGGACGTCATGGCTTACAACAAGTTCAACGTGTTTCACTGGCACATTGTGGATGACCCATCTTTCCCCTATGAGAGCTCCACGTTCCCAGAGCTCAGCAAGCAGGTAATGCTCCTTGATCCCCACGTAGTGCCCAGCTCAGGTGAGCAGATCCCTGCCTCTGCTCCTGAGCAGGGCACTGAGCTTTCCCATGTTCCCAGGGAGCCTTCAATGCCATGACCCACGTGTACACAGCCAGCGACGTGCGCACCGTGATCGAGTACGCCCGCCTGCGCGGCATCAGAGTCATCGCTGAGTTCGATACCCCCGGCCACACCCTCTCCTGGGGGCCAGGTGAGGAGCAGACCCTGCCTGCTGCTGCTGCTCTGAGGAGAGTTGGAGTTGTCCCAGGGGCAGGAATGGGAGCTGCAGTCTGGACCCTAAAAGCTGGGTGTGGGCAGCAGTGTCCCACAGGCTGGCTTTGAGGAGGAGCAAGCCATTATTTGGGGGATGTGGGACCCAATGGTCCAACTTCTAGAGCAAAATCCGAAGGGAAACATTTCCATCTTTTCTTGGGTCCAAGCTGGGTGATTTTTTTGTGGGAACATCTGCTCTTCCAAAACTATTATCATGGCTATTGCAAGGATCTTGTGTTTAACTCAGGGTACAGCTGGCCAAGCTTCCTTGCTCTACTCAGCTGTGTCCCAGACCTGACACACCGCTCTCTGCTCCAAGAACTGCATCTCCTCTTCCGTGTCTGGAAGTGCAAGAAGCTCCAGGAAAACATTCCATTGTCTTTTTCTTCCCTTCCCCTGCCTCCAAATGCCAAGGCCCGTGTTAGAATTCACCACGTGTGTGGTCACAATGGGAACTGTGGCTGTCCCTCCTTCCCTGTCCCCTGACGGCCCTGTGTTGTGCTGAGGGGCACTGTAGAGGATGACATGGTCACACTTCGCCCCTTCCTCACCATCCTGCATTTGTTCTCATCAGGTGCTCCAGGCCTCCTGACTCCCTGCTATACGGGCAAGGCTCCTTCTGGAGTCTATGGGCCCATCAACCCCATCGTTAACAGCACCTACCAGTTTGTGACCAGTTTGTTCCAGGAGGTCAGCGCTGTGTTCCCAGACTTCTTTCTCCACCTCGGTGGCGATGAGGTGGATTTCACGTGCTGGTGAGTCTGTGATCAGTCTGAATGGGGACTGGGGGAAAGTATTTGGGATTGGAGTCCCAGCCCATCGCTTCTTGATCATGATCTTTGGTGTCTTGCTCTCCCAGGCCAGGGGTAGCACTGATGCTTGGGATTTTTGGTATTTCTGTGCTCATGGTGATGCTGGATGTAGGGAGCTGCTGGTGCTGGTCCAGCCACAGCTCTGGAATGCCTGGGCAAGCCTTGGACTGATGTGGGAGGGGCTTGACCATGCCTTGGCTTTATTCCAGAGGTCAGGTTGCAATGGTTTTGTTCCTTCTCTTTGGTGCACAGGAAATCCAATCCAGAAATCCGTGCTTTCATGAAGGAGATGGGCTTTGGTGAAGATTACAAAAAATTGGAGTCTTTCTACATCCAGAGGTAAGGACAGGGCATCCAGGGCCTGCAGCTGCACTGTGTGACTGGCACAAATGTCTTCTGTCTTGGGGACACCAGATCTCCTTTTCAGGAGCATCCCCATTGGTCTTGTCTCCCTGACCCCAAAAGGGAACATTTTAGTGGGAGATTGGCCACAAAAAAGCCTGGGGCTGATGAGAAAGGGGCTGTGCTCTCTCCCTTCTCCTTCAGAAGCACCTCCACATCCCACTGAGGATGTTGGGAATATCTGTGCTGCTCCTTTGACTCTATGTAACCACCAAAGAGGGCATCAGTGGGATCACCCAAAACTCGGTACTTTTCCCACTCCAGGCTTCTGCACATTGTCTCTTCCCTTGGAAAAGGTTATATTGTGTGGCAGGAGGTGTTCGACAACGACGTGAAGGTGAGAGCTGCATGTGCTGGGGTGAGCGGTGCCCGCAGCCCAGCCTGGTGCACTGGTGTGCTCTGGGGTTGCCATGCTGGGGCTGGTGGGGGTTACTCTGTAATGGGACTGGGGTCGATCTCCAGATGGTGCTGCCAGTGAGCTGCCCTCATGGTGGCTTTATCACACTGCTGCCAATGCTTCGCTCTCTCCAGGTTCTTGTATATTCATCTGCAAGATGCAGGTTTTAACCCTGCCCAGGACACTCTGCAAACGGCCTTATCCCTCCTTCTGTTGCTCCTGCAAACTAGATGGGAAGTGGCTCAAAAATCGAGCCCAAGTCTGCCTCAGCTTCCTTTTGGGGGTGTGGAGGGGTCAGGGCGCTCTACTCGGGGGAGCAGGTGATGCTTCTGTCACCGCAGCGATCCCCTGCACCGTGTTCACCTGTGCTCCTCAGCTGAGGCCCGACACCATCATCCACGTGTGGAAGGAGAACTCCATGCAGTACGTGAACGAGATGGCCAACGTCACCAGGGCTGGCTACCGGGCTCTGCTCTCTGCACCCTGGTACCTCAACCGCATCTCCTACGGGCAGGACTGGATAGCAGCCTATAAGGTGGAGCCCTTGAGCTTTGCAGGTGTGTTCCTTGTGTCCCCTGACTGCATGGCAGCTGGCTTGGTGTTCAGACGTAGCGCCAGAACTGGCTGTCTTGCTGTCCCCTCCACAGGCAGCCCTGAGCAGAAGGCCCTGGTGATGGGTGGTGAGGCCTGCATGTGGGGTGAATATGTGGATGTCACCAACCTGACCCCCAGGCTCTGGTAAGAGAGGCCACTGGGAGGTCACTTGGGTCATATGGGGCCAGGCTTGTGTCCCTTTTCTTTGCCACTGAGCATCATGTGCTGAACTTGTGGGTTTGGTCTGCACATGGTGCCTGTCCCTATCCCTTCTGTGCTGGTAGCAGCTTCACTGAGGCTGAAATGAGGCTTTGCAAGGCTGTAACAACCTGCTGCTGCAACCAGGCTGTGTTTAACACCTGTCTGTCCTGTCACCCTGGTCTGCTGCTGGTGGGCATGTGTCCAGCAATGGATCTTGGGATACTCTGAAGCCTTTGTGTGTGGAAGGACTCTGGGCAGGAAAGCGTTTGGGAGCTCAGGGCTTCAATGTGAGAAGCTTTTGAGCTCCCCCCTGTCCTGACTGCCTGTCCCTTGTCCTCAAGGCCAAGAGCTGGGGCCGTAGCTGAAAGACTCTGGAGCAATGAGACCGTCAGGGACGTGGAAGACGCGTACGCCCGGCTGGCGGAGTTCCGCTGCACCTTGCTTGGGTAACCGTCCTGGGACTGCTCCCCCCGGCACAACTGCTCTGGGCTCAGCCCTGGGAGGGCAGCGAGGGAGGGAGAAGGGCTTGCCCTGCTGCAAAATGACCCTTGTTCCTCTGGAAAGCCCTGGTTTCCCTGGTGCCTGTGCCGTGGGCAGAGCTTGCTTTGTGCAGTGCTGGAAGAGCTCTCCTGCTGCCAGCGTGGGCTGGTGGCTTTGGCGAGGAGAGGGCTTTGTGCTGAGGAAGGAGGGGACTTGTCAGCTCTTGCCACTCCTCCTGCAGCACCAGCTTCCCTGGGAAACCTGTCCTCACCCTGTGCTCCCACACATGAGCAAAACACTGAGTTTATAAGTACAGTATGAAAACCACTCCCTCCTTGTCACTCCTGGAACGGGGCACCCATGGCCACCCTGTGCCACTGGAGCCCCTCAAACCCAGTGGTGGCTCTACCTGTGCCTTCTCCCTGATGCCATCTTTCTGTTCTCTTCCCAGGCGTGGTGTCCAAGCACAGCCTCTCTACATCGGATACTGTGACCGTGAATTCGGTGGGCTTTGAAGGGAGAGCCCTGCTGCCCTCAGTCTCTGTGCACGGAGGAGGAATGTCCCTCCCTCAGAAGGGCAGAGGGACCCCTTCCCACCCCACCTTCTGCTCTGGCTTCATTGCAAGGAACATTTTTTTGCCTCGGCATGCACTCTTTGCCTCTTTTTCTATTTTTATTTCTTCAGATCTGTAAATAAATGACCCCAAAGAGGAAAAAGGTGCCTATTCCTGCTCAGCTGGGGCTTGGGAGACCGTGCAAGGGTTAGCAGGAGATGGGTAGGGCTTGCTCCAGAGATGCTGGTGAAGAAGCATCATCCCGGTGGCTCTGGAGCTTGCAGGGTGCCTGCTCAGTTGGATAAACTGGGCTTAGCCTCTGCTGCTGTTGCAGGGTTTGCTTCTGCAGTCATGTTGTGCTGTGGGGTCCTGTCCTTGTCCCTCCTCTCTCTTCTGATGGCCAGGCCTGCAAGCCACCACGTGTGCTGCCCTAAACCCTGGCTGCTGCCACCTCCTCTGGCTTCTCCTCAGCAGATGACACCCTGGAGCCGCTTTGAGGAGCCCTTGCAAATCTGCTGAGTGGTGCATGGATATTATAAAATCTTTGCTCAGCTCTTCAGGCTGTCACCTCTCCCTGGGATTTGGCCAACTGACCCATCCTCCTCCTGCTCTGTTATTCTCAGGATAATTCTCCTGGTCTCTTCCATCCAGAGGAGTTGGTTTCAATGGTGTTTTCCTTGCAGAAGAAACCAGTGGTGCTGCTGTCCCACAGAACTGGGACAGGTGTGATTGTTGTCCCTCAGAGGTTGGGGTTGCCGTGCTGGAAACGGCATTCAGCTGAAAGCAGGGAATCTCTCGGGGAGAAATCCTGGCTGGGTGGGACTGTTGTATGTGTGTCTTGGTCTTAAGTGAGTGAGATGCCCTGTTATGGCTGGAAACCTTTTATGATTGAACTTTAAATTAAAAATAGTGAATTAACAGTTATTACTGCCTCCTGGTTTTATAAGTTGGATTTTTAATTTTTTTTTTTTTCCGCAGTGTGCTGTAAAGTGGTACCTTGGCCATGTGCTTTTGTCACTGCAGGGAGCTGCTGCCAGCAAGGCTGGGGTAAGAGGGACCCTGGCTCTGGGAAGGGTGCTCTGCTCCCAAGAACAATGCTCTGTTCCCAAAGATGATGCTCTGCAAGAGAGACTCTTCACCACGCTATCCCAGTTCCCTGCCCTCATTCCACCTGCCCTTCCACCTTGCTGGGCTCCCTTTCCCCCGTAGCCAGGTGTGAGACCCCCCCCAGGGCTTGGGATGCCCATGGAGGACCCCCCCAACACAGCACCTTCCGCTGAAGCCTGGTATTGTGATCCAGGTTAAACATCACACCCATGATCCCATTTTCCAGGGTGTCTGCGCCAGCATCTTCCCAAAACCACCATCATGGAGGTGGCTCAGTGACGTTTCCACCCTTGCAAGGGCCGGGATCCCGGGAGCACCCCGCTTTCCCCGCCGCGGCTTTGCCGGGTGGCCCGTTCCTTCCAGAACATCTATTTTGGTCGTGTAAAACTTGCCGGGGAGCAGGGAACAGGGAACAGGCAGCGTGTGAATCACTCGGGGCCAACGGGTTTAAAAATAAACCCAAGCGGCGGCGAGGAGCAGCCGCCAAGCCCCCGGATTCCGGCAGGAGTGTGCTCCACACGTCCCAAACCCACCCGTGGGCACTGGCATCAGCCAGGGAAGTTTATTGGGACACGCTTGCAGTGGCGGGCACGTGTGTGCATTGTGTGTGTGCTTGTAAATACCTGTGTGTGTTATGGATGTGCTTGTAAACACGTGTGTGCTTGTAAATGTGTGTGCATTGTGTGTGTGTGCTTGTAAATACTTGTGTGTGTTATGGGTGTGCTTGTAAACGTGTGTGTGCTTGTAAACGTGTGTGCAAGGTGTGTGTGTGCTTGTAAACGTGTGTGCATTGTGTGTGTGCTTGTAAATACTTGTGTGTGTTATGGGTGTGCTTGTAAACGTGTGTGTGCTTGTAAACGTGTGTGCAAGGTGTGTGTGCGCTTGTAAACGTGTGTGCATTGTGTGTGTGCTTGTAAATACTTGTGTGTGTTATGGGTGTGCTTGTAAACGTGTGTGTATGGTGTGTGCTTGTTAGCACGTGTGCATTGTGTGCGTTGCGTGTGCGTGTAAACACGTGTGTGCTTGTGAACACGTGCACGAGCTCGCGCAGACGTGGCTGTGGGTCCTCACACGTACCCTGGTGCACACACGTGCACAGGGGTTGTTGAGCACACATGCATTTGGGTACACACTTGCGCGCGTGCATTAAGGGCCCTTGCACGTGTGCACTTGCACACATGCACTTGCTCACACATGCATGTGGGCCCTTGCACACGTGCGCTCATGCACAAACTTGCACACACGTGCGTATAGGTCCTTGCAGACATACACTTGTGCACATGCCTGCACACATGTCCATATGCATCCTTGCACACAGGTGCATGGGTGTCCTTGCACTGGTGCACATGCTTGCACGCACGTGTACACACACACACTTGCACTCGTGCTAAGGAGTCCTAGCACTCGTGTGCATATAGGTCATTGCACACCTGTGCCTATGGGTCCTTGCAAGCCTGCACATTCCAGTAACGCCTTTGCACACAAGTGCACACGTGTGCAAATGCCCCCATGTGTCATTGCCCAGACTCACACACTGGCCTGAAGCCACATGTGCTGTGCTTACACACACGTGTGCACTCTTGCAGCGCCTGTATGTGCTTGCACACGCTTGAACACACATGCACGTGTTTGTGTAGCCTTGCACATGCTTGCACACGCACTCACACACACATGCACACAGCTGCACACGCTCACACCCTTCCCCACGCTCACACGCCCCTGCGCACATGAGGCAGCGTGCCGGGGAAGCCAGGCCTCCCCCCACCTGGCTGCTGCTTTGGGACTAATTAATTAATTAACGGCAACACCAGGTATTGAAACTGCTCAGTCTAATTACAGATCTTTTGGGGTGATGTGGGGTGCAGGAGGGAGGTGCTCCCCTCCTCCCCCTTCTGGGGCAGCCCCAGGGGGGCAACAGGGGCAGCGTGGGGTCCATGGAGGTGGAAAAACTCAACAAAGTGTCCAAACTGACCATTTTTGAGCCTCTTCTGTGGATTTAACCCCTGCTCTGAGGTGGGGAACAGAGAGGGGTGAAGTCTGGAGGCTACTAAAGGGCTGTAAGGGGAAGGTGGGACGTTGCTCAGCCCCTTGGCCAGCCCTGACTGGAGCTGGGGGGATGATGGGGGGCAAAAAGGGGATGGAGGGGGGTGAGGGAGGATGGGGGTGATGGGGAGACGGGGGAAAGGGAGTGACATAGGAGGTGATGGGGGGATGAGGGGAAAGGGGATACATGGGGAGTGATGGGGGGGATAGGAGGTGGCGGTGCATGACGGGGGGTGATGGAGGTCACAGGAAATTATGGGAGGGATGTGGAGGGGGGGACCGGGGGTGATGGGGAGGACGGGGGTGATGGGGGGTGGTGGGCATGATGGAGATGATGGGGGAGGGTGATGAAGGTGATGAGGGGTGAGGAAGATGATGGTCGTCATGGGGGTGATGGTGGTGATAGGGGTAATGGGGATGATAGGGGTGATGGGGATGCCGGGAGGTGATAGGGGGTGACAAGGATTCTGGTGGGGGGGGGGGGGGTGATGGTAATGACGGGGGCTGATTGGGGGTGATGGGGATGGCGGGGGTGATGGGGGTGACGGGGGCCGAAAGGGGAGACACGGGGGGCGCCGGGCGCGGGACGGTGACGGCGCGGGGGGGTTCGGGGTCAGCCCGGCAGGGGGCAGCAGTGGGCGGAGCCGGGCCGCCCCCCGCCCCTCTTTCCGCCCCCCGCTTCTGATTGGCCACCGCCCCCTCATTATGCTAATACGGCGCTCCTGGGCGGGGCCGTCCGGCTGACGTCACGGGCCCGCTGGCGGGCGCGGGCCGAGCCGAGCCGAGCCGAGAGGTGCCGAGCGGGGCGGTGCCGAGCGGTGCCGAGGCGAGCCGAGCGGTGCCGGGCGGTGCCGAGCGGTGCCGGTCGGGCGGGGCGGGGCGCGGAACGGGCCATGGCGGCGGCGGCGGCGGGCGAGGCGGCGGGGGCGGCGTTCAGCACCGCGAACAGCGGCCGGGTGAACGGGCTGAGCCGCCCGCCCGGCGCCATCGCCATGAAGGACCACGACGCCATCAAGCTGTTCGTGGGGCAGATTCCGCGCAACCTGGAGGAGAGCGACCTCAAGCCGCTCTTCGAGGAGTTCGGCCGCATCTACGAGCTCACCGTGCTCAAGGATCGCTTCACCGGCATGCACAAAGGTGCGGGGGCGGCGGGCCGAGGGACCCCCCCGGGTGGGGCGCCCTGACATGGGACACCCAGGTGTGGGGCTATCCTGAGGTGAGGTGGGACACCCTGGGGTGGGGCGACCCTCAATACACTCAGTGAGGTACGGCTCTGGTGGGATGCTCTGAGATGGGGGGGGACCCTCAGTGAGGTACTGCTCTGGTGGGATGCTCTGAAGTGGGGGGAACCTCTCAGGTGAGGTACGGCTCTGGTGGGATGCCCTGAAGTGGGGGGGACCCTCAGTGAGGTACGGCTCTGGTGGGATGATCTGAGATGGGGGGGGACCCTCAGTGAGGTACTGCTCTGGTGGGACAGCCTGAAGTGGGGGGGGACCCTCAGTGAGGTACGGCTCTGGTGGGATGCTCTGAGGTGGGGCAGGACCCTCAGTGAGGTACGGCTCTGGTGGGATGCTCTGAGGTGGAGCAGGACCCTCAGTGAGGTACCACTGTGGTGGGATGCCCTGAGGTGGGGCAGGACCCTCAGTGAGGTACTGCTCTGGTGGGATGCCCTGAGGTGGGGGGGACCCTCAGTGAGGTACGGCTCTGGTGGGATGCTCTGAGGTGGAGCAGGACCCTCAGTGAAGTACGGCTCTGGTGGGATGCTCTGAGGTGGGGGGGGACCCTCAGTGAGGTACGGCTCTGGTGGGATGCTCTGAGGTGGGGCAGGACCCTCAGTGAGGTACGGCTCTGGTGGGATGCCCTGAGGTGGGGCAGGACCCTCAGTGAGGTACGGCTCTGGTGGGATGCCCTGAGGTGGGGCAGGACCCTCAGTGAGGTACGGCTCTGGTGGGATGCTCTGAGGTGGGGGGGGACCCTCAGTGAAGTACGGCTCTGGTGGGATGCTCTGAGGTGGGGGGGGACCCTCAGTGAGGTACGGCTCTGGTGGGATGCTCTGAGGTGGGGCAGGACCCTCAGTGAGGTACGGCTCTGGTGGGATGCTCTGAGGTGGGGCAGGACCCTCAGTGAGGTACGGCTCTGGTGGGATGCTCTGAGGTGGGGGGGGACCCTCAGTGAGGTACGGCTCTAGTGGGATGCTCTGAGGTGGGGCAGGACCCTCAGTGAGGTACGGCTCTGGTGGGATGCCCTGAGGTGGGGGGGGACCCTCAGTGAGGTACGGCTCTGGTGGGACGGCCTGAGGTGGGGGGGGACCCTCAGTGAGGTACGGCTCTGGTGGGATGCTCTGAGGTGGGGCAGGACCCTCAGTGAGGTACGGCTCTGGTGGGATGCTCTGAGGTGGAGCAGGACCCTCAGTGAGGTACGGCTCTGGTGGGATGCTCTGAGGTGGGGGGGGACCCTCAGTGAGGTACGGCTCTGGTGGGATGCTCTGAGGTGGAGCAGGACCCTCAGTGAGGTACCACTGTGGTGGGATGCCCTGAGGTGGGGCAGGACCCTCAGTGAGGTACTGCTCTGGTGGGATGCCCTGAGGTGGGGCAGGACCCTCAGTGAGGTACTGCTCTGGTGGGATGCTCTGAGGTGGGGGGGACCCTCAGTGAGGTACGGCTCTGGTGGGATGCTCTGAGGTGGGGCAGGACCCTCAGTGAGGTACGGCTCTGGTGGGATGCTCTGAGATGGGGGGGGACCCTCAGTGAGGTACGGCTCTGGTGGGATGCCCTGAGGTGGGGCAGGACCCTCAGTGAGGTACGGCTCTGGTGGGATGCCCTGAGGTGGGGCAGGACCCTCAGTGAGGTACGGCTCTGGTGGGATGCCCTGAGGTGGGGCAGGACCCTCAGTGAGGTACGGCTCTGGTGGGATGCCCTGAGGTGGGGCAGGACCCTCAGTGAGGTACTGCTCTGGTGGGATGCCCTGAGGTGGGGGGGGACCCTCAGTGAGGTACGGCTCTGGTGGGATGCCCTGAGGTGGGGGGGGACCCTCAGTGAGGTACGGCTCTGGTGGGATGCCCTGAGGTGGGGCAGGACCCTCAGCGAGGTACGGCTCTGGTGGGATGCTCTGAGGTGGGGCAGGACCCTCAGTGAGGTACGGCTCTGGTGGGATGCCCTGAGGTGGGGCAGGACCCTCAGTGAGGTACGGCTCTGGTGGGATGCCCTGAGGTGGGGCAGGACCCTCAGCGAGGTACGGCTCTGGTGGGATGCTCTGAGGTGGGGGGGGACCCTCAGTGAGGTACGGCTCTGGTGGGATGCCCTGAGGTGGGGGGGGACCCTCAGTGAGGTACGGCTCTGGTGGGATGCCCTGAGGTGGGGCAGGACCCTCAGTGAGGTTCTGCTCTGGTGGGATGCCCTGAGGTGGGGGGGACCCTCAGTGAGGTACGGCTCTGGTGGGATGCTCCTAGGTGGAGTACCCTGAGATGGGGGCCCCCCTCAGGTGGGACACCACCAAGATGTGGCACCTAAGTATGGGCCACCCGTGAGGCAGGACAACCTGAGGTGCGGGGAACCTCTCAGGTGAGGGGTCTTGTTCCTCAGGCAGGATACCTCTGAGGTGAGGTACCCTTCAGGTGCGACAGCCTAAGATGGAGCATCCTGATAAAGGAATACCCGTCAGGTGGGATACCCTGAGGTGGGATGCCCTGAGAGCGGGGACCCCTCAGTTGTGGTACCCCAGTGGTGGGGTAAACTGAGATGGAGCACCCTGGTATATAGGGGGACCCCTGGGGTGAAGACACCCCTGAAGTGGGACACCCTGAGGCAAAGGTACCCAAGTGTGAGGCACCTCTGATACGGGACAGCCTGAGGTAGGATATCCCTGAGGTGAAGGCACCCCTGAAAGGAGGTTCCCCATCAGATGGGACAACCTGAGGTTTGGTATGTAAGTGTGGAGCACCACTGAGGTGGGATGCCGTGAGATGAGGGTACTCCTCGTGTGGGACATCCTGAGATGGAGCATCCCAAGACAGGGGTATCTCTAAGGTGGGACATCCCTTAGGTGGAGGCATCCCTGAGGTGGGATAACCTGAGGGGGAGCACCCTGAGATACAAATGGGATGCTTTGAGAGGGGGCACCATGATATGGAGGTACCCCTGAGGGGGGACACACTGGTATGGGGCACCTCTGAGATGGGGGTACCCGTGAGGTGATGTACCCCTGAAATGGAGGTACCCCTGAGGTGGGACACTCTGAGGTGTGGCACCCAAATATGGGGCACCCCTCTGTTGAGTTACACCTGAGGTGGAGGTACCCTTGATCTGCAGGCTACCCATAACGATGGGGTACCCCAAGGAGGAGAAACTGCTAGGGTGAAGGTATCCCTGAGTTGGAGGCAACCTTGAGGTAGAGCACCCTGAAATGGGAACACCCCAGTATGCAGCATTTGGATATATGGCCCCTCCTAAGATTGGGGTACCCCTGAGTAAGAGGGGGGCACCCACCTGGGGTCAGGATGCTGCTGTCTGGCTTGGGGGCACCTGTCTGGCATCAGCACACCCACGTGAGTTGTGTGCACCCCTGGAGCTGGAGCACGCCTGGGATACAGGCACCCACTGTGGATGGGAACACCCCGTGTCTGCGCTGTGTCCCAGGTGCTGTGGCACTGTGACATGGCATGTGGAGCACTGGCACTCGGAGCAGTGATGCACCAAGGGGATCACATAGGCATAGCCGGGGTCTCCACGGAACCCCCCCACCCAAGAGCCAGGGTGTGCAGTGCCAGAGCAGGGTCAAGGCACCCCAGGTGTCACCCAAACAGGAGCCACAAGCTGTCACCGAGCCCCCATGCCACGGGCAGCACCTGCTTCACTGGCATGCCAAAACTTGGAGCTTTTGGATGCTGCCTCGTCGATGCCTTTCAGCCATGGGGCAGCCGCCTGGACTCTGTCATTCTTGGCACTGTGGCCTCCAACATTTCTCCAGGTGTCTCTGAAGCTGCTTGTGTGCCTGGATCAATGGGATTTGCACCCTTCCAGGCCCCCTCGGCGCTTCCTCCAGCGCAGGCTTCAACGTCTGCGGCCCAGCCGCGTGATTTAATTGCGGACGCTCCTCTAATTTGAACGGCATCCTCCCTCCCGGCGAGCCTCCGGAGCAGAACCACTCCTGCACCAGCCCTCCGAACTTCTCCAGAATGCCCAGGCACCGTTTACATTGTCGCCTGCAGGAAAAACGCGGAAAAAAAAGAGAAGGAAGAGCAGAGAGCAGGAAGCCAACATGATTACAGATGGTAAACACTGGAAATGGCACCGGGACTGAGGCGAGCTGCTGTGCTGATCTCCCCTTCCCACCCGCAGCGGGAGAATATTGACCCAGGGGGATCTCTTCTTGGCACCGCGAGGGCAGATGTCCCCAGCACCCCAAGGCGGGTGAGGGACCCCATCCCGCAGCATCCTCCGCCCTGCCGCCATGCTCCCTCTCCTCCCAGGCACGCTGATTGTACTTATTAAGAGTTATTAATACTTAATCAGCTGGCGGATTTAATTGTGCCAATATTAAAAATGCATCAATGTCAATTTTATTCATTAAATATTTACTTTGTTGAAGGGAAACTGTTTTGCTGCTGTTTTAATATCACTTTCAGATGCTTTTGGATGTGACCCCAGCAAATTGGGGGGGAGCCCTCAGGGAGGGAGTGGCGCAGTGGTGGCACAGGGACCAGGAATGCTCCAGGAGAGACGGAGGGAAGAGGACCGGACCCTGTCCCTAGGGCTCGCTCGTCGCTGCCAGCTCTGTGCAAGCGAGTGGCTCGGCAGTGAGTCAGCGTGGGAAAACCTCACCCCAGGCGTATTCCCGATTTCCAAAGCGCCATGATGTCGAAGGAGACGGAGCGCCTTCGCCACATGAATCTCATCCCAAGGAGGATGCTCAGGGCTGGGAGAAGCCTGGTGGCAAGACAGGGTGCACAGCCTCAGTACCTGGAGATCTGCTTCCTGGAGGACTTGGACTGTGCCTTCCCCAGGGCTGGGGCCGGAGTGCTGCTGCCCGTGTGCTGCCTGCTCCTCCCTGGCTCCTTCCTTCATCCTGCTGCTCCATCTCCTACCCTGTTCTGGGGGTGAGCTCTGACCCTGCGTGTGCCCATCTTGGTGTGGAGTACCAGGGTATCAGGATGCTGGATACTGGATGTCATGGTGCCAGGGTGTCAGTGTGATGGGATGGTGAGTGCCACGGTGCTGAGCTGCTGGATGCCACAGTGCCAGGGTGCTGGATGCCACCATGCCAGGGGGCCAGACCCCAGGTTGTAGACTGCCAGGGTGCCAGAATGCTGAATGCCAGGATGTCAGGGTGCTGGGATGCTGGATGCTGTGGTGCTGAGGTGCTGAATGCCACCATGCCAGGTTGCTGGGGTGCTGGCTGCCACCGTGCCAGGGTGCCAGACTGCTGGGTTGCCAGATGCCACAGTACCAGGGGGCTGGGATGCTGGGTATCACTGTGCTGGATGCCAGGATGCTGAAACACCACAGTGCCATGTCAGCTGTGCCATCGGCTCCCTGCGTGCCCGGGGCTCTGTGGTGATACCAGGCCACACACTGACCCCGTCTCCCTGCCTCCACAGGCTGTGCCTTCCTCACCTACTGCGCCCGCGACTCCGCACTGAAGGCACAGAGTGCCCTGCACGAGCAGAAGACTCTGCCAGGGGTAAGTGACACCAGGGGGTTGGGGTGAGTTGGGACAGGGGCTGGTGACACCTCCCTGAAGCACAGGAGAATTAAGTGATGCTGAGGTGGTCGAGGTGAGCTGGAGCAGCGGCTGATGACGCCTCCCCAAGGCATGGGAGCCTTAAGTGACACCGGGGGATCGGGGTGAGCCAGGGTGGGGGCCGGTGACACCTCCCCGAGGCGCGGGAGCCGCTTCCAGCGGCCGCAAACCGAGGCATCGATTTTCCAGCCGCCCGCGTGCTGTTGCACTTTCTGTGGGCTCCGACCTCCCGAGCTTAACAAAGTGAAAATAAATATTTAATTATTCGCCTAAATAAAAATCAATAGGCCCGCGGGTTGGCTGGGGAAAGAGCCGGGGCCCGTGAATATCAATCCCTGCTGCGTGTGCGTGGAGCTGGCAGAGGGGGATGAGGTTTGCGGGGATGTGACTTCCTGAGCCGCGCTCTCACCGGCCGGGCCACATGTCAGTAGGTTCAAGAGTTAATGACCCACCTGGGCAGCCTAAAGGAGGGGGTTCTCATCATGCACACACGTGCGTGTAAGGCTGCTGCCACGGCCGCTCGCTGGGGGTGGGGGTGTGTGTGTGTGAGCACGTGTGTGCACGTGGGTGTGTGGGCACAGGCCCCGCAGGGGCTCAGGGCTGTGTGTGCCCCTCTGTGTGTGTGTGCACACGGCGGTGCAGAGCCCTGTGTGCTTGTGCTCACACCCCTGTGCCCATGCAGGTGCTCACACCTATCTGTGCCTGAGCACACCCTGTGAAGGTGCTCACACCTCCGTGTACTCACCTGTCTGTGCCTGAGCACACCCTGTGAAGGTGCTCACACCTGTGTGTGCTCACACCTATCTGTGCCTGAGCACACCCTGTGAAGGTGCTCACACCTATCTGTGCCTGAGCACACCCTGTGAAGGTGCTCACACCTGCGTGTGCTCACACCCGTCTGTGCCTGAGCACACCCTGTGAAGGTGCTCACACCTATCTGTGCCTGAGCACACCCTGTGAAGGTGCTCACACCCGCGTGTGCTCACACCCGTCTGTGCCTGAGCACACCCTGTGAAGGTGCTCACACCCGCGTGTGCTCACACCCGTCTGTGCCTGAGCACACCCTGTGAAGGTGCTCACACCTGTGTGTGCTCACACCTATCTGTGCCTGAGCACACCCTGTGAAGGTGCTCACACCTGCGTGTGCTCACACCTATCTGTGCCTGAGCACACCCTGTGAAGGTGCTCACACCTGCGTGTGCTCACACCTATCTGTGCCTGAGCACACCCTGTGAAGGTGCTCACACCTATCTGTGCCTGAGCACACCCTGTGAAGGTGCTCACACCTGCGTGTGCTCACACCTATCTGTGCCTGAGCACACCCTGTGAAGGTGCTCACACCCGCGTGTGCTCACACCCGTCTGTGCCTGAGCACACCCTGTGAAGGTGCTCACACCTGTGTGTGCTCACACCCGTCTGTGCCTGAGCACCCCTTCTGTGCTTGTGCACACCCATGTGTATGCACTTGTGTACGCTTGGGTACACACCTGTGTGTGCCTGTGAACACACCTCTGTGGCTGTGCACACCTCTCTGCTCTGCACACAAGCACACCCATGTGTGCTTATGTACAACCCTGTGCACACCCCTCTATACTTGTGCATCCCTCCTGTACCTGCTCACTCCCTGTACCTGTGCTCACACACCCTGTACCTGTACTCACACACCCTGTACCTGTGCTCACACACCCTGTACCTGCTCGTACTCCTTGTACCTGTACTCACACACCTATACCTGTACTCACACACCCTGTACCTGCTCATACCACCTGTACCTGCTCGTACCCCCTGTACCTGTACTCACACACCTATACCTGTGCTCACACACCCTGTACCTGCTCATACCACCTGTACCTGCTCGTACCCCCTGTACCTGTACTCACACACCTATACCTGTGCTCACACACCCTGTACCTGCTCATACCACCTGTACCTGTGCTCACCCCCTGTATCTACGCACCCCCTGTACGTGTATTCACACACCTGTACCTGCTCACACACATCTACCTGTGCTCGCACGTCCTTGCTCATACCCTGTACCTGCACGCCCCCTGTACCTGTGCTCACATCCTGTATCTGCTCACCCCTGTGCCTGTACTCACACCCCTGTACCTGCTGACCCCCTGTACCTGGGCTCACACCCCTGTGCCTGCGCTCACACCCCTGTACCTGCTCACCCCTGTACCTGCTGACCCCCTGTGCCTGTGCTCACACCCCTGTACCTGTGCTCACACCCCTGTGCCTGCGCTCACACCCCTGTACCTGCTGACCCCCTGTGCCTGCGCTCACACCCCTGTGCCTGCGCTCACACCCCTGTGCCTGTGCTCACGCCCCTGTACCTGTGCTCACACCCCTGTACCTGCTGACCCCCTGTGCCTGTGCTCACACCCCTGTGCCTGTGCTCACACCCCTGTACCTGCTGACCCCCTGTGCCTGTGCTCACACCCCTGTGCCTGTGCTCACACCCCTGTACCTGCTGACCCCCTGTGCCTGTGCTCACACCCCTGTACCTGTGCTCACACCCCTGTGCCTGCTCACCCCTGTACCTGTGCTCACACCCCTGTGCCTGTGCTCACACCCCTGTGCCTGTGCTCACACCCCTGTACCTGCTGACCCCCTGTGCCTGTGCTCACACCCCTGTACCTGTGCTCACACCCCTGTACCTGCGTTCACACCCCTGTACCTGCTGACCCCCTGTGCCTGTGCTCACACCCCTGTGCCTGTGCTCACACCCCTGTACCTGCTCACCCCTGTGCCTGTGCTCACACCCCTGTGCCTGTGCTCACACCCCTGTACCTGCGCTCACACCCCTGTGCCTGTGCTCACACCCCTGTACCTGTGCTCACACCCCTGTACCTGTGCTCACACCCCTGTACCTGCTGACCCCCTGTGCCTGCGCACCCCTGTACCTGTGCTCACACCCCTGTACCTGCTGACCCCCTGTGCCTGTGCTCACACCCCTGTACCTGTGCTCACACCCCTGTGCCTGTGCTCACACCCCTGTACCTGCGCTCACACCCCTGTACCTGCTGACCCCCTGTGCCTGCGCACCCCTGTACCTGTGCTCACACCCCTGTACCTGCTGACCCCCTGTGCCTGCGCACCCCCCGTGTTCCCACCCTCGCCCCCTTCCCCGCCAGGCCCCGCCCCCGGGGTGTCGGGGGTC
Source organism: Corvus moneduloides (assembly GCF_009650955.1). NCBI lineage: Eukaryota > Metazoa > Chordata > Aves > Passeriformes > Corvidae > Corvus > Corvus moneduloides. Next base: position 19,906,328 of record NC_045488.1, read on the forward strand.
CGGGGGCGTGTCCGGGCGGCGGTGGGCGTGTCCCCAGCGAGGCCCCGCCCGGCCCGGCCCGGCTCGGCTCGGCGGGGCTGCGGCCGCCCCGCCCTCTGCTCCGCCCCCCGCGCGCCGCTGCGCGAGCCCAGCCGAATCCAGCCGAGCCGAGCCGAACCCAGCCCAGCCGAGCCCGGCCTTGCCGAGCCGAGCCGAGCTAAGCCGAGCCCGGCCGAGCCGCCTCGGGTGGAGCCGAGCGCAGCCGAACCGCCTCGGTGGAGCCGGCGGTCCGGCCGGTCCGGCCATGCAGCTGCCGCAGGTGCCGGCGCCCGGGCCGCGGCCGCCCGTGCTGTGGGTGCCCGCCGGGTCCAAGATCCTCTGCATCGAGGTAGGGCCCCGCCTTTGTCTGCCGCCGCCTCCGCCCGGCCCGGCACGGCACGGCCCGGCACCGCCCGGCAGCCTCCGCCCGCGCCGGGGTGGGGAGGGCTGCACCGTGGGGGAGCTGCAGGAGGGATGTGGGTGATGGCGAAGGGGTGTATCTGCTCCCGGGGATGCTGTGTGGGAGTGGGGGTGATGGCGAGGGTGTGGATCCTTGCTCCCGGGGATGGGCATGGAGGGGTGTTGACGGGGGGGTGATGGTGAGCAGGGCGTATCTGCACACTGGGATGAGGATGGAGGGGTGTTGGTGAGGGGGTGCATCTGCTCCCAGGGATGGGCTGGGGATACAGCAGTGTTTGTGATCAGGGTGCATTTGCACACAGGGATGGTGGGTGTGAGTGTGGGTGTTGGTGATGGAGTGTATCTCAACCCAGGGATGGGGATGGGAATGAGGATGGAGCAGTGTTGGGGAGAGGATGTATCTGCTCCCAGGCATAGGATGGGGATGGAGCAGTGTTGGTGATCTGGGTGTATTTGCACACAGGGATGGGGATGGAGGGGTGTCGATGAGCAGGGTGAATGTGCACACAGGGTTGGGGTGTGTGAGTGGGCATGTTGCAGGGTGTATCTGCACCCAGGGATGAGGATGGAGGAGTGTTGGTGACAGGGTGTATCTGCACAGAGAAATGGGGTAGGAGGGGTGTTGGTGAGGGGATGTATCTGCACCCACAGATGGGCTGTGTGGGCGTGAGTGTTGCTGAGCAGGGTGTATCTGCACCGAGGGATGGAGTGCATGTGTTGGCAGGGCGGTTGTTGGTGATGAGGGTGTATTTGCACTCAGGGATGGGGGGGGGTGTGTGTGTGTGTTGCCAAGAGGGTGTATCCGCACCCAGGGAAGGGGAGGGTGTCGGCAGAGGGGTGTTGGTGGTGTACCTTGTATCACCCAGGGGGGCTTTGTGTGGTGTGGGTGGCGGTGAGGAGGGTGTTCTGGCACCCAGGAATGGGGTGTTTGCTGTGGGGGGTGTGTTTGCAAGCAGGGATGGAGGATGATGGTGAGGAGGTGTATCTGCCCCCAGGGATGGGTTTGGTGTGTGTGTTGGCTGGAGGGTGTATTTTTCCACCGCAGGTTTGTGTGTGTGTGGTGCAGGTGTGCAAGGGGCAGCGCTTGGTGGGTGTTGCACCCGCAGGCAGCGCGGGAAGGGGTGTGTGCATAGGCAGGGGTACTGCTTTGCCCCCCGGGTGTGCGCAGGTGGGTGTTGGTGGGTGTGCAAGCGCGTGGGTGTTTGTGTGGGGAGAGGAGCTGAGGGTGTCTTTGCCCCCCAGTGATGGTGACAGGGTGTGGGTGCACATGGCTGGGGGAGTGGCAGCAGTGGGGGTGTGTGGGCACACTGCATGTGACAGGGAGTGCAGGTGTCCGCAGGTGTTGCGCTGGGCTCAGGTGTGCATGGTGGCCATGGGGATGGGATGTGGGTGCTGCTGGGGGTGCCATGAGCCCGCCCAAGGTGTCCGTGTGTCCACAGAGGGCTCCCGGGGGTCCCACTGTTGGTCCTCCTGCCACAAAGGGGAAACTGAGGCAAGGGGCATTGTGTTCTCAGCGTCAGCTGTGCATCCCGGGGCGCGTGCCCAGGGTTGTGTGGGATCCATGGCAGCAGGGAGGCTTCTGTGGGTGTTGCGTGGGCGTGCGGACCGGGGCTGTCCAGGTGCCTGCGGGGCTGGGTGCGGTGGTGCGTGGCCGCACGTGGATGCACAGCACTGCGTGGGCACAGGTGCGTGGCTGCGGAGGCGTATGGCTGTGCCGGGGGGATTGGGGATGGGTGTGCTTGGAGGGTGCTGGGGATCTGTGGTTGTGCTCAGAGGTGTGTGGGTGTGTGCAGGATGTGCCAGGGTGGTCATACACGTGCAGGGTTGTGTGGTGGTGTGGTTGTCCCCAGAGTGGCTGTGTGCCCTCTCTGTGGGTCATCCCCAGGGCTCTGGCATGGTGTTCCCATAGCGAGTGGCTGCCAGTACCCCGGTTCCTGTCTCCCTGCACTGGGTACAGAGGGGCCTGGGGACCCTGGGGATGATGTGGACACCAGGCTCCCACAGGCACTTGCTGCTCCCCTGTCACCCACCACCTCCATCTCGTTTGGATGCATGATGGCCTGCTGGATCCTCTGGCTGTTGGCTGTGAGGACAAGGAGGAGGAGAGTGATGCCAAGGAAGGAACAAAGGCCAGAAGTGACCCTGTCCCACTGGGCACATCCCTCAGCAGTGATTCACTATGGGCTGGCTCTCCCTGGTACCCAGGCTCTTGGGGGGCTCTGAATTTGGGTGGGGGACAGTGCCTGAGCAGGTCAGGAGGTGATTTAGCAACCGCTGGTGACCCCCTGCGCTGTGGAGTAGCAATGGTTTGGCCATGGGGCAGCTGGTGGACTGCATGTGGACTGCTGGTGATGGTGGGTGCTGGAACACCCCAAGCAGGGTGTCACTATGTCCTTGAGCTGTGGGAGGTGACTGGGAGTTGGGGATGGATGGATGGATGGATGGATGAACGGATGCTGTGGGGGTGGAAAGGTGGGTGGTGGCCAGATGGGAGATGGATGGGCGGGTAGTACAGGGATGTTGGGGATATGGATGGCTGCTGTGGGGATGGATGGGTGTTGGGGGGTGGATGGAGGGTGTTGGCAATATAGATAGATGCTATGGGAATGGATGGGTGTATGGGGATACATGTTGGGGACATGGATGGGTGCTATGGGGATGGATGGGTGTTATGAGGATGGGTGTTGGGGATATGGATGGGTTCTATGGGGATGGATGGATGCTATGGGAATGGGTGTTGGAGTATGGCTGGATGAATCCTGGGGGAAGATGGGTGTGTGGGTGATTGTGTGGGTGTCCAGGATGGATGAATGGATGGACGGGTGTTGCAGGGTGGGCAGGTGGGTGTCAGGAGCAGGGGGAAATGCCTGGGTGGCTGTTTAGTGTGGGAGGATGGATAGAGGGCTGTGGTTGGTGGCTGTGTGGACATGGTGCAGGGGTGCTGTGGGGACAACCAGGAGGTGTGGGTGCCACAGGGGTCACTGAGCACCCTGTGGTGGGCATGTGGTGATGCCAAGGGTGCCAAAACCCCCTTCTGGGGGTGTCTAGAGGCCAGGGCGATTTCTCCCCGGTGCGGTGTGGCAGCCCTGGGGTGGGTTAGCTGGTCCCTGAGGCCTGACATTTATAAACATCAGCTGCTCCCGGGGAATCAATACAGTTTAATAACCGGCGAGCGGAGACGGGAGACACATCAAAATGACACTCTGCGGCTCCGTAAATGTTATTCTAAATCATCCTCACTGGGTTTATTACATTAAGCATACAGCAGCGGGCATGGGAAATTTATTCCATCAAAGGCCATCGCGCTGGTAAATGGGGCTGGCGGGTCAGTGAGGGGGGCAGCCCCTCCCAAAATGGGGTTCCCTCCTCCCAGCCGTGGCAGGGATGTGAGGGACAGCAGGGTGCTGGGTTTAGGGTCTCAGTGCTGTCACAGCCTCCTGAGTTTGGGGTGAGCCAAATCCTGCCCCAGCAAAAGGTGGATGTTTGGGGGACTGGTGACATGATGGGTGACACTGTGAGGTGTCCCTCGGTGCCACCCTGTGCCACCTCATGACTCCTGGGGACTCAATCCCTTCCCTGGACCATCCCCAGCTCTGCGCTGACATTTCTCTCCACGTTTCCCTGGAGACGAGGCGGTTGCTGTGGAAACCTCCCTCCTCTTCTCTCTTACCCATCCTCTTCCTCACCCTGATGTGGGGGGACCTGGCTCTGCCCCCGCCCAGCCCCAAAATTTAGGGACCCCCTCCAGGGGTGCAGCGGGGGGCACCTGGGATGGGGGTGCACACGCACATGGGGGCGACTGTCCCCGTGTGTGCTCAAGGCGTGCTCGTGTGCGCACCCCCGCGCCGTCATGTGTGACATCTTGCCGTTGCCGTGGCGACCCCATCGAGCACATGGCTCGGGCTCCGCAGCATCGCGGGGGAAGCACGCTTGTTGCCATGGAAACGGCCATAATTGTAGCATTTTTCGGCTAAAAGAGGGGAAAAAGGAGGGGGAGAGAGGAGGAGAAATGGCTCCATGGGGCAGCGGGCCAGGGGTGTGCCTGCCAGCCCGGCATGTCCTGCTGCACACGGGTGCCACGCTCGTGGGTGCACACGGCGGTAACAAGGAGGAGGCCAAATTTGGGTGAGGTTTGGGAAAAGGAGGGCAGTGGTGCCAGAGGGGCTGGGGCCGGCGGGGTGCTGCTGCTGCCTCTGCAGTCCTTTGCAGTCGAGGAAAGCGGGCAGACAGCCAAGCCTGGCACTGGCGGCCCCGCGGGCGCCTGCAGCACCGGGTGCCCATCGCCAGGGCTGGAGCATTGCCCTCTGCACATGGCACCCCCAGGTCGCTGTGGCCACGAGCCCCAGATCTGTTCTTGCAGGTCCCTCCCCTTTTCCCTGGCTCCCAGTGCCAGTTGTTGGCCAAATCCTGATGTTCCCCATGGAAAGGATTCAGGGGGCACCACACTGACCACCCGCTCTCGCTTGTGTTGCAGATGAACCGCCCCATCCAGGTGAAGCCGGCCGACAGTGAGGGCCGAGGAGGTAGGTCCCCAATTCCCCGGCTGCCTGGCACGGGCAGGGGGACACAGGGTCACCCAGGGGGTGATGGGGGACGTGGCGGCATTGCGGGGGTTGCTGTGGGAGGGTTGGTTTGCAGAGAAATCTGGGAAAGGAGCTGCCTTTGCTGGTGGCATCCAAACCCGAGTGCAGAGCAAGTGCCATGTTCTCTCTCCCTGTCTGGTCAGCTGGGGCGAACATCCTGGCATTATCCTGGGAATGTCCTGACATTCCAGGGAGCATCCCAACATCCTTGGGGGCAGAGCACCAGCCAGCCCCTCTCAAACTACCACCCCCCCCAAATTCTTTGTGAGCATCTGCCGCTCATGGGGCTGTGGCATTGCCAGGCTGAGGTGATCATTTGGGCACAGTCTCAGGAATTGGATCAAAATCCCACATCCGTTGTGTTACTGGGCAGGTAGGCGCTATCAGATGCAGGATGCTCTCGTGGGGCCGCCTGCTCTTGGCAGGATGGCTGGGGTAGATCCCCCCCCATCCAAACCCTGTTATTAAACACACCGGGAGCTGGTCCCAGCATGTCCCAGAGGGATCTGGCAAATAAATTACCCACTTACCGAGCGTAATTGGTGAAGGATTAAAAATCAATGGGTGAGCTGGGGCTCCCAGTCCAGCCCCCTCACCCAGGAGGCAATGCTGGGCTGCCCAGCCCACTCCCCCTGGGAGATGGTTTATGTTTAACTAGACAACACACCAGCCCTATTCCCTTAACTAATTTTCCTGGTACCTTAACGGACGAAGCATTCATCGTCTCCTGCCATTATTTATTTATTTCCCCGGCAACACTCTTGACAGGGCACCTTATTTTCTTTGTCAAATGCCATTAGCGTGCGGCGGGAGCGCACGGCCGCACAAGACAGATGCTGGTAATAATCATGAAATTCTCATTATTTACTATCTCTTCTCTTGTGTTTGGGTTATTGATGTCCCCTGGGCACGGCCGGAGGCTGCGGGTTGTTCTGCGAGTCGATCATATGAGGGTGATCACCACTGGTTTGTGGGTTCTCTTTGTTCCCACCACATCCCACCCCAGTTCTGGGGGAGCCAGCCCCCCCATCCCTGGGAAAAGCCCCAGCTCCACTCCCTAAAGCAATGGCTCTTCCAGGATTCACTCCTCAGCAATTTCCCCACAGAAGACGTTTTCCTGCCCTGAGTGTTCTGTAGGATGGAGATGATAAGCCCCGCACCTTCTCCGTGGGATCGGTGTCACTCCCTCCCTCTGATGTCACCATTTGTGATGAGGGGTTGGGATGGTGAGTGACCTCCCACTCTCTAATGGGCTTGGTTTTGTTTTTAGAAGACAGGAAGCTCTTTGTGGGCATGCTGGGGAAGCAGCAGAGCGAGGACGACGTCCGCCGCCTCTTTGAGCCCTTTGGCCAGATTGAGGAGTGCACCATCCTCCGAGGGCCTGATGGAGCCAGCAAAGGTGGGCTTTGGGGCACCGGGTGGCCACCCTATGGACCTGCAATGGCCAAATCCAACCTGTCCCATGTTCTCTCTGTTCCTTTAGGTTGTGCCTTTGTGAAATACGGCAGCCACGCCGAGGCACAGGCTGCCATCAACAGCCTGCACGGCAGCCAAACCATGCCGGTAAGTGCCAGGCTCGCACCCTGCCCCAGCTGACCCCACGCTGCCTGCCTAATCCAATCACCCACTAATTTGATCCTGAGTCTAATTGGATCAAAATCCTACAGACTGGCAATTTGTTGGCCACATCACCCCAGGTTCCTCCTTGCCAGGGCACTGAGCCCCAGAGGTGGGAGCGTGGGGCTAATTCTCTCCATGCCAGAGAAAGGGGCAGTTTAATTAACGCTGAAGGTCAGAATTGTGAACAAGGAAGGGGAAAGGAAGCAGAGGTCAGGAAGCTGCCACCAGGGAGAAAAACTGGCTATAATTAAACCTCACATTGATCGTTGGTTGCTGCTGCCAAGCTGGGCAGTGTCTCCAGGGCTGAGGATGCTGCAGATGCTGTGAGCCAGCACCCACGGCGGGTACACAGTTTGGGGGCTTTGCTGTGGTCCCACCATCAGCCCCATCTTCCCCCACCGCAGGGCGCCTCGTCCAGCCTGGTGGTGAAGTTTGCAGACACAGACAAGGAGAGGACCCTGCGGCGAATGCATCAGATGGCGGGGCAGCTGGGCATCTTCAACCCCATGACCATCCAGTTCGGTGCCTACGGGGCCTACACGCAAGCGGTAGGAGCTGGTGCAGACCGGGGGCTTTGGGGGAGCCCCGTGGGTTTGGGGGGTGGTTTGGCCCATAAAAGCTCCAGTGCCAGGGGGTGTGGACGCCTGGCAGGGCTGGTGTATCCCTGTTTAGGGCCACGCGCAGGGCTTCCCCCCCACAGCTGAGGGTGGCTGTAGGGTGCAGTGATCCCATATTTAGTGTCACCAAGACCTCCTCCTGTCCCCAGGTCTGGCAGCAGGTGGAATTTATCCCTCTGAATCCATCCAAAGCAGAGATGGTGATTTACCCTCCCCTCTCCCTCCTTCTCTCTGCCTCTCGCTCTCTGTCCCCTCTCCCCCTTTCTTTCCCAAAGATCATGCAGCAGCAGGCAGCCCTGATGGCGGCCGCGCAGGGCACCTGCCTCAACCCCATGGCTGCCATCGCCGCTGCCCAGATGCAACAAATGGCCGCCTTCAACGTCAGCGGGCTGGTGGCTGCCCCCCTCACCCCCTCTTCAGGTAGGACCCCCGCGTTTGCCACTTGGCACCCTCGGGGGGCACTCTCGGGGCGATGCCGGCGCTGACGCCGCGCTCCCGCAGGTACAAGCACCCCTCCGGGGATCAGCACGGCGCCGGTGCCCAGCATCGCCACGCCCATCGGGGTGAACGGCTTCAGCCCGCTGCCGCCCCAGACCAACGGGCAGCCCGCCTCCGAGACCATCTACACCAACGGCATCCACCCCTACCCAGGTACACCCCTCCCCCGGGGCTGGGGCTGTGTGCTTGGCTCTGCCGGGGTGCTCCAGGGGTGCTCCCCACCCCAGGAACGTGGTGAGCCAGCCGCGTGCTCCCGTGGCATCACTGCAGGGAGGAGGGAATTCAGGCAGGGAGCAGCTCTGCCCCTCCACGGCGGCGCGTGGCCAGGAGCCCTTTCCTGCGGGAGCTGCGCATGCATCCCTGGCTTTCTCTGGCTTACTCTATCTTCCTTCTCCTTTCTCTTCTCTTCCCAGCTCAAAGCCCCACGGTGGCAGACCCCCTCCAGCAGGCCTACGCCGGCATGCAACACTATGCAGGTCTCAAACTTCGCTTCCCACTCCTTCCCTCTCTCCCCTCTTTGCTCCTCACCCTTATTTTTGGGAGGTGAACATCACCCTGGGGTTGAACATTGGATTGGGACAGCGTATTTGGGCACGGATTGATGAGGGGGGCACCACGTGCTGTGCCCTGGCAGGAGCTCTGGGGTGGCAATGCCAGTGAAAGCAGCATCCCCTCGTCCCACTGGCTCCTGTCATGGCCCCCCCTGCAAATTTTGGGTGGTGCAAAGTGAATTTTAATACCATGGGGCTGAGAGAGCTCCATGGGGGAGCCCTGGCAGTGGTATTGAGGAGGCAAGATTTGGGAGGTGACAGAGGGCCAGCTCCACACCAAGACGCCAGAAGTCTTTGGATGTTTATGACGTGACCAAATCTGATGGCCAAGGACATGGGCCACGGAGGGAAGGGAGTCAGAGCCTCCCGTGGAAGTATATCAAGCCCAGCAGCCATTTCATTAGGAGCATTGACAGCAACATCCAGATTTGCAACGAAAATCAAGTTTTGGACCCCAAATTTTTGGGGTTTTTCAGCCAAAAGTACCATCTTTCCTCAGCCTTGAGGCCATATTACTGCTATCACCAGGATCCCTCCTAGGAGAGCTGTTCCCACATCCCTGGTGCGCTGGGAGGAGTGGGAAAGGCAGAGCCAGCAGCCATGGGGCAGGAGAGGCCCTTCCATCGCAGGTGGCAGCAGGGGACATGCCTGTCCCAGCCCTTTCCGTGGCTGGGGCAGGTGCCGTGGCCTCAGCTTCTTGTTTCTCTCTTCCAGCAGCATATCCCACTGCCTACGCTCCCATCAGCCAAGCCTTCCCCCAGCAAGCACCCCTCATCCCGCAGCAGCAGCGAGAAGGTGAGGGGTGGGGGTCACCCCGCGTGGGGCCGGTGGCTCCTCGGTGTCCCCCCGGGGTGACCCCACCTCGCGGCTGACGTGTCCTGTCCTTTGTGTGTCACCCAGGTCCCGAGGGCTGTAACCTGTTTATTTATCACCTGCCCCAGGAGTTCGGGGACGCGGAGCTCACGCAGATGTTTCTGCCTTTCGGCAACGTCATCTCTGCCAAAGTCTTTGTGGACCGTGCCACCAACCAGAGTAAATGCTTTGGTAAGTCCTGGGGTGCGGCTCTCCCTGGTGTCCCAGCTCAGGGCTCCAGCTCCTCCCAGTCCCCAGCTCAAGGTTCCAGCCATCCTTAACATCGCAGCTTGGAGCTCTGGCTCTTTCTCAACATCCCAGCTCAGGGGTCTGGCTCTCTTCAGCATCTCAGTTTAAGGATCTGAATCTCCTCGACATCCCAGCTCTCACCAGTCTCCAGCTCCAGAGTCCCATTCTCCTTGGTCTCCAGCCTGGAGATCCAGCTCTCCTACTGTCCCCGCTCAGGGGGGTCTGTCTCTTCCCAAATCCCAGCTCAAGGGCTTGGCTCTCCCCAGTGTTCCCAGCTCAGGGGTGTGGCTCTTCCCAACAACCCAGCTCAGAGCATCTCCATCTCAGGGGTCCATCTCTCCCTGAGGTCCCTGCTTGGGAGTTTGTCTCTCCAACATCTCATCTTGGGGATCTGTCTTTCCCTGGTCTCCAGCTCGGATGTCCATGTCTCCCTGCTGTCCCCTGCTTGGGGGTCCTATTCTTCCCAGTGTCCCCAGCTCAGGGACCTGTATCTCCCTCTCACAGACCTCAGTGTCCCCACAGACCCTTTGGTGTCCCCACAGACTCTTTCCTTGCAGTGTCTTTGGAGGCTCTATCACCTCAGGGTCTCTGCAGACCTGGCCTCCAGATGTTCCCTGAGCCCACACATCTCATCCTGGTGTCCCCACAGACCCCATCACCTCAGTGTCCCTGCAGCCCCTATCACTTTAGCAGACCCTGTCACCCCAGTGACCCCACGAATCCCATCCCGTAGTGTCCCTGCAGACCACTCCAGTGTCCTGCTGTCCTCACAGCTCTGTCACCTCAGTGTCCTCCAGAGCAGACCTCGGCGTCCCTGCAGGTGCCATCACCTGTCACCCAGTCCCCTGCCATCTGGGGCTCTGATGCTACCCCAGGACCCCTCTCCCAGCACTCCCAGACCAGGAGCATCCCACGGGATTTCGGTGCCTGGGTTGAGGCGAGGCAGCCGCCTGCGCTGTGTGCGGTGACAGCCCCGTGTCCCCTCGCCGCCAGGTTTCGTCAGTTTTGACAATCCGACGAGCGCTCAGGCGGCCATTCAGGCCATGAATGGCTTCCAGATCGGCATGAAGAGGCTAAAAGTGCAGCTAAAGCGGCCGAAAGACGCCAACAGACCCTACTGACCCCAGCTCAGCCTGCGGAGAGGTGAGGGGGCCTGGCCCTCGGGACGTGGCGGTCGTGGAGCGTCCCCGTGCTACATCCCTGAGTGTGTGCAGGGATCTCTGCCTGGCACCACCCACCCCATGGACCTGGGTCCCTCCCTCCGTCCTTCCCTCCCTCCATCCCCCAGGAGCAGGCTGACGGCCCTTTCCTCCTGTTTCAGGTCGGACGTCCCGCGGTGTCTGACGACTTTCCCCTTCCCCAAGTGCAGTATCCAAACCCGTAACTCTCTTTCTTTGCAACACATCCCGGAGGAGGAGGAGGAGGAGGAGGAGGAGGAGGAGGAGGAAGTGAAGGAGAAAACGGCGAAGAAGAGAGTGTTTTGGTCGTAGCTTTTCCTTTTTGAATTTTTTCCCAAACTGGTCTTGTTTGTTGTTTAACGGGAACGAGAGGAAGACAAGGAAGGAGGGGAGCGATGCGGCGCCGGGGCTGCGATTCGCCGCCGGCCGCTCGCCAGGACTCACCGGATCCCTCGCCGGGAGCAAGGCCGATGGCTCCGGGCAGCCGGGCCACGATCTACCTTTGTTTTTTGGGGTTTTTTTTTAAAGCACTCATTTGCTGCTACCGATTTCCCAGGAGAAACGAGGAAAAGAGGCTCCAAATGGATTCTTAAACCAAAGCCGGTGGGACGGGACCAGCCTCGGGCGCTTCACCTGGAGGATGCTTGTTTGGAAAATAAAGAAAAACGGCAAGATTTTCCTTTTTCCCTGCATTGGGGGAAAAAAAGAAGGATCAAAGTATGTTGGACTTATAGAAGATATATATAAATAAGTATATATATATATATATCCCATGGAGCAGGGTGGCGGGACACGCGCTTCCCCTGCTTGTCACTGGCACAGGGACATAGGATTACTTGTTTCAGAGTCATATCATTCCTTAGAGTTTAGGGACCAAAGGACTATTGCTTTTTTTAAATATATCTATAAATAAATTAATTTAAAAAAAAAAACCAACAAAACACACAAAAAAACGTCGGGAAAGGAGGAGAAAATCCAACAAAAATTAAGAAGGTTGAGTAAAACCCTCAGGCATTCAGAGCCACGAGCGTTTCCTACAGGGCTCAGATTTGGGGGGTTCAAGGGCTCGGTTTCGGGGGCCAATTCGTGGCTGGGGACTGGGGGGATGCAGAGGGAATTTTGGGGGGGGGCTGCAGTGGCTCCCCCAGCTCCATGGCCCAGGGGGACTCGGAGCCCCTCGGTCGCCTCTGGCAGAGGGTGGAGTGATGTGGTTCTTTGCATTTTGGGTTGGTTTGGGGGGATTTTTGGGTTGGGTTTTTTTTTCAGCCAAAAAAACTTAAAAAAAAAAAGAAAAATGTGAGGTTTCGGCCGAAATGAAGCGAAGCGAAATAAACTTATTTTGTCAAAATCGTCACCTTGGTTGGTTCTTTGGAGCAATCGCTGCCGCGTCCACCACCCAAACACGACACCAGGGCCCCTTTTAGGGCCACCTCGGCTCCAGCTGGGCTGGAGCATCAGCCAGGAATTGGTGAAGCTGGGAGAGGACCATAGGCCTCTCTTTTTATTTGCTTTTTCCCAGGAATTGCTGTTTTTTGGAGGAGCTCACCCTGGCTGCAGAGGGAATCAGGACACAGCCCTGTGGTTTCACTGACTTTCCCAGTGACAGAGGAGGTTCAGGGGGATGTGGCCGTGTCCCACGGGATGTCCCTTCCCGCCTGTGGGTACAGCCGAGCGACTGCTGTGATCCCGGGAAAAACCCCAAACCCCACCAATTTAAGCAAAACCCCCCCAAGGGGTGGGTGGCAGGGCCAGGGGGTGAGGGAATGGCCACCAGCCCAGGTTTGGGTGGCCCTTGGGAACATGGAGCAGCCAGCGTGGGATGAGTGGGGAGGGACAGACATTGGGATCCATCCAGGGGGGGTCAGAGGGCAGGGACATGACAGAAGCGACCCTGAGTGCACCCATTGGTGTAATGAGCCTGTCAGGACTCAGGTGGTGCCTGTACCAAAACCAGGATAATTCTTACACTGATTCTTAAATTCCATCATAAATCCTGGCTGACATCATGGCCTCGTGCTGCCGTGACCGACCCGCAGAGCCCCTGGCCTGTGGGCACCCGCAGTGCCCAGCCCCCTCTGCCTGCCCTGAGCCCTGGCAGCCTCCGGGCTGTCTCTGCTGGGTTTCCATCCAGGTTTGGGTGTAGCAGGATGCAGCTGTGCTGGCACTGCCTCCGTGTCTGTGGAGATTGGCTTGGGCTGACCTAAAATGCCGTCCCTGGGAGGTTCCTTCTTGTTTGAGTCTGCTGCAGCACCAGTGCCCTCTCTGTGGAGTCCCATGTCCCCATCCCTGAGGCACGATCCCTTCTCCATTGCGTTCCGCCTCCACAGCACCATCCCTTTGCCATGGTGTGATGGGGGAGTGGTTCCCTCCCAAAGCTGCATCAATTCCCTATGACACTTCCCCACCATCCCATCCCTTCCCCTCAGTCCTATCCCTCCCTATGAACCTATCCTTTCTGCACCCCCTTCCTCTCAATCCCATCCCATCCCTTCCCCAAGATACCATCCCTTCTGTTTCCTGTCCCTTCTCCACAGTCCTATCCCTTTCTCATGATCCCATTCCTTCCCTGTGCCCCCATCCCTTCCTCAGGTTCCAGTGCCTTCCCTGTGCCCCTATTCCTCCCCCACACTCCCACCTTCCCCTGAATCCCATTCCTTCCCTGTGAAGCCATCCCATCCCTTTCCTGTGATCCCATCCCACCCCTTTCCTGTGCCCCATCCTTTCCTCACAATCCTATTCCCTGTGCCCCCATCCCTTCCCCAGCATCCCCTTCCCATACCCCACACTTTAATCCCAGTTAAATCCACGAACACCGATTCCTTTTCTCTTTTTTTTTTCCTGTTTTTGGGTTTGCTCTGGTTGGTTTTTTTTTTTGCTTCGGTTTCTCATCATCGATAAAAACGCCGTCGCTGCCAATGCCAGGAGGGGCAGCCCCCGGCCACGCCGGATCCGCGGCTCCTTCTCCACGCTGCCACAGGGTCGGGGACAGTGGGAAGGGGACAGGGAGGGGATAAGGGACCGCTGAACCCGCCTGGTGCTCACAGGGTGCCCGACGCCTATGTACAGGTGGAGCCGCCGGCGTCGCCCCGGCTCTGCCCTGCTCGGGGGGCTCAAAACCCGCTCGGCCCCTGCCCAGCCTTGCCCGGGGGCTCGCTCGGTGCCCGGGGGGTCCCGGGGTCCCACCGCCACCGCCGCCGCTCAGTTTGTGTACACCTGAGTCCCGATCACACGCATGATCTCCTTCTGGATTTTGGGGTCCTGAGTATTGATATTGGCGTCTCCCACTTGGCCGTCTTCGTACCTGGAAGGGGAGAAGGGGGTGAGGGGGGTCCCGTGGGGGCCCCGCAGGTGCTGCAGGGTGGGCGCAGCTGGACTCACACAAAGAAGAAGCGTGTGCAGACGTGGTCCGAGACAGGGCAGACCCAGATGTTGCCGTGTTTCTGCAGGTCCTTGGAGGTGATCACTGCAGGGAAAGGGGCTGTTTGACACGGAGAGGGGGACGGAGGGCCCATTTGGGGACAGCCCATTGCGGGGACCCTCCATCCCTCCACCCACCCGGTGACCCCATGGGTGCTGCCTGTCCCTCCCCACTACATCCCCATACCTTCGCAAAGCGCGATGCAGTTCAGATTGCGGCTCTGGAGGAAGCGGGACTGGATGGAGCGGGTCTGTGGGAACAGCAGCCAGTGTTGTTACCACCCTGTCCTGGCACCCATGGGTGCCATGTCCCTGTTCCCATCCTACCCCGTTGTCCCCTGGCCCATCACCTGGGGGATGGTGTTCATCCGGTTGTACCGCTGCACCAGCTCATCCTTCGATGGCATCCGGTGCTGCCCTTTCCCCATTCCTGCGTAAGAAGCAAGGCAGTGGCTGTCACTCCCTCAGGGAACACCCTGGGGTGATGTGGGGACGCATGCCACAGACAGGGATGGCCACCCTCAGTGCTCCCACCCTGCCGCTGAGCCCTGAGAACCCCCCAGAAGTGTGCACAGCAGCTTTTGAAGCCTAGGAAATGTTAGGAGTTTTGATTCTTTGGCGTGTGGGAAAGCCCCAACCTGGCTGGGAAGAGGCTGGTGTGGATGAGATGGATGTGGGATGCTGCCACTCAGGCGAGGCTTCTCCAGCCAGCATGATGCTGAACCTCCCTGGGCCCATGCAGGGAATGGGAACGGAAGCACAGGCAGGACCGGGCAGCGCAGGCAGCCTCTTACCTGAGTATCCAAAGGAAATACTGGAGATGGGGCTCAGATAGATGCCCTTGCCATAGGCTGCTCCATGCAGCTTGCGGGAAAATACCAGGGTGAGCATGGTGGGATCACCCCGACAGCGTGGGCACGGTGGTAGTGGAGGAAGCCTGGCACTTCCCAATGTCTGCCCCCTCCCTACCTTCCTGCCCCCTCCCTGCCCGCCTGCTGCCCGGGGTGTGCTGGGCGCAGGCAGCGGAGCGGTACCTGCAGTTTGGTGTAGGAGGCGTTGACCAGCCCATTGCGGAGGATGGAATGCCAGTTCTCAATGTGAGAGCCACTGCAAAGAGCCAGCCCAACGTCAGCCCCCCGTCCATCACCCCCACGGCGCCCACCCCGGGGGCTCCCACTGTCCCCCCCCCCTTGGCAACTCACTGGAAAGCGAAGGTGCTGCCGTAGAGTTTCTTGGCTGTGCGGAACCGGGCTTCCTTGGCTGGGGGGCTGCTGAGCAGGAGGAACTGGTGGGAGGTGTGCATGAACTTCAGCTGCTACCAGGAGAACAGCAAGAGCAACGGCAGTGCCAGCAGGAGAGAGGACAGACAGACAGACAGACAGAGATCATGCACGGCCGCCCGGCCCCGGGTCCAGCCCAGCCCAGCTTTGGCCACTCCAAGTTTGACAGAAGGGTCCTTGGCATCCCTGTCTGGTCCCCACCCCACAGCCCATGACAAACATCCCCCTTCCTATATCCCATGTCCTGCCTCCCGCATCTCCCAGGCTCAAACCCCAGCCAGAAGGATCCACCCTATATCCCAGACCCTTCCATCGCCCATCCCATATCCTTACATGCCTCATCCTGCATCCCACAGCCCATAGCCTACACCCCATCTGCTGCACCCTCCGTCCCACCTCCTATATCCCACATCCCACATTCCACACCCTCCATCCTGCACCCCACCTGGAGCCTGGCCTGGTCCCTTACCCTGCTGAGAGGCAGCTTGACAATGTGGGATCTGTTGCTGGAGATTATCCTTGGGAAAAGGAGGAGGAAAAGGAGGAGGGTCAGAAAGGGTGGTCCCACTCTGCCCCGAGACTGTTGGATGCTCGTGACCCCCCCAAGACAAAGGAGATGAGAGGGCTGTTCCACGGATGCCTGGCTGCCCCCCACCCCATCCCATATCCCGGGGAATGTGGGGCAGTGGGAGGGACAAGGGCCAGTGGGAGAGGGCCGCAGCACCCTCGGCCTTACCACTGCAGGAGGGGATGCGCCAGGGGGTCCAGCTTGTCCATCTGCTTCTTGATCTCCAGGTAGGACCCCTGGCAGAGGCAAGAGGGGGTGCAGGTGGGTCCCCCAGTACCCACCCAGCCACGGGCAGATGGAGATCAGCACCAAAATGCCACTCCCGGCTTGGATCCCACTCCAGGGAGGTCACACGTGGCCGGGGGGTGTGGGGCCACGCCACATACCTGGGTCATCTCCCGGATGGACATCACACTGTCCAGGGCCTTCTGCAGCCGCTCGTAGTTCTTCTTCTGCACATGGGGCAAGAGAGGAGTGGCCATCAGAGGAGTCCTTGGGGCTCCCAGTCACCCCCTGGTGTGACACGCTTACCTTGGGGTTAAAGGCCAGAGTTTTGGGGTCGTTGGGGTCCACCACAGAGGGGTAAGGCTCGAAGATGATGCTCTTGCGAGGGGACTCGAGGGCAGCACGGCACATGGCCACCAGCAGGTCCACCACCTTGGGGCAGAGCAGGGACTGAAGGGGCAACGCCCCATGGGGCTGGTGGGGTCACCACCGTGCCCATCCCTACCTCAGCACCCGTGGCCACCTCCTCGGCCGCGCCGGACATGACGCCCAGGGTGTAGAAGGAGAAGACGCAGAGCTCCCGGGTGCACACAGCCGGCTGTGGAGGGGACAGGAGCGTGGTGAGGCTCAGGGATGGTGGCACGGGGGCACAGCCCGCACCCGACCCGGCCCCGCCACCCCACCTTGAGCATGGAGCCGTTCTGGAAGACGTGCTGCTCGTCACACACCACGCAGTACTCATTGAGCGTCGGGATCCGCTGCTCCGCGTACTTCATGATCTGAGGGGCAGGACAGAGGGAGTCAGTCCTGCCGTGGACACAGAGCTTGGGGGGATGCTCCAGGCGGCGGGACGGGGATCAGCGGGATGAAGAACAGAGAGAAGGATACTCTGGGCATCAGGATAAGGATGAGCAGGACATGGGGGAGCGCGGAGAATGCTCTGCATAGAAGGATGTGGATAAGTGGGAAGTGGGACGGGGGGGAGGATGCTCTGGGCAGCAGGATGTGGGTACACGGGATGTGGAGCAGTGGGGAGGATGCTCCACAGCAGGCTGAGGCGGGGTGGGGTGCAGGACTCTCACCTGGACGAGGAAGCCGTACTCCAGCGTGGGGATGTTCTTGCAGTGGCCGCCGACCTGTGACAGAGCCGGAGCAGAGCCAGCTGCGTTATCCCCTTTCCCACACGCAGCCCCAGCTCTGCATGGCACAGGCAGCCCCCAGCTCCCCCCAGCACAGCAGGACCCCCGACATTCCAACCCTTCCTGGCACAGCAGGACCCCCAACATGCCAAAACCCTGGCACAGCAGGACCCCCAGCATGCCAAACCCCTTCAAACACAGCAGGACCCCCAACATCCCCAGCACAGTGGGACCCTTGACATGCCAACACCCCCTGGCACAGTGAGACCCCCAACATCCCAACACCCCCTGGTATAGGGGAGCCCCAACATGCCAAACCCCTCCCAGCAGAGTGGGACTCACAAGATCCAACCTTCCCCTGGCACAGCGGAACCATGGATATCCCAACGCTCCCTGGCACAGCAGGACCCCCAGCATGCCAACATCCCCTGGCACAGCAGGACCCCCAACACGCCAGCATCCCCTGGCACAGCAGGGGTGCTGCACCAAGAGTGGGGTAAAACCCCACAGCCAGGCCCCAGCTCCCTGAGAGCACCCAAGAGTGGGGACAAGAAACTCCACAGGGGCTCCCCCCATCCCATGGGAATCCCAGCACCTCCCGACAAATGATCTGACCCCAGAGGAGCCCCTGGGAAGGGGAACAAGAGGAAAGCAAACCCCAAGGCGGGGTGGCACCCACCAGGATGTTGAAGGGGGCAACACCTGCCTGGGTGCTGGCGGGCGGGTAGCCAAAAACTTCCACCTTGGGATTCTTCACCATGCAGGACACGGAGCGGTTCATCAGGCGGTTCACACGAGGTTCAGGGATGCCCAGTTTGCCCTTCAGCACTGAATCCTGGATAACAGGGAAGCTGGGAGACCTGCGGGCACAGAATCTCCCTGAGCACCTGCTCGTCACCGTTCCCTGCTCCTCCATCACCCAGCGCCGGATTCACCCGTCGGCCACTGTTTGGGAGCAACCGCCACCTCCTTGGGATGTGGCAGGGAGCAGCAGCATCCAAGTGGGGAAACTGAGGCACAGTGCCAGGCCTCACCCAGGATGAGGGGACGGAGGGCTGGTCCCCTGGGGGACGGGGTCGGGACCTTACTTGGGGATGGGCGAGAAGATGCTGAGGCCAGCACGGAACTTCTTGATGGTGCCGCTCGTCTTGAACCAACTGTGCCGCTTCTCCTGCTGGGTCTTGAGGAAATCGTTGCTGAGGTGTTTCCATTGCTGGGATGTGAACATGCCCAGGATCCTGACAGACAGGGGGGACAGCACCCGTGGGTGCTTGGTGGTCCGTGACAACCCCAGCCCCTCCTCCTCCCCACACACAGATGGTGGTGAGTCCATCACGGGGTTGTGTGGTGGATAAAAGGTGGTGGCTCAGCGACATGTGGCACGTGGCCGGTTTCGGGGCAGAACAGTGACTCTGTGTGCCACCCCACCCACCACCCTCGGGTGCCCACCACGTTTGAGCTCTTACTTCTTCAGCTGCAGACCCAGCCCGAAGCCCTCCTTGTTGGACGGCTGGAAAACCTCGATGGACGGTTCTGCGGGGACACAGGAGGACGAGCCGTCGGTGCCACCCCTGCGCCTGTCCCGAGGGCACAGGGACACCACATCCCACCCAGCCCCACTCACCGGGGCCATCGAGGTACTGGGAGAGGGAGAAGCGCAGGCGGAGGACGATGGGCTCCGTCCGCAGCACCTTCCACGCCGTCGCCACCTCCTCCTGCCGAGGGAGAGCCGCGTTTCGGCACAGCCACGGCACCTCCACCCGGGCAGGGGAAACTGGGGACCCCCCGGGCGCATGTGCCCACCCTCCCCATGCCAGCGCTGCCGGGGGCACCCTGGGCACTCACATCGAGGAAGCTGATGTTCACGTGGAGGTCGATGTCCACGTCATCGATGGTCCCGTACTCCCTGTGAAGACACGTGGTGCCGTGGCACAGGGGGCTGGCACGGTGCTGGAAGAGTGGCCCGGTGCCCACCGTGCCAGGGTGGGCAGGCTCATGGGACAGTGACACTGGCACGTGTGGCTCCCCACGTATCAAGCGTGAGCACAGGGGGAGTGCCCAGAATGTGGATGTGAACCTGGGAATGGCACAGCCAGGCGCTCAGGGGATGGCATGGCCAGGTGTCCTGGAGGTGCCATGGTTGAGTGCCCTGGCAATGGCACAGCTGGGTGCCTGGAGATGAGCCCGGTGCCTTGGCAATGCCATAGTCAGGTGCGACGAGGATGGCACAGCTGGTTATGCAGGGGTGCCACTACTGGGTGCTCCACGATGGCATGGTCAGGTGCCTGGGAATGGCATGCCCAGGTGTGCTGGGGATGGCACAGCTGGGTGCCCAGGGATGGCACAGCTGGGTGTCTGAAGATGGCACAGATGAGTGCCTGGGGCTGCCACAGCTCGACGCTCCAGGAATGCCACGTCTGGCTGCCCAAGGACAGCACAGCCAAGTGCCCAGGGGACACTGTGGCCAGTGTCCTGGGGAGGGTATGTCTGAGGGGTGGCTCAGCCAGGTGCCTGGGGACGCCATGGCCAGGTGTCCCAGAGATGGCATGGCTGGGTGCCTGGGCATGGCACAGTTGGGTACCCAGGGACAGCACAGCTGGATGCCTGGGGATAGCACAGCTGGGCTCCTGGCGTGGCCCAGCTGTGTGCCCGGGGCTGGCACTGCCCAGGGCAGGGGGCAGCAGACGGACCCACCTGACGGCCACGGCATTCTCGCTGTAGATCTCCTTCACCGCCTCGATGTCGGCGTCCAGCTGTGGGTGCCGGTACAGGTCGGCGGCGCAGGTCCCCTGCGGCACAGCGCCCACAGCTCCGTCACACCCGGAGCCTCCCGCAGCCCCCAGCAGCCCCAGGCCTGGGATCAGGCTCAAGTTTGGGGTTCCCGAGCTCCCCGTGGGACCCAGCACCCACCTGGACGCCATAGAGGAACTCCTCAGACTCATTGTCCCCGTCGGAGTCATCGTCCGTCCAGTACTGGCCCTTGAGGTCCTGGGGGCAGAGGGTTGGGAGGCAGCAGGGATGGGGGAGAGGGTTGGGAAGTGGATTGGGGGAGCACATTAACAGGGAGGGAATTAGGGGGGAGCAAACTCGGGGGGGTGGTTCTGGGGAGAGGGTTGGGGGAACGATTTGGGGAAGCAGTTTGGGGGGAGCAGTAGGACAGAGAGAATGAGGTGGGCTGGGGGGAGTGTTTGGGGGCAGCAGGACGGGGATGTGGGATGTGGGCAGCGGGATCGGGGGAGCAGGATGGGAGGAATAATTTGGGGGCCAGTAGGATGGAGGAGCAGGTTGAGAGAGGGAGCATGGGGGGAGCAGATTAGACGGGAGCAGGGTGGGGACAGTGGGATGGAGATAGTGGGATGGGAGTGCAGGATTGGGGAACAGGATGGGCCAGCGGGATGGGGGAGCGAGATGGGGGAGCGAGATGGAGACAGCAGGATGGACCAGCAGGATGGGGACACTGCCATGGGGGACCAGGATGAGAACAACAGGATGAGGGAGCAAGATGGGAACAGCGGGATGGAGAACCACCGTGGGGGAACAGGATGGGACAGCCGGACTGGGAAGCAGGATGCGAACAGCAGGATGGAGGACCAGGATGGAGGCCCAGGCCGGGGGCTGCGCACGGAGCTGCCGGCGGGGGCCCGGCCGATCGCCACGGGGGGGTCCCTGCAGCCCCATCCCCGCCCCGAGCCGGGGGACCCCGGGACACGGGGGCACCCCGAGGGCCGCTGCCCCTCCCCCGCCCCGCGGCTCCGCAGGCCCGTCCCGCCCCCTCGGCCGGGCGCGCTCCCCCCGCGGCCGTCCCCGCGTCCCCTGCCGCGTCCCGGCCCCTCACCATGTCAGCGCGGGCCGGGCGGCGCGGGCACGGCCGCCATGCTGCCGGGGGGCCGCGCCTGACGTCAGAGCCGCCGCACCGCGTCACCCAGCGGCGCCGCCGTGACGTCACCGCCGGGGACCCCCGGAAGCGCGGGGGGCGGGGCAGCGGCTCGGCGGGCGCGCAGCAATGGCGGGGACCCCGGTGACCCCAGAGTCCCCCATGTAGGGTCCCCCCGTCCCAGCTTGGGGTCGCTGCAGTCCCCAGCACAGGGCGCCCCGTGGCGTGCCCGTGTCGGGTGTCCCCCACAATGTCCCCATGGCCCATCACGGGTCCCGTGTCCCCAGCACAGGGGGACCGGTTTGGGTCCCCTCCGTGTCTGTCACAGTGTCCCCACAGCCCAGCCCAGTGTTCCCAGTGCCCTCAGTACAGGGTGCACAGTGTTGCTAGCACGGCATCCCCAGTGTCCCCAGTACAGGGTGGCTATTTTGGGTTCCCTCCATGGCTGTCACGGTGTCCCCACAGCCCAGCACAGGGTTCCCAATATCCCCAGTACACAGTCCACGGTGTCCCCAGTACAGGGCCCCCAGCCCCCAGTATGGGATGACCATTTCTGGTCCCTTCCATGGGCCACAGGGTCCCCAGTGTACCCAGTACAGGATCCCTCTGTGGTCCCAGCACACAGTGACCATTTTGGGTCCCCAGAT